>NC_061462.1:6853560-7171381 GCF_022581195.2 Helicoverpa zea
ACCATAGTATCTTAACAACTTGACACATATATACACAAAATCATTAAAAAGTACACATTACGCGACATTTTTAAATGCAGTGACTTCGTGGACATACATGAAACTTGGTTCTCCTAATACATAAGATGGCACCAATCAATGTTATGAACTAAAAGTGAGATGTAATTTCTGTTTGATAACAATAAACTTAATATTTAACATTGCGAATTATTTATTGTCTGGTCAGCTTAAGAAATTATTAACAAAAATAAAATTTGCAATAAATAAATTAATGTTTATCACAATTATGACAAATATCAAGAAAGTAAAATATATCTCGCTGTGTTTATTACTTGACAAATTAAAGTGAACGCTAATACAGAATTTAATTTGCTGTAACATGCTGAATTTTCTAGGTCATCATCTGAAAAAGGGAAAGATAAATATCAAAACATTTATTCAATTTGAGCAAACCTAAGCTCAGAATCTAATACGATTTATTACTTTGTTACCTAAAAATGAAATTATATTTTCTATAGCAATTGTTTTCATGCACGAAAGAATATTGTGAATAAAGAAACTAGTGTGTTTCGTTATTCATATCTTACAAAGTTATTTTACTTTTCAAAAATGATATTATTATAGGATGGAATGGTAAGAAGTAGAAGTAACAATAAGTTGTGATTATTTACATTTTCATTATGTTAACAAGAACATTGCTTGAAAGTTATTGCTTTAATGGGTCATATGTAATTCATATTGCCTACCTACGTACAAACCTTAAAGTACTTTATTGTAAGTTTCAAATTAAACCAGGACTTCAAACATAGAACTACCTTGAAAGCTGTTGTTTCGTGAACCCGATTCAAAATTAGACGTGATATCAAAAAGTCTGTTTTTGGAAATAAGTATGTCATACTCCAGTGACGGGGTCTATTCGTTCTATTCCCAGTCTATTCTAAATTGAAATATTTACCAAAGTCGCTGAGCTGTTCGCCGTACATTTCTCCTTGGAAGTTGGAACTGATTGCGTCGCTACTCTGGATAATTTGCGGTAAGCCTGTTGGGATATTAAAGTTTTAAAAATATACTACAATTTCAATTTAGAAAATAAATAGGTACCTAATTGGATAAATCTTAAATTACCTTTCTTCCTTATAGTTTGATTGTCTAGAATTGTTTTTTGAGTTGTCGTGAATGCAGATGGAGGTGCAGGTATTTCTGTGAAAAATATAGATTTTTTATAACATACCTAATATGATTATACTATGACTTGATTGTTTTAGGTAATTTAAGATGTGATTTAAGTATAAAGAGCTTGGTACCATTATGTTATTATTCAGCTTTAGCCACTGGTTCAATCAAAATCATCATACTAAGTTCCAGCAACAATACTTCCAAAGTATTTTTGGTCACAAATGTTTCATAGAAAAAATCTTACACAATACGTTGTTCAAAGTACCATTATGTTCTTCAAAGTTACCAAAAAAGCTTTACCAATAATTGACAGGCAGTTTTGTGTGATTTTCCCACATTTCCGAATTCCCAAAGATCGTAAAAAAGGCTGTTTGTTTTTACGATTCTTTCAGCGCTTTCAATCGTTCCCTCCGACGGGAGCCGTTTTAAATCAATCTACTAATGTTAAAAAATTACCATCAAGTTTGATGATTCCGTCCGTCTCTCCGAGGGAGTTCTTCGCGATACATTTGTAGAAGCCGAAGTCTTCCTTGGTGATGTTCTTGATCTTCAGCATCATGAACTTGTTGTAGCCACTGTCCATCGGGAATGCTTCGTACTTGCCTCCTATAATTTCCAGTTCTACTTAAATATAAAACCTGTATTCGATATTACGTAACCAGCTTACTTTAGTATTCTCTTTTTGTCTGTAAAAATTTATGAAAATTCTTTTCCAATTAACTATCGTTCCATGGAACTTTTGCTTTTGCAATAAAGTATCCATAATATAGTTTCAAAGATATCAACTCCAATAACCTATTTAAAAAGTTGTTCTACTTCCAAACTAGAACGCTCAAGCTAGAAAGTTGATACTCGACGAATAACCACTGCAGAGTCAATACAAATGCTCAGTTTCATGCAAAAATACCGGTAGCTACGATACCGTTTAAAGTATGGGATACAGGAAAAAGAAAAATTGCCAACAGTTTTTGATTCAAAATTGTTATTCGACTTATTTATCAATCGGGCAGTTGATCCGATG
Source organism: Helicoverpa zea (assembly GCF_022581195.2). Taxonomy (NCBI): domain Eukaryota; kingdom Metazoa; phylum Arthropoda; class Insecta; order Lepidoptera; family Noctuidae; genus Helicoverpa; species Helicoverpa zea. The sequence continues at coordinate 6,855,758 of NC_061462.1, forward strand.
GAAATAGTGAAGAATTTCATTATACAAGTATTCTCTATTTGCGCATGAATAAGTACATTCGGAACGTATTCGACTACACCTCGTTGCTTGTTCCGATACAAGGGAAACTATTTTCATTATGAAGTCATAAATCAATGATACAATCGAACGATGGCTTACTTGACGGGACGCGTGTTATTTATGCCAATATGATAAATGTACGTATTTGTATTATGTTCAGAGTTCGATAATATGGCGTTTATTGCTTGTTAGTTAGTGGCTGTGGTTCATCCGTAGTGCTTAAATAAGGCCATTGAAAGTTCATTGAAATACAGCTAGTAAATATACGGAGCACTCGTTTATAATGCATGAAGCTTATTAGGTTTTCAACCACGTTCCGTGATTTAGTAGCTGCACTATTTCAACTATTTCTCTAAAAACAGAAAGTTAGTCGCCGTTGTTGCTGTTAACTAGCTGGTATTATGTTAGATATTACATACATAAATCTGAGGACTTATTCTCACTTACATTGTACAATATTGGATTTGATGGATTAGATTTTAGCTATTTATCTATAAAAATAACAATAACGGCATATCAAATTTTAAATCTGAGTGTGAATCATTGTACACAATGAGATTTTTGTAACATACCTATACACCTTCCGTATCTCCAATTTTGATTCGTAATCCAACATTTATAACAATTGGATAAATAAACAAAAGCTTTTGTTTTACCCTAGATTAGATAGGTACAAATGGGGAGTTTGTGCCTACACATGTGCGGCTTCAGAGAGAGGTCGAGAGGTTACGCATATTCTAAAAGTCTCACCGGAAATAATCATGTCCCCACGGTCCGTGGTCCAGTAGTTGATGGAGGAGGGATACGCCTCTGTGTGGCACTCCAGCGTCACGTCCTGACCAATGTAGGCGCCCTCCAGCTGATTAGGTATTGACAACATTGGAGGAACTGTTGAAAGAATAATGCGTCAAAAGATTGGATGGTGGATGGTGGCAAGAAATAAATTATTTAATAGAATATTTTGTTGTAACTTATCTCGTTATATACCTAGCTAAATGTATTTTGTGCTTTAGTAGGTAAGTCTAAAATAAATAAAAATATAGAGAAAAGTATCTTTGTACCGTTTCTCTTTGACAAGAAGGACAAAGTCTTTGTTGTTCCGGAATAAGTTTATTTCAATTAAATAAACGGATCAACAACCCATTACTTACAGAAAGTGTCAAAGTTTTACAATTCCTCTTAATTACATAAAATTATTTAGATTAAATTAAAATTGTAACATAGTTAATTACTTAAAAGGTATTCCTTTTTAAACGGTCCTTTTAGTTGAACACGGAAATGTCATTGTAAATAAGCAATCGTGTTTAATTGACCTCCATTACAGCTTAAACCATGTTTACTAAGCATGTGTAAATCCGATCTATTCTGGGTTTGTAATCATAGCGTGTCAAACAAGCGAAGCGATTCAAACTGGTAGGTAGGCAATCGATAAACACTAGTGTAGACGCCCAAGCTATTACGTCTCTAATAAAACACGGATGACAAACCATTCTGTCTGCTGGTCTAGACTCGTTGGCTTGTCAATTTGTGTCGTTAGTGAGTTCGCTGCTGGAACCTAGGTCCACCAGCGATTTTCACACATTACAGCTGGTCTATTTAATTCCAAATTCCATTCCAATAGCTTTCTTACTATGACTCTATCGAAAATCCATGAGAAATCTTTTATTTAAATTCTATGCGGCAAAGTTATGACCCGGTCAAGGTCTTCCTTTAAAAATATAGTAATACCAAAGCTGAGATTTGATTCCATGTTAACTACAATCTAATTTTCATAATAAACCTAATCAATATTACCTTGTATGAATAATAGATACACCAGTACCTACAAATTACACGTGTTCCTCGATAATACTCGTACATGAAGTAGGTATATAATAACCAATTAATATCTAGTTTACCTGCTTCTCTGTTGCACGTCGGGTACAATTACAAGTAATGTCAGTTCCGTAAGGAGAACAAGGAATACTCACATTGAACCATGAGCATGATCCGTTTGCTAATCGATGGTGGCACCCCATTAGATGCTATACAGAGGTAGGCTCCCATGTGTAATCGAGACACCTTTGTTATTGTCAACGTCTCCCCATCCACTACGCTAACTGTGGACAAAAATTTACATTTAACTTCTAAATGTTGCGGCTGAAATGGATATAGAAAAGGGGAGTCTACTCTCAAGTGATCTTCGGTCAGGTATAAAAAATCTGACTGTCTTCAATCCGGAGTTCCATCAAGTCTGCGTCAAAACATGAATGTAAAACAATTTTATTTTAAGAGTACCTAGGTAAATGAGGTACGAACGCGCTACGATATTCCCTTGCAGTGACGTGTGAACTGCATTATGGACTCTGACGAGAATATTATGTTTTATCTTACGTCATGTACGTGTACGTGTACACAGCGTTACAGCAGTTCACACTTGCGGATTTTCGGCTGCGGGTACAAATGACGTCAAAAGCCAGGCGACACCGCGTGAACGGACCGAACAGTGTCACGTGCCAGTGGAAAAACCGGGCTTAAAATCTGCCAGTGCGTAAGGAATTTAAACAAAATAATCATTGTCTTCTTGACTAGAAACTGTAGTCAACTCAAAATGAAATAATCAAATATGATTGATGAATATCAAGCTTGTTGTTTATCATAATAAAATATTGAATTTTTAATGGCCCCGTCATTACACTAGATACAAAATGTTTAACAATATAAAGGTCTTTATGAACTCACTAGTTGAAATTAATGTCATGTTCGTGACGTTAATATGTAATGAGACACAGTAGCTGAAAACTTTCAAATTCAATTTGTATTTGTTTTTAAAAGCACAGTCCACTTTACATTAAGTGTTTTCTGCCACAGCTGTGGGAAAGGGCTTTACAACGTTTCTGACTGTACAAAAGAAAAAATGCGACATTGTTTTCTATAACAACGATTTTAATTAAGACAGAAAATGATTTTATTGAACAACAGCCTACAGGGAAATTATTAATTAATTCTAGCCACAGTTAAAATGTTCACAGTTTTAATGTGTTTCAAATGACAGTTGGAAAGTATATTTTGGAAGTTTACGGGTAATTATTGAATGTGATTCACTCTTAATTTGAGGTTTCTATAATTGCTTGAAGCTTTGTTATTACCATTCATGTTAGATACCAAACTACAAGCATCCCATTACTATTCCGAAAATAGCTATGTAGATACATTTAATTCAATTCGAGTCAAAGTGAAATTCCGTGTGTAGCGTTGGGCAACGGAGACGATCCCACAAAGCCTGAAAGGCTAAACTAGCTGAACAAGAACATCGAATTAGAAGTTTGAGATGAGTCTGGTGTCATGAAATGGTTGTGTTTGCTATGTAACTGATAACAACTGAGAATTTGACTTTTGAAAAACTTTCTCGACTCTTGCATTAGAGATCAAATTCAATAGACTGTTTGGGGCTACAGATTTGTCTACAATATATTTAATTCGATTCACGTTAACAGTTCAAGTTTTCATGAATATCCGTTTTTAATATAACTATCCCTCATTAATGTTAATATTTTAATATGCAAACAATACAACACTACTTGTAACTTAATTAACGCTCACAATGGTACATGTCTGGCAATTAATTAATAATTAATATTTAACCGTTTTACCTGATTCTCCGTTATAATTAAAATCTTGACCGTCTTCCCGCCTCCACATGACGTAGGGTTCAGGGTACCCGGAGGCTCGACAGACCAGCGTGACGTCAGACCCCTCCCGAACCACCATGTCCGTCGATGTCATGTTATCAATGATTGATGGTGGAACTGTGTAAACAAATAAATTGCGGTACTAAGTGTGTGAAATTATACATTTAGGATGAAAGCTTTTTTTAATAGATAAACTATTACCTTTCCAGCTAGCTTTATCAATTTGTCAGCGAGTTCTCAAAAATAAGGCCGTACTAATAGACCGCCGAAAACAGAACATACTTATGTAATTCGTAAAGCTTTTTCAATAAATACAATATTATTTCGTGGAACCTATGACAGTATCAATACTTAAAATCTATGATTTATTTTATGATCTTGTCAACATGTCAATTAGTTGGTGTGACTGTCCTTGGATTTCTTTAAACAAGAATTTTCAGAATTGCTAAAAATAAGTTATAATATCGTTTTTATTCTGTCACGTGTAAGATTAAAACTTACACGAGCGGTGGTCGTTGTACGATAAACTGTTGGAGTATACTCACCCACAACCTGTAGGTATCCCTTCCTAGAGCGCATGGGGTCGGTGTTGACCTGGCACATGTACCAGCCGCGATCCACCTCCTGCACGTTCTTGATGTGTAAGTACCACGAGCGGTGGTCGTTGTACGACAGGCTGATGCGCGCGTTCTGAGTTATTATGTTGTGGTGGATGCTTAGGATGGTTTGCGTATCCATACGCACCCAGGCTACCTACAAATATTTATCGATTTATGGGTTTGTAGAGGTATATTTGTGGGTTATTTCCAGGAAAGCTTTCTTGTATAAGCTTCATACATAAAAGACATTGATTGATCGCTATTTATACGATAACTTGGAATTTTTCCGATTCCGTAATGTATAGGATTTATTATCATTTCAGATTCAACTAGTTACTAATTTTGATAGGTGTATTGAAAGAGGCTTTTGGCTGACTCGTTACAGATTTTCGAATGGAAAGAAAGATTTTATTTTATTTACCTTGAATCCTCTTAGGTTATCCACAACGCATGCAAGCAAGGCGTCCCGACCAACCGTAACCGTGACATTCGGTATTGGCTCAGCAAACCTCGGATACATCGATTCTGAAAAGAATGGTGCAATAAATACTCTAGTAATGACTTGTAAACATGTTTACTTGTTATAAAAGTTTTAGGAGAAGTAAAAAGAGTCACAAATATGACGAGCGGAGCCGGCGCGTCTGCCGCCGTTCCGACAGTCGCGTCGCGCCAGCCTGATGGCCAACTCACTTTGATGAAATTATAGGACAGTTTTATGATATTTTGTCATCGGAATTGTGCGCTCTGAGTCACAATTTTCGTGTGAAATATACTGGTACACAAAACATAGCCATAATTGAATTTCATGGCATGTATTTTGTTGTAAAAAATTATTTACCTATTCGAGGTACTTCTATTTGAAGTACCCAGTGGAGAGCCAGAAAAAGGGTCGAAAAACCAACATTGAATTTCATTATAAACACGAGGAAAAAAGTACTGAATGAGTAATTATGATCATTTGTCGCAACCGCTTCAACAACAGCATATATCATTGTCTTCCTTCGCTTGCCAAGATAAGTGGCATAAATACCGGGCTACATATAGGTCGAATACATGGCGACCCTAGCAGTAGGGTTGCGTGATTTATACCCGGGCCACCAACGACAAATAGCGGTTTGTCGCTGTATCGCTCTTTCACCGACAAAATAATGTATAAGAAGCACAATGCTAAAAAAACATCAATCTAAAGCGGCGACCTTTAAAAAGTTAGCGGTCGCAAAAGGGTCCGTGAGATTAAGATAAAGTATGTTATTTGCTAGGATATATGTCACGTGCCTATTTTAAGAATTTCTAGTTTCTTAAAGCAAATAAAGCCGCTTTACTTATTCAATACTACGTAGATTGTGTGATTTATCAAATGTTTGTATGTACTTTATATTCGTCGTGTTTTTATATTCAATTAAGTTGATCGTCTGAAATCTGACGGCAATGCGGATAACGCGCCACTTTAATTTCGTTTACCTATTATATTTGTTTGATAGAGCAAATGAAAAGCTTTAAAGTTCAGAATGTATAAATTAAATTAATTGATTTATTTTATTATCAGTGAACTATGACTGGTTTTGAAATTTATTCCTACAATTATATGAATAACGATAGGATATGTTATAAAATCCCAGTTTAATTAAAAAATGTTTTATTTGAGTAGGTACCTAATTATATTTATGTGCATTTATCGTAACAATAGCTAACGGGTTGAGGATTTCGGATAGACTGTTGCTCCATGTAAAATAATCGTCCGTGCATGCATTCAGTAGGACTAATAGCCGACTTCAACATAATTGTGGAAAAGGTCAGTTAGTGATATTTCTGTTTTTATGATATTTCAGTATCGTCACGCCACGTCCTGAAAGGTATGTCTGAAGAAAATTACTGTGATGATGTACTTACAATGCCTATAAACATGTCTGTAACTATTATTTTTATTGCTTTTAATTTGATACGGTTCCGTCTTCATCAACTACATATAGTAGAGTGGTGAATAACTCAATGTCTATGAACGTTCACACATAATACATAGCCTATTTGATGGATGTAAACTGTAATAAGAAACCAAGCGTCAAACGTCAAAGCTTGTTACATAACCTAACTTGCCGATAGGTTTCCTCATGGCACGTTAGACGCCGATCACTCGAACATGAGCAAACAGGCTTACATTCCTAATCCCCAATGTTGTTCACGCCTGGACCAGCTTACAGTATTAACGTCAATATTCTATCAATCTTAGAATTTAAAAAATACTCGAGAACGCTTGTAGGGAGATTGATCGAAGGTATCTAGGAGTCAACCAAATGAGGTCGTGATTTAAGAACCTTGAAGCACCTATTTCTTGAAGTATCTGACTTAACCTCGTGCCTATAGAATTGACTTAATCGTTATCAATCAAGTGACCTGCCTATACTTTTATGTGTTAGTCGAATTTACTAAATAAATACTTATGCTGAATTTTTGTCCAAAGCCAATGTATTTGTGGGCTTCATTGAGACTAATGTATGCGCGGTTTTTATCTACGATAACAGTGTCCTATTAAACTGCATTTATTTTGCGCTACATTTAAGTTTATCACAACGTGTTATCATTTTCAACTCAAAAGGTCATCGAGCGAAGTTCGGTCAGAGATTTCCAACTCACTGAACAAGCATGTGATTTTGTTTCCGCAAATAAATTTTATATTGCTTGGTACACCTCTCACTCTTATCAAAACACCAGCTTTAAGATTAAAAGGAGTACTTAATGCTTCTCATATAATCGCCCCAAGTACACAAGATTTTCGTTATAAAAATGAATGAAAAATTAAATTTGAATTTTCTTTTCACTAATTTTCTCCGCGAATGGATTAAGATAACGAGCATTAATTTAGCAAAGTTGTGATGATGAAAACACGGTTTTAAAGCTAGTAATACACTGGTGCAGTGAATAAAACAAGACAAGACTCTGTAAGTAAACCGAAGACATTTAAGTTGTAAATCTATCTGCAACGAAGAAACTTAATATTGTCCTTTGACTCACCAACAAACAATGATACTGAGTAGAAGAAAACAATGTTGTTTTCACAATCCAGCTTCAGTCAAACTAGTATTTTACTTGGAATAATTAATGGCTGAGTTAAATAGGATTGGTTTAGTCACACTGTGCGTCATATTGACCTGACATTATAATGGCGTCCAGGGCCGATTTCAGTCACGGCGACTGTTTTCAGACAAGAAGATCAGTCAGCTATATATCATAGTGCACGAGTATTTGCGCATACGCAAGTGCACTTGCTATTCCTTCATTCTCATAGCCCGAAGGGACGGTAATCTGACACGACCGGAGAGAGATCAGGCGCAGGACATTAACGTGCTCTCCGATGAACGACTGAATCAGTCATCTAGGTACTTCCAGACTACGGGTTGCTTTGTTAAAGCCTAAAGTTTTTTCTAAAAACCCACCAAGCGATTTCGGCCCAACCCGGGAATCGAACCCGAGTCCTCGTGCATACCTAGCAGTCGCTGCTTGCTACCACTAGGACATCGAAGCAGCCGTGAATTGACATCACTACTGTTGGTGAGTCTACGGCCTTACAATCCTGATGGTCAGAGCATTACGAACCACTTAACGGATTGTTCCGTCTTCAAAAAAGAGAGAAGTATTTAGTGCATTTACCTTTAAGTGATCACAAATGCTCCGATTATGTAATTTTGTCTCTAACTAAACCATTTTGTATTTTTTATTTCAATCGTTTGTAGACTGAAGATAATTTGATTAAAATTAATTAGTTAGGTAAGTACATACGCTGAGCTCACTTTCAAGTGTCTTATGAGATCATCCTATTTTGATAATTTCAATAACCTATAACTAACGAAAACTTGGGTAAAGAAGGCTCTGGCCCAGAAGTGGGACAGTACATGATAAACTAATTTATTGAAATTGAGTACATTGCAAAAAGAAAGTACTTTGAAAAGAATCAAACAAAGCAGATAACTTTTCCTACACAGGTAAATAATGTTTTCTCAACAATGGTCTCTATTTGTCGATAATATTTACAAATAAAACACTTACCATCCGGAACTTCTATAGGTGCTACAGACACTACATTTTGCCCGGTAGGTAATTCCCGACCTGTAATTAGAACATCATTGTAATATTCTCTTTGTAATTTTAACCTCAACGGCAAAAAATATGATATGCAAAACATATTATTCTAGGTAATGCGTAGGTATGAATCTTGTTATATTTGGTTTCTATTCATACTTATTTCTATTTCCATTCCAAATAGTACCAACAAAATTAATGTTTGACGAACAATTTTTATCATTAAAAGACAACATGTTCAGAAACTTGACTATCATTATAATCATTTTGACAACAATTTTCTAAGTAAACTTTAAATGTCACCGCGTCGTTTTATGTTATTTGTGTCAAGCCAGTGACTTTACCACAGTCATTAGACCTTTAAATAGCTACAATAGTCATGCATTAAAGTACGTTCTTAGATTCACCTCCTGCAGTTTAAAGAAATAAAATGTTTCAGTCGACGCGGTACATTAACCAGGCACTTCACTCACGAACCATGTATTCTTACAAGACAAGACCAAAAAGACTTTGAAAAAGCTTCTAGACAAGTCGTAAATTATATAAAAAAGGTTCTAACATATCCTTGGAAGTTGCCCCATTTTTGTCCCGACAGAAGAACTTTAACAAATTAAAGAACGATTGTGGTTTAAGTGGTACCGATACTGGGCACTTACTGCAATTATATTGTAGTAATTTTGTAGTTTAATTAAATGAAAACTATAGCAGGACGGATAAAAGTTTTAATTGTACATACGTAGCCTATAATTGAGTTACATGCGTGTCAGTTAAATCGGTTACTAGGCGGAATGGCGTCCTCTGCTGTACAATAGTTGGGCGGAAAATTGAAACAAGTTTACACTGCGCGGCGCTATAATGAGAAAAGCTGGATTATTTTTTGTTACACCACAAGTACGTCCCATTTTCATAGTGCAAGTTTTTGTAACCCAAAATGTTGTTAAAGTTAAAAGATGAAATGTGAAAAGTCTTCTACACTGATACTTTTGCTATTTTTCAAGACTAAATAATAATATTTAAAGGACTGAAAGTTTAAGCTACTTTAAAAACGATTTGACCAGAGTCAATACATGACTTTTATAATCATTAACATAGGCCTGATAAAGTATCGAATGTTTTAAGTAATAAAGATACCATCAAGCTTTGAATGATATTTATAATTCTGCATCTTGCATGTAATGCTAATCTTTAGTTAACGAATTCATAAACATGAACACTTTTAGCTTAGTTTTTACTAACTTACTAATTGCAAAAAAAGCACAAAACTATTGGTGAAATGATTGAGCACTCCACTCTAAATAATAACAATGATAAATCAGAACATTAGGTCTCATTAATAAGAATTTAATCAACGATGAATAACGATGTGTTCGCAAACACATTATTCGACATTTCAACTTAAATAATTCATTTAATTTACTCTGACATTATATCAATGTCAATACTATTAAATCCGAACATTTGAATATTGAATCGTTTATTACATTTGGCATTATAACTAGACTGCCAGACTTTATTATACAGTCTAGGTATGTTTAACGAAGCACGTAGGTATCTGTTTCAAAATGTGAGTTCTTTTTAAATATGTACGCCCATAGCCCTTTCGAGATAGGTACGTATTTTCTAAGATATGTATAATCAAAAGATATTAGACAATATTAATATTGTAAAGACTTGATTTTACGACCAATTTATATGATTCTTTTTTATATTTGAGAAGATTCTAAAAATAAAAATTACAAGAAAAATAGCACGAATATGTACTTATCTTAACATGTGATTGTAATAAACTAAGTTGGTTCACAAATTAAGTTATTCAATAGATCACGTTATGCTGATGACCATATTTTAATGCAAATTATAATCTTTAGAATCGTTTATCGTGATTGATGATCACGATTAGCACAATATTTTAGCAACAATTACAAATGACATCGTTATTGTTCTTCATAAAGTCTAAATTTGCCCGTTTAAATTAAGCAAGCTGAAGAAATAAGCTGACTAATGGTTAGTGCCATCATTAGCCATAGAGCCCTAATTGTGGCCGCGATGATAAATAGACCACTCCGTTTCCCCTCACTAATAATAATAATCACTTACTCCGTTCTGTTTTTGCACGAAAACTTTATATTCCGTTAGTTCAAAGCTTCAGGTATTATTTATAATCAGATTTTTGTTTTTCAGAGTTTTGTGGTGGTTGAGTGTCAATTAAATTCCGCAGTATGGTATTTCTCTCTAACGAAAACGAACCGTGTCCACACTAGAGCGCATAGTTTTAACTCGTTAAAGCCGTTATGGTCCGTTTTTGTCGCAGATTGTCAATTTATACACAAAACTTTCCACAGAGTACACTTTCCAGCGGAAATATGATAGCCATTTCTTTTCACAAAGAGTAACCTATGTATGAATGCAAACAAATAAAAACGGACTGCCGAAAATGGATCGACGAAATACTTCTTTATATAGGTGCATTTGCTTCTGAATATAGATTTATGAATGCTGGCTTAATTATTCCAGTAACACTACGGGCCATTAAACTGAGATAGATTTTTGTCGGATAGTATGGTATTATATGGCATTACGTCTAGCGTTGACAGGCCCACTCCGTAGCGACGACAGGATTGTTCCATTATCGACGGGGGATGAATAATTGACACTGTCGAGTGAGCTCAGTGGATGCGGCGTGCTATCGATAATGTTACATATAGTGTTTGACACGTGTTACTCCCTATTTTTATGAGATGATTTAATTGCGCGTGTAATGGAGTTATGGCAGTAACGTGTTTTTGGTAAGTGCAGATAATGCAGGTTCCGGTTGAATTATTTAACTACGATTTAAAGCGCTGAGATTAATATTGTGGTAAAGTTAACGAAGTTGTGAATTGATGCATGTTTTGCTTTTTCCAATAATGACTGAAATAACTAAGTATATGAAAGTTAACACTTGTTCTGTAGGCAATATTCGTAGTAACAACACGTAGCTTAATTTAAACGCAACCGAATAATTCGTTGCCAAAATTGTGGCCAACTTCATCGTAACAATCCGGCCTTAATATAAATTAAACATGGCCAATGTACGAATATAGTTTCGTAGATCCAAGTGTGGGGATGGTCGCAAGTTCTCAAGCCCCGTTGACACGGGGTCATAGCGAGGGTAAACATGCCGCTTCCAGCCCAATTGCCAACTTACCCATAAGTGGATTGAATTCAGAAGTCGCCCCTTTCATATTTGAACTAACAGCATACGTACATTAAGACTAATTTATTTGAGAGCGGTTCTGGATCCTGATTTTGTATATTTGACGTCTTCGCTTCTTAGAACTTGGATACGGGGATTCTGTCTTCGAAACTGTATGTTAATACGAGTAAGTAAGCAAGTGCAGTAATATTACAAATATTGCAATAACAAATATTACAAAACCGAATTCTTTACCGAATGATTTATAGCAGTATTGTTTTTTTTATATTACCTACTAGATTTTCTTTTGCGACTTTGTGATCTACTAATTTTACATAATTGTTAAAGAAGCGACAAAATAAACATTAATGAACAAAAGTAAATATATTACATTTATATTTTATTGTAATTACAAAATAAATTGTAGATACACATAACAATACGTATTCGGTAAAGCTCTCATACGAGTGTATTAGTAAAAGATTTCCATTGAATAAAACGGTTTTCCCTGCACTAATAAATACTGATCGTGTGTAGCAGGTGCCGTGAAACGTTCATTAGGAATATACGTTTACTACTAGGTACTTTAGCTGCATTTAAACTGCTCTCTACTTGTATTCTTTGTAATTGTGTTCAATTGAAAAATCTGGTACTCATACATACTTATCTTAATCGTGTAAAGAATAACAATTTATTTCCAAGAATACTTTTTAACACGCTTTTTATTTTTTAAGCGTACCTATAGGTACCCTGATATATTTTGTTACGAAAATTAAATAAACCTAAAATAGCCAGACCGAGGTCGTTTGTTAGACATAGACTTTTGTATTTTATTTTGTGCCTTTGAGGGTTAATATCCTAATTGTGTACAAAATTGTCTAATTCCTAGAATTATTTATCTAGCAGTGTTTTAAGTTGTGAACGTCTAAAGTAACATAATTAAATTCCCAAGATGCATTCATTAATGACAATGTAATAAAAATCTTGACGAAGTAACCGCTAAAAGTAAAGTAAACTAAGATAATAATTTAAAGAGACGCTGGCTATTACAAAGAACTGATTTATGAAAAAAGTTCTACAACCTTAAAACCAATTTAGTAAAAGTTTTTTGCATTACGTTAAGCTAGAAAACGAGCAATTCCAGTTTCTGTTATTTTATTTAATAAAAATAATAAGAAGTCAGATAACCCATTTCTTTGAAACCGCCACGAACGCTATTTTAGAATAAAACTTATAATGCTCTAGTTTCTTAAAAAGGTTACGGAAGAAGATAAGTTTAAAGTTGTTTTGCTTTACGTCCGTCCTGTTTTGAAAAAGTTTTATTTGTTTTTTTAAGGGTTGTTTTACGTATTTCTCCCACGTAATTTTGAGAAGATCTTCCATGTTTGACTGCGTTTTTATGTTTAAAATTTCCAGCCTCCGAGGGCGTCACTTTGAATCGCGTCAATTCAATAAACTGAATGTTCTACAGAATAACAATTATTATTACGTTCCAGCGTTGAATTCACTTCGTTTTCAATCTTTGTTTTATAATTTGCTTTGAAGAAGGAACATCAAGCAGAAGAGGATCAACGCTTTTGAATTTATTGTTATTAAAAGTTAAATAACGACATAAATAGATTTCCAAGTTACTGAGCGAGAAAAATTTGATTAACGTGAAATTATTTTCTAGAGTACGCCAGTGTTAATGTTTGAGTAAGATCTCTCAACGTTTCTTCTCTCAACTTAAATACGCCTTATTCGTTTAAACTAGCTAACTTTAAAGTTCATTGATTTAGTTTAGAAATCAAACATTTAAGTTTTCGTTAGGTAGAGTTTCAAGAAACTAATATTGAAAATAAAAGATATAAAAACTTACAAAATTAAAACGTATAAGTCTGTAATGCGTAGAAACTGGTTAATTTAAATAATGATAATTGTGTCATATAAACGCTGAACTCTTACGATCCCCTGTTAAAATTGCACGAAGCGCTGCAAATGACCAATTCAGTATGTTTTTTAATTGGTCATCTTTTTAGTGTGAATACCATTTCACGTTATCACAAGTGAAAAACCAACGGTGTTTATTTGCTTGAAAGCTTTTAGAGCTAAACGGTGCATGCGAATTATTTGAGAGTGCACACATGTGCCTATGTGTGTTTAGTCAACATCGTTTGGGAGTAAATGCTCCTATTAGGGAGGCGAAAAAGCGAGCTCCGCGCGATCTACAATAACTTGTGACGTCAGGCATTAGTCAACGTATTTACATCGACAAAAAACATCGATAAAATCACGTTGCTCAGAAGATGTCCACGGAAATCCGGCGATGCGTCACCGTCGCTGTCCCCGGTACATTTTGTTTGTGATTTTTCCCCTTGTTAACTGAATAACTCGAATGTTATGGCTACGTCTTTCGACCCTCCGAACATATCTACTTGGCGTAGCTTAGCAATCGCGGATACTCAAAAAGAGACGGTTTAGTTGTATTTTTATAACTGAGAAATCGAAACTCGGGGTCCGTGTAAGTCTCTGGGATAAGGGTCATCGAGACATGTAATTCTTTGAGCTCATTTCCTTATTTCCTTACGATGTTTCCACTTCATATGTGGTTATTGGAAACGCTTTATTATTTATCAATATGTAATTACATATTCTAACTAATAGATGCTAGAAAGTTTTTCAATAAGCGATTTGCCGGCCGTTTGTACATATTTCCCGGAACAATTTATGATGCTTGTTTAGATTTTGTACAGAGCTCTAATGTAGGTTACAATGAATATTAGATGGTTTTAATTATGTCTCGAACGTACTTCTATCAAAATAATGACGGTTTCAATAATTGACTTGTTATGAGGCGTTGTTGTCGTTTATAACCTAGCGCTACATTTGTATTAATTACATAATTATATTTTTATGTCGGTATCGTCCAGTAACAACTTTTAAATAATCTAATATTTTATCGGTTTTGTTGACTAAAAATAACTTTCATAATTCTATAAAGTAACTCTTTTTGTATAAAAATTCAAGATAGTCTTTGAGTACAACGACTTGAAGAAAAAACAACATCGTTTCGAGGAGAGCACTTGTGTCCAAGGAACGTTGCATTACAAGACCGAGGCAAGATACAAAACAAACAGGAAAATACTTATGATATTACTCTAGAACCTTCATCTTACTTTCTCAAAAGCAAAAAAATATTTCCATAACAAGCCCATCGTATATTTTTGAGGAAAGTTAACTTCAAAATTCAATTTTTTAAAAGCAATATCAATATTGAAAGTAGCAATTTTAACCAAAAAATATTTTTGCTGTGTAAAATAAAAACAAAATCATAATCTTTGATGTTATAAAAACACTTAAATTTTTTAAGACTAAAGTTAAAAAAGTTTTGAAAGAGTTCTATCTTGTTAAGTAAGTTAACCATCAATAGTCTGTTTCCGCAACAGTAAAGCATAACTCATATTTTACACAAAAGTTTTTACAAGTTGCCGGCGAACTCAATAAAAATGCTAATTGCACTATCAACTCACCTGTGGTAGTGCAGCAACCAGTCAATAACTCTATCCATATAACACAATATAAATGTATAAAAGGAGTCATTTTGTCCGAGTCACATTAGATGATTGTCCTTTTTATAGTCGCGTGGTTCACCTGTGTTGTTGCGTTCGAACGCGTGCGGGGAGCGGCTGGGCGGCGGCGAAGCGTCCCATCGCTGGGCGGGCTGCGGAGGTACTGCCGCGGGGCGCCACTCCGCCGCGCTAACTACCCCAGCCGGATAAACAAGCCCGAGAAAACCGGGAACAGGCAGACAAGCCGTCTCGCTAGCCTTTATCGCCGCGACTGACTAACAGCATAATAAAATAAGACAAAAGACGAATAACCAAAGAACAAGCCGAGCGCGGATTTCATTCCGATGTGAATCATCAAATTAAATCGGTAACAGATAAACTTGGAGTTCTATCTGCGGCAACAATTTTGTTATAAGAAAACAATGTCTGCTGTCAAACTTTGAACCGTTGGTCGTTAAGACAATTTGAACAATTAAAACCATTAAGGCTAACTTTGAAATAATAACCTAGTATTTGTTTTCTTGGTGAACTATTCTGGGTTTGTAAATTAACTACTCTGCTCTAAATTTTAATGAACACAAGTACATAACATGCATTGACTGTAGTATCTGCCATATGCATAATCTATCCAAGAAATTCACATAAGTTTGTTAATGTCTCGTAGCGAATCCACCGCAAGACATACAATAAAACCACTCAAGTCATAATCACGCATTACTAAACATCTGAATCAGCGAGCATCTCGTATAATATTACAATAACTGGTGTCTGAGGGCAGAATGTGCAGTGTTATGGCCGTATCGAGCTCTTGGAGAGTGTCCCGACATCTCAGACACTCCAACCACGAGACCACTGCATCGCAATAATGTTGTTCTTAAGTGTAACTGGCCCCTTATACTGTGCCCCGAGCTTGTCACGGAGAACGAAAATGTCGGGGTTATCAAGAGCGACAGAGCGTTCAACAATAATATTTTGCAACGGAAGATAAAATTATTCTACATTTAATGGCATATCAGTTTTTGTACACGCAATTGTGAGTAGTGTTTGATGTGATTATGATGCGAGGCGCAGACATAATACCAATATTTTTAATTTCTTTCTTTTTTAGGAATAAAACGTTCCAGATAAAAGTTCTCAACATTTTTTACTGCCGCCTATCTTGTACTATCTACATAAAAGTGTCAAACGTAATAATTAAGATTGGAGGGAAACTGTTACGCAAAACCTGACAGTTTCCTTACACTAAATGTCGGAACGTGAGCCAAAAGTTGTGCAAAAACTAAAAATGGGCTAATTGCTTAATTAGAAACAAAGTTGAACATTCAGGAAATCAACCTCGAATAATGGACTGGGGAATGCAGATAGGTACCCCAAACTTTTGGAACAGCTCGCGCTCATATAGGCCCAAATAAAGAACCCGCAAGTTGACTGCTGGTTTTGGCCGCAAAATACCACCCAAAAAGAGCACGTCCTATATTGACACGCTTTGACGCAGAGAAGTTGGATGGTGGAATAAAAACCGTAGTTCGCCATTCTGCGGTTCGTTCATAGGTAAATAGAAGCTGCTTTTAAATTGAGTGCTAAAATAAAACTAGGAAGGTAATGAAATGAGCTAAATTCGTATTTTAGTAATGATGTGTTGCGCGGTTGTTAGTAAATTGAGTATGTGCAGTACGTGGCATGGTCGTTCAACAAACGTCAATCACACTTCACTCGCCGTGAATCCTGCCATTGACTGGCGAGGCTCTGTCGATCGACAGATGATCATTGAGCTTGTAAGCCTAAACACTAGTACGCCTGCTTACCTGGCTTGTCAAAGCACTACTATGATACACTCGAGTGAACGACAAACAAAAGCTCTAATTAATTATCTTAATTGGCATTTTATTTTATAATAAATTCACGAATATTTGCAGACACTCAAATATACTAAAATTAATTCGACGAAGTTCATTGACTGAAAAATATGCTTAAATAAATACACAGTTTAGTTTCTAATGAATTACAGATTTCTGAGAAATTTACTTAGGTATCTTTATAGGTACATGCATAAATATCAATAGATTCTAATATCGATAATTAATAATAATTGACAGATGCTTAATTATAGGATATTAATTAACTGCTCTTATTAAAGGATTAATAGGATCACTTAATTTCTCTACACGTTAGAAAATTCCTTTTAGAATTTCTATATACCTACACTGCCCACAGATTGACGTGCAAAAATTATAAAAATACGTATCAGATCTCAAAGATTTTATACACTGAGTTTCATAAAAATTGGGTCACACATTTTTTCACTACCCACTGTTGATATTTCTCAACTCGTATAATTATGTGCATATACCATACACACAATATCGGGAACAAGTTACAAACTAAAAAGATGCTTCCTAGCTGGAAGTATGTAGGTTAGTCAGGAAACCGATATTCATTGTACTGAAATTGAATCACCAAGCTATGACCACTTATATATAGGTTTATAGTAGTTAGGTACCTAAATGCTCTCCGCAACAATGGTCTTAGTAAATGACTGGAGGGCTGTGTTGGATCGGCAGCAGAATCTGTATACACTCCAGATATTACAAGAACTGATTTACCTATATATAAATGAGATATTTTAAAAAATGGTCAAGTGAGTAAATGAAGTTAAATTATTAAAATAAAAACCAATCGGGGCTTTTTGATGGCTTATCTCTAAAACTCAGGCCCGATTGTAGGTCATTTGATTTGATTGTAGTAAACCACATTAAACTAAACGGCTATGGTTCCGAGTGATAAAAAAGATTACATTATTTACTTATTCATGTGTCAGAAGAACTAACCCAAATTCACTGCTTTTAAGTGTACCTATATTATTATCATAAAGTACATAGCCATAGTCTTTGGTTGTTACAGACGGCTGTAGTTTTCGATACAAAGCCAATGTAACTAGTTGATGAGAAAAATACTATATTTTAATAATATACATACAGGGCACATAAAAATGAAAATTTGTTTTATAAAATGCAGTCCAGCGATTAACCCGTAGTTTAAAAAGCATCTCGGAAATAACCTGAAGATGAAAGGTTTCTTGGTTTACCTATTTACAACTAGCCTCCGCTAGCGATTTTACTAGCGTCCCGGGGAAACAACATCAAGAATACAGATGAAAAGCTAACCGGTAATCGTCCTCATTGTACATGGAATCTAACACTAAAATATTTTTTCAAATCGGAACTGTGGGTCCTGAGATGAGCCTGTTCAAACAAACACCACAATACAGTAACTGAAAAATTATTATACGAAAATAAACGTTTGTTTACATTGCCATTAATTATTTATAGCTTTATAATTTTGTTATTTATATAATATAAAAGTTTTATCCCAGGCTCAATTATTTGATTGCAAAACTGTCTAATAAACAGAAAATTGAATTAAAATTAAGACTTCCACTTCAATTTTGCTCGACCACAACACACAACATACTTTCAGTTTGTAACGCAATTAGCGCTATCAGGAGCTTTTGTTGTTTGTTTTACACACTCATCCTGTTTACGTTTTTACTAACAAATGCAGGCATTGAACAGAAAAATTGAAAGCTGAATAGATCTATAATAAACTAGCGAAGCGACGTAGGTGGGAAGTGCCCGCTTCTATAATATATTCATAAGACAACATTTTACCATCATGTCTGTCAGTGACGTTAATACAAAACGAAAAATAATAATAAGCGCCTCGCCTGAACGAGGCATGGATTTAAAGTGTATATAATTATATCCGTGTCGTTTTTCTAGCGGGCTGCCGTGAAATGAAAAGTGCGTTTTCATAGAAGTTTTCATTGACGCGGAAAAAGGTTTTTACACACAAACAAACCCATAATCTGCCTGATATTATTTTCAAAGTTGAATCTCTTCTTGATTTGGTAGGAACGTGACTGCCCCGGGTTACGCTTACCTCATAAAACTTATAGTGTGTATGATACATGTAAATAAACCTTAAAAAAGGGTGAAAGTTTTAAGAATAATGTGTGGGGGTTCTTTTCATATCTTTTGATGCATCGCTGTCGCTAGAGGCTTTCTCTCATATATCAACAGTATTAAAACTTAGCCATTGATATAAGATGTATTCTGATTGTATTGATCGTACTTGTAATGATTTCAATTCAAAAAGGAACCCGAAACCGTGGTAAAGCTCCTTGACAATAACAGTAATTTCTCAAGAACATAGAAGTGTACGTCCTTAAGATATCGTCGAACATCCACATTAATTAGTGACTTAACAAGTTTAACGTACAAAGTTTATTGCATTACTTTGTCACCATTAATTCAAAACTTTGCCACGTTAATATTTTTCAGCAATTGCCTACGAAAGTTTGGTAGTGAGCCGAACTATCTTACAACGTACTCGGAAAAGGACTGACGGATCCGTGGCGCCGTGGTTACTGTGACCTTGTGGGTTCGATTTTCTATAAATAGGCTGAAAGAAGACAATTTATGAGTGCGAATAGTGATTCTTTTCAGTGTATGCTTTGATCATGTAATGTGCGGAGGTTAGCCAGCGCGTCGCCGTCGCGTCGCCTGGCCGCAGTTTATCGACCCCAAAATGTAGGATAACGACGTTTGTTACGACCACTCCGCGTCAGCTCTTTAACGTTGTTTTGTACTGCAATGGATGCGTTTAAAATAATTGCTCGTTCGTTTGTTACTTAACAATGTTACTTGATCGTTACGACACACTACGGCAGTTTCCACTCACCACTTACATGCACTTATGTGCTGGCAGAACTGCATTTATGCATTTCATAACACTTGACTGAACTAAGCTGCACTATGAATATTACATTTAATCTGAAGGCAATTGTTGTAGCTTTATTACGCCCATCAGGCTGCGACAATTTGCTAACTTAATAGCCTTGCTTGTATGCTGTTCTGGGAAATTGTTTTACTGAAGATTTTTCTCACAATTTTACTGAATTTGTGCAACTACAGTGCTGCTTATTTTTTACCACTGAGTCTGCATTAGTCAGAGTTGCTTATATATAGTTTAAATAATATCGTATGATACAACGATGAAAAACAAATGCTCATCTTAAACTGGTTGTAAATTATAATTCGGTTTTTACCAGTACTTCATTAGACACTCGTTACTTTAGTTATGCAAGCAGGAAAAATTTTCGAGATAACAAACATAAATAAAACATTCCATTTAAAAAGTCTAGCGATAAAAGAGATTCGTAAAAGAATTTATTTTTGCAGGTTCACCCTTTGATCACAAGATCGAGCCAGTTCCAAGGGAAAACACGATTCATTGTCAAGGGATTTGGAATGCGGCACAAAGTATAACCAAATCATAGTAGTTCAACCTGCTGCTACGCGGTACTTATAAAATGCACTTTTATTATATCGAAATAAATTCGAATACCGTTGCCTGTTATACTAAGCTACACTTTGAAAGAAAATCTTGTGCACTTACTGTTTAACTTCAAGGATGAGAAGTTTTGGCATGACTTGTCGTAAGCGATGAAATAATTACCCAATTGCTGTACCTATGCTTCTCTGTCTGAAAATAAACTTTTTTCAACTACCAGGGTTACAAATAAACCTGCAAAGCTACCTATTATATAAGCTGTTGTCAAATTTGCTATTCACATCACAAAGTCTTTGTGCCATTAGAATTATTGTGGAATTTCAAAATGTATTTCGAAATTTCCAGTGAGCGAAAATTAGACGGTAAAGAAAGGACTGATTTGTTTATCTGGTTCAAAAAATAAAATTTTCGTGTCCAAGCATTTATAAAGCGCATAATGGCGGTTAATGGAAAATAAAAGATTTTTTTGAGAAAAGGTAAGCTTGTTATCAATGCGACGATTTAAAGAAACTGATGAAAGAGAAGGAAAGATTGATACCTGTTGATTTTCAGCTATAAATAAAATTGTCCGCATAAACTTAATTTTCGTACTTATCAGGTTATTCTATAGGATGCTGGCGGATTCGCGTCACGTCCACTCCATTAGCTGATTTACCATGGGAAGAGGTTATATAAGGGAGCTTGCATACAAAAGTTTATAAACTTTTCATACAGAAAAAAAAATAAACACACATGCTTATGATGAAGTGTAGAGTTCTTATTAAGTACTCCCATTTTGAAAGGTTAAATTGAAATAACACCTAATAAATATTACAACACTTCAAACACAACATAATATTAATTATTCTAGACCATTAAGTAAATTAAGCTTTAAATTGTTCCACAGTGTAAATAATTATGCGGTTATCATTAACACCGAACACTAAATTATTTGACAAATTCTGTGCTTTTATTATTCAATTTACTCTCGCAGAATTCGTCCAGCATTTTAGTTAGGCGTATAGTCACCTATATAAATATTTACTCGTCAAGTTTTTCCTAGTGACAGGGCGAGTGGGCAAAGGATTTTTTGAAATTATTCTGGTCACGTGACGCCGGGTCCGTTTGTAGTTAATTCACTGCGACCCGCTCGTGTATGTAATCGAACTGGGGACTTTACGAGTGTACGGCGCGGCTTGGACGTGTCCGTACCCATTTATTATGACGTCCTATAAGCAAACTTAGTTATTTAGAACTTTGTTAATCTCCACGTCCTATATTTCCTCCTTTTCTTTATTATTCTTCGTCATGTATTGGTTATTTGTTTTGCCCACGCTAGATTGTGGTCGTTGTTGATGATATTGCCCGTATTTATTCAGGGACAAAGGATGACGGAGCATATTTTTGATTATAATTATTGTATTTGGCGATAAGGCCGCCTATTGTATTCCTGTATATTTATTTGTGTGTTCCAATATTGTTTCTCCTACTGATGAATAATAAAGATTTTTCTGTACGTAACTTTTATAAATTCGAACGCAGTAAAGTATCTAGACATCAGCATTTATTAAAAGTTTAAAGTAGATTGGAAACTTTTTGAACAAGTTGTGCTTCAAAGAATAATTAAATATGGAAGCGGAAAAGAACTTACACGTCGACGTTGAAAGCGCTATAACATATAGCTACCGTAACAAATTTAATAATTATGCTCCTGAGACTATTTTACCTTTTTTAGGGAGGGCTGAGGTTTACTACTATAAATTATGGTACGCAATGCACCCTTAGACCCGAGCACCCCATGAACCTAATGAGGGTATCAGTTCAGAGTGCAATAAGGGGAAAGAGATCAATGTGCCATTACAGACCACCGCAATCTTACAGAACAAAATAAAGCTCGCTTCTTAGAGGGACTTGCTGATATTAACTTAATACTGCAGAGCTTATTCTTTAGTTTGTGTCGCCGTACAAGAAAGATCCAAGAAGTGATCCTTTCAAGTCAGAAGTATTTGTTGATCAGAACTTTGACTTACTAGATGTCTCATTCTCGCTCGTTCTTTCACTCATTCTACATTTGCACTTTGAAACTATTGAAAGTTTACTACAAACCACACAATATTCAGCCTGGAGTGAAAACTGTCTGAATAATTATAGAACTCGCAAGTTATTTCCAAGTCAAAGCCGTGTGAGAAATCTCTATATTCAAACACGAAACTAAAATTGCAGTCTGCAAATATGAAATTATATAAATACATACATACACACGGAGTTGGACACGTTTTGATGTAGGTGGACGAGTTTAATAATAATTTAATGTGTCGACTGCGCCGAACTTCTCCTAGGTATCTCGCGGAAAGTTCTGTTCTGTATGAAAGTTGGTAAATCAGCAAGAAAATGCAGATTGAAGGAAAGCTATTTCCAACAAAACGCTCCGCATCGGCTCAGAAATTGGTTCCTCTTGCCGCTTCGCTGCCCGAAGAAACTTGCTACGCTAAAACCTTATTTTTATTATTTCGCTCTGCCTACATTTTGTTTTATTATCGATGTTTGGTTTTAATCTCCATTGCAATTTTGTTGGAATGTAAACAATATTTTGTACATTGTACTGTGGCTAGATTTTTGTTTTATTTTAGCACAGCATTGATGTGTTAAAAACCTATCTAACGCTCGAGCAAGCCGTAACTGCGTCACTGCATGAATTATTATTTTTATCACTTTAGAATTTGAAAATGTGAAACGTAGTATTTTATTTTATGAATGTAGCTGCCGGAAACAATCATAAAAGCATCCAGAACTGGACTGTTAAGAAGTTTTGACATATTCAGCTAATTCCATGAAATAAGAGGTATAATAAACAGTGTCAAATCAAATTGAATATTTTAGTCGAAAGTATTACAAAAATAGCTCATTGTTAAATTACATAAAAATGGATTCTGTAAGTCTGAGAATAGTAGATATAACAGTTGTTTTAAATATTTGATTTATTTTATCAAGTTGTAAAAATTAAAGAATATGTATTTTGGTGCGTAGATCTCAAGTTCTTGCAAAAAGTATATAAAACTCTGGTAAATAATAAATGTTTTCTGTATAAAACTTTCTTACTTGGCTCAATGATATTATTTTTGTAAAAGTAGCCCGCAAGTGACAAATATTAAATTTAAAATAAATAGCACTGCATGAACCCAACATCAGTCAAGCACAATAATTCATTCATATTTGGCTTAAGGAAAATGAAAAATAAAATTGTCCTAACTCAATTCCACCGTTTCCCTTGGAACAGACGAAAACCTTATCTCCCCGCCTTTATTATTTTCCAAGTCCGTCCGCAATATTATGCGAGACGGCACGGCAGATGGATCAGAAAACATAAATCTGACGTCTAAACATGTTTGCGCTGAAAACGCTTAGATAACAACTTCAAGCGGATTTTTTGCCCTCGAACTTGTGTCGCGATAAACAAGATACAGCTTTATCCAATTGTTTCAGCTTGCTAGTCTTTTCTGAAATGGTTAATGGCTGCATTATTATTTTTGGTCTGTATCGAACTGATGAGTAGTCTATGCTTAAGAAGGGCGAATATTAAAATTGTTATCAGCAGAAGCCATCCCCGTTCCTGAAAAAGAAGCCCTTTCTCCTAAATAATACTTAAAATAATGTCTGGCTGTCGTAAAATATACAACGCTATAAATATAATAAGCGTTTTTGTTTCGTCACCTCCCCCGCATACAAATTTATTAGCTTTCACGGTTATCACGGCGGACCTCTCACTCGGTGGGCTTTTGTGAAATAGTCCGCATTCCGTCCCCGCGCCGCGCATAGTTCGCCGCACTTCCGCCGGCGGCGGAGCAATCCTGCCATAGATGTTGGAAACACACAGCTATGCATCCATTTCTGAACTTATTTCTTTTATTGGCTCGCTCTACAATTGGCTTTATTCTTTACTCGTCTTATTGTGAGCAGTTTAGATTCATGAATTGTTTGGATACGCACGACATAGCGCTCGTGCTATCAATAATTCATGTTCATTATCTTTATGGAGCGCCATGACCGCGCTATTTTTGCTTTTTCTAGAGCAAATATTTAATTTGAGATTACTTTACTGTATCTGTGACAGAATTATCATAATGGAGTCATACAATCTTGAGGAGATAACACGCCGGGAGAAGAAACTTATGTTGATACAAAGGGATGGCAATAAGCGTTTGGATACAAATCGGCGCTCGACGATACTGTTCCTTTGCAAATTTGGGAGGAATCAACGCCCCATCCACGCAATGGGTACTGAGTAGTAACATTCTGAATTCATGAATGTTTTATTGCGAAGGCGACGCGGAGTTAGCGAGAAAAATGCGCCGCCATTCATTCACGTTCGTCACGGACACTAACTGCGGGTTGTGTTGTTTGGATTTAGTGTGAAAAAATGCGAGCTTCCCCACAATGACGTGTAATGCAATCTTTTCAGTCGTTGATATATGACAGTTTGGAAGAGGGGCTGGCCGGGGTGATATCTGATCGACGGAGGAGCATGATACGTAGGGCGGTGTTACATTTTAAATTATACGTGTCGAAACTAAAGGAAAAGGAAGAGAGGTTAATTTAACTTCATTACGTCGATGAGGATCATATTTTGACCCTAATTTAATCGAATAAGTTTTCCTCTAAGGTGAGCTTTTCGTCCCTAAATGTTATCACAAAATTTGATCTGTATTAGTTAGGGTTATTTATTTGAATTATTAAATCCCAAAATGATAGTACAAGCTCTAAAAATATTTTTTCTTCCGCACTTTTATTAGTGTCAACGCTGTAACACTAATTTTGCTGGTACTTATAGATCCGGATCTATTCTTAGGCCTCCATAAAACGAAGCCAGACGGAGAGGCACCAATCGCTTGCGTAACATGCCTCGAGATACAAACACCATGTAGGACAACAGCCCCATAACTGGCAGTCATTTTTGTACTTATAGCAAATATGTCTGCCAACTGATTCTATTAAAAAAATACGCAAATCTTTCCTTAAGGAACACTATGTTTTTTGTACAAAAATAAACAGTACATATCTACGACCAAAGAAAAGATTTTGGCCTTAATCCATTTGTGTTTTTAATCCGTATACAGAACAAGAAAAATATTGGCTACTTATGTGGGAAGTTTAATATAATAAGACCTTCTCTAAGATCGTGTCTTTAAATAGTGTCTTTAATATTTTGAAATTAAACATAAGTTTTTGTTGTGTTCTCATTTTTAATTATAATAAGAAATTCTATAGGGGTGGAATTGAAATAAGACGCCAAAAAGTTTGCTAACTAACAAGAACTTCTGTAAAGAACGACATAATATTATTGAAATTGTAGCCTGACCTTTTCATTGTTTTAATATAAGTATAACGAAAAGGTCGGTCTAGTTATTTATAATTGAAAATCTATCGATTTACAAGTTCTTACTTCTAACAAGCTCACCAACAAACTTCGAAATTATCTGTAGGTACTAAAGTTTTTGGTAGAATTTGTAGATTTGTCTGTTTATTTTTTAAACCAATTAACAGAGAACTACATGTAATTCAAGTATCAACTATTCGTATCAAGTATGTACATACATACATAGATACATACATACATACGTACATATATATATATACACACGTGTGTGTGTAACACATTCTGCGTTTCATACTTACGCGAAAAAGGCAGGCATCTCTGTAAGTGGAAGAAGTCTATACTTTATTTAATAAATAAAGTTCATTATTGAACCCTATTTACAAGTAGTTGTGGTCTAAAAATTAAATTAACATGATAGCTAAACCAATTACTTACATTCTTTAGTCTACATTTTTAAATTAGTGTGTTTTACTTCAAAGTGAAAAACGCACGTACAAGAATAAATTAATTTAAGTTGCCAAAGGTGAAGTCTCTCGCTTTAATTACTATTTCGACTTGGCCTTGTTTCTTGTTGAAATAAAACTGCGAAAATAAACTGAGCTAATTTTCCCACTATTTACGTATCTAAATAGACTGAAGTCAATTATCATAATAATTAAGTAGTTGTTCGTAGAAAAGCACAATTTTAAGTTTATTTACATTGAAAATTGGGAACAAACATTGAATTGACAGGAAGGACGTAACAGCACTGAGACCCTATTTAGCGTTTCGCCAATAAACCTTGGAAGTGATACAAATTCCAAAATTGATTGAATTTAAAACGTTAGCATTCCGATCACAAAGTGAGGTTGTTTGTTCGTGAAAGCGAGTTAAGTGGACAAATGCAGAAAACATAACGAAGGAGGTTGAAGGCGGACGCTCGCTCACTTGGCTGGCCTCCAGAGCCTTGATTTAAATGCGCAATTTATTGAGACTACTAGGATACTATTTGTTTTGACCTCATTACTAAAATTACTGCCGCTTCAATGGTACGATACGTTCGGAAGAGTTGTATCTGTAATTTGGTTAGATTTATGTTATTGAGCCCATAAGATTCTGATAGTTATGTAATATTATGATAGTAGGTACTCGTAACTCTGATTCTTTCCTTTGGATACCTATGAACATTCCGATACTTTTCAGAATTCATATACAAACCTCATAATAGTAACCAACAAAACGTTCTGAGTCATCGCAAAGATGCCGCATTGATATACCCTAGTAAATGTAAGAGGATAAATTCCTCTCTACTCAATCTTTACTAGATAAAGCACAGCTGTTTGACGCAACTCCGCTCTTTTGATGCCACGTCAGCTATTCACTGTATTAATTCACACGTGCCATCTTCAGCTGATATTTAAACGTGTCAACCTGTTATAAAATATATAAAAGGTCCGCTCCCGATGAAACAATGTCAAACTTTTAACATTTTAATAAATCGTTTTATAATTTGGAGGGTTGGTTATTTAACAGAAGCTATTAAAATAGGTATACCGTAGACAATGTCGATGAGATTATTATGAGGCGAGCAGCGATCGGCGCCCCGGGATCGCATTAACTTCGGAAAGAGTCAATAACGTCGGCTGTTAAACTTTATGGACTCCTTAAATTATTTTAACACCGTTATGTTAACAACACTAACAAATTTCTTTATAAGGAAAATCGTTAGCGGGATACTAGCACCGCCCGCGAACTTCGCTCATAACGTCAAATGTTCCAATATTTTACGCGCCTAAACGTTTTTTCTTTTGCAAAAATCTTAAAAGTTTTATCCTTTTAGGTCTTAAATCAATTTTGATAACGGTTAAAAATATTGGTGGCACGACGCCGACGTAAAGATATTCGTATAAACACAAATTAAATTCTAGTCAGATGAAAGCATTCAATAAAACATGAAACATTATTACATAAATCCGGCTATAATATTTCATTCGATACCAGCTTATAAATCCAATGAAATGGAAATTCACATTGGAGTCAAGCGCAGAATTAATCCAGTTGGTTTTTCAAGTTTTGTCTTACATTTTTACGAGGACAAAAGCCAAGCCGTCAGCGGTTGCGACCGCCACCACTTCAATTAATGAAATAATAAACCATCATGACAACACAAAAAGTATTTGTAAAGAGAACACCCGTATTGAGGAAATATGTTTCGCAAAAAAACTCGACATTGTCGCTCGCCAGCTCGGAAACTAAAGGATTATTATTCTGTCATAAGTACAGTTAATATAACGTAAGTTCTTTTAAAATAAGACACACCATTTTATTAAGATCATATTCTTTAAGATTGAGACCAGAAACTTGTGATTAAATCAATAGATACATATTTGTTTATTTTATTTTATGCGGATAAGTATAAATAATAAAAGCAAACATATTAATCATACGTAAAGGCAAGGCGCTCAATATCCAACAACGTGTAAAAAGAAACGTAAATTGATGACCCTAGCCTGGATCATATTTATTTATCCAGTCATTGAATATGATAAAGTGATCCTTCATTTCAGATTACAGGGCTTTTGTTCATAAGTTTCACACGCACTTCTGTGCTTTTATATAGTACCTAGTATTATGTAACAGTACCGGATCTCCTGAGTGTTTTTTAAAGCATTTATTACATAGGCCGGCCTCATACTTATTAATTCTGACGTAATTAACATAAGATAAAATACAAATCATATAAAATGTATCAATACAAATAAAATGTAAATCCCGTCATAAGGCACTTATAGTCATTTCTTAGAACTTTTTAGACCTCCGGACTTTACGGACTTACATTATTTTTAGAGAAGCAACTTACAAGGTAAGGTCGTGGTAAGATTCCTTACTAAAATCTACTTTTCGGACCTACTTGTCACACGTGAAAAAATATGATTGTCAGTACTTTGAAAAAGCTAAAGAAATTACCTAATAACCAAAAAACAGTTTTTATAAAAGCTACAAATAAAGTTATATTATTATTATTTTATAAGTTACTAGCCGTTTTCCCGCAGTTTCACCCGCGTCCCGTGGTAACTACTGCCCGTACCGGGATAAAATATAGCCTATGTTACTCGTGGATAATGTAGCTTTCGAATGGTGAAAGAATTTTTAAAAACTGTCCAGTAGTTTTTGAGCCTATTCATTACAACCAAACAAACAAACAAAGTTTTCCTCTTTATAATATTAGTATAGATTTATTGCAAGTATACTGAAAATAAAATTCGACTTGCGTTAGTTCAATCTTAGGATTTCGCTTTGATTGCTATAAAACAAAATGAAATACAGCTTCCAGTATAACGACACAACCTAATAAACTTAACTCAATTGAAATAACACGCAAAATAAACAGAACCATTTCGAATGGCAGAAATATTTGTTTATTTTTTTAAATTCAACTTGACATCAAGTACCAATTGATGGGATTCGCACAAAATAGTCAGTTGAACCAACGTGGTTAATCGGATTTCGAGCTGCAATCGCTTTTATTAATGCAGCGGACGGAGCTATAAGCCGTCAGCGACGATTCCGATACCAGCATAGCGTAATTACTTACCAGTGTAATTTTTTTAAAGTTTAATAATTAGCGTTAATCTTTCAGTTGCTGTCGTCTGAGATTAAACATAGAATAAGCACACCTCAATTTGTATGTATGTGATGGTGAAATAATTTTTACGTTCCTCATATAGTCCAAAAATATTATTAAGTATAGCATCAGCCTGTACTTTTAGCACAGTACATAATGTGCTCAGAATTTTGTGATAATTGTGTCTTTTACTTTACTGCACACTTATGTTTTTCAGTATAACTAACATATTTATATGCTAATTTGGAACACAGTCTGTATCTGTGCACTAAATTTCATGCAAATCCGTTTAGCCATTCCAATGCGTTACGGCGTGATTGAGCAACATTAATACATAGATCGAAACTATTCGATATACATAAGACCATATAGGCGATACACAGAGTGAATTGTTGCGTTTGCCACGGAATGTAAAATTTTGCAAAAAAAAATATATGCGGCAATACTTTTCACGGTTTGAAAGTGCTCCGATGTAAATAAAAATATTTAGAAACAGTTTCATGAAAAAAAAAACCTTTTTTCCCGGAACCGAATATAACAGCTTAGAAAGTAACTGAAAAAGGGGGATAATTCAGACAGACCACCATTTCAATAAGGTTGACTCGCCGCCGACCAACACTAAAAGTCTCTTTGAATAACGAAGGGGAACCTTTATGCGAAAGGGGGTATGAAAGGAAAACCATTTTTTTAAATGATGGCCTGGTCTATCTTGAATATGCAGGGACTGTCGCATCATTCAACATCATTAGACTGAGAAATAAGAGCGGGCTTGAATATGGGGTTTCATGTTTATGATATAGGCACCCGGATCGAAAATTATTCTAAACCTGCTACCGTTTGGGCTGTAAATCGTAGTTCGTAGACAAAGCCGCGTTTCCACATAGTTAAGTTATTCTGAACATAAAATATAAGCCGTAGTATACTTTAACAACTCAGTATACTTTTTAACCGTGGCAAGGCGAACTTACACAAGTTATACGTTAGGATGTATTCCCATTGCTGATAAGCCCTAATGGTAATTGGAAATCCGATTAATTATAATTACGTGCAATTGCGTTTCGAACCGCATAACATATAAATAGCTACAAAGACAAATTAAATGTCTTTATGTCGATGTTGCTCTATGTATGAGTGCAAGTTTTACACTTTTTCATATTGATAATATTATTTATATATATTTTATTCAACTTTTTTTACAAAATATTCTTTGCATAATTTCCGACCCGACATACATTATTTAAAGCGTTGGTAAAACGATATAATAGTAATGGCTGAAGCCAATGAAGCGCTCGGTATCGCGGAATGTTCATCACCATACCTTCTTCATTCAAAGTAATGTTGGTGGAAACGCTTCAAATAAAGTAGCGAGCAATAAAATCAAGTGGGCCGAGTTGGCCGCTCACGCTGGTCGGATATCTGACACGGAACTAATTCCCACTATATTTTAATCCAGCAAAATACAAAGGAGCCCAATTTGCATAAACCTCGACTGTTTGTTTCATGCGAGGACTGTATCCGCTTTGGTGTGGACTATTTTGTACTCAATTTATCTGTTTGCAGGGCACAGCGTGATTGTAAATATTATACCTATGATTTTCATCGCAATTCCACTGTTTGGTGTTCGGTGTGCTGTTGCAATTTTACAACTCATTAGATACACGTTTGGTGATCAAACATCGAATTTGAAATGTTCATAATTGCGTGTTATTGCGTGTGGTCATTTTGATAGGGTTCAATAGAACCGACTTAGTTCTTTGTTTTGTCGCAAACAATAATTTTAGAAATTACATTATGATAAGAGACTGATTTGAAGATTGAACATGTAGCAGAAGTAACCAGGCGATTAAAAATGTCACTTGAATTCCAAAAGTTTATAATATTGGATGTACATCAACAGTATTATAATCAGAAATAGTGCTGCAAGTAGTAGCAAGTTGCTAGTGTAAGTTACACCATCAACTGAGGCGAGTGAATTACTTAACGTAACCGATGCTCTTAAGGCGATGGACGCGACTTACTGCCGCGAACTGCTCTATAGATACCGTCAACCCTTTTAATAGTTATATCTTGACGTGCAACTCATGTTAAGTTGCTTATGTAAGTACCTAATCGCTGTTTCCGCTCTTGAAATATTGAATATATTCAATGTAGGTATGTGTTTAATACATCATCATCATTAGTCACCGAGCTTGATTGTAATGACAATTGCTAGTAGTGCAAGCATTTTTGTGGCCAAAGAGATCAGTTGGACGGCATTTATTGCTACGTCACTTGGTGATACACGGCCCACATAAGACGCACTTACGCCTCTAGATGCATATTGTTAAGCTAGCAATTTCAATAATCGTTCCATTCTCTAAATAAATATTGTTTCCAAGTAAAGATTATACTAGATAGTGATTGGAATTCAATTAAAGCAAATAATTATATGCAATTTCCCTATGTATTTAGATTTTATTCAACTTTTTATTTTAATATATTTTATTACTTATGACTTTATACTAGCGCTTATAATAAAAAATCAACTAAGAATGGAACTAAAACATCTACTACTCTACTGTGCTAAACTTTTCCTAAGAATATCCTCCTTAAAAGAAGAATTATGGATGTAATAATAAGATTCTTTACTATCCAAAAGCTACTATATATTAACTTACTCACCAACACTTAACGCGCTATTAAAAGAGTTTCCGCATGTGAGGAATCCCGGGGCGTTTGTGAATATTCATAATTCTGTTCAGGAAACTTAGCAAAACTTGCACACCAAACTTTTGGGTGGGTACCTGTATTGTTCTGTTAATATTAACCATGTACGACTAAAATAACTGCTTCTAGAATACATAAGCCTCGTGTGACAACTTCATAAATTATGTTTTCTTTTCTTTCAATCAAAATTGATATTCTGTGCTGAATCATAAATAATAGACGAAGAAACTTTTCTCGTTCCGTTAGTGAAATTTCTTGAGTTTCAAATAACGGAAGATTAGAGCCCAACACGTGTCGTACACGGGCGTACGTTTCCGTAGGTGTAGTTCCTATGAAACCTGAGCGAAATATTTCTCGTCATACGAAGTTGCAATACCGTACGAACAGTCAGCGCACATCGATAATTGGAAATCGCATACGCCGTGTTCCTTCACGATATTATTTCAATTTCAATTCCAAATTGTTTGAAAGAATGTTTTATATTAAGACGAGTATCTACGGTATCTTTATTCAGCTGCAATCGTTGACCGTTCTATTAAAGCGAATCATTATGACCAGAAAGCGAGTTCAAATTTTACGAAGAAAATCTACGCTAAATATCATCACGTTTCGGGTCAAAGTTTATGGCTTAAGAAACTTTAAATCACGAAGTCGAGAAACTGGCGGAAAACGTTTAAAAGAGGAAGAGGATGTGAGCGTTTACGACATTTATTGAATGTATTCCGTTGCTCATTGCTGAAATTGATTTTCTTATTTCATATTCGACGTGAGCGAAAAGTGCTAGAGCGTTTTGTCCGTTTATGGAAGTTTTAGAACGATCATCCAAACTCGTGGGTACCTCGTAAATCCTAATAAATTGTCTAGATGTGGTAACGAGTTCAGTGCGGCGCAGTCTCTGCGGATACGTATTTTATTAGATTTAGTGAAACATTCCTTTGCACCAAATCATTATTTATTACAGTTTAGTCCGTCTCGCACAGAGTGCGCTCTAAAAAATAAACTGCTCAAGAGTGTTCACATCGCGACTTCTTGTACCTATGGAGCCTTTTGTGAGCTTGAAGTTTTCTTTTTAAATATTTTCGTTGCCATCTTTTTATAATTATGTATGTACGTGCATATATGTACATGCATGTACAATGTGCATTTATTTTATCATACTTACTAACAGCTTATAACAAGGAAGAAAATTAATATTTGTCTCCTATTTATAGACAGATAATAGAGAATAACAATAATTTACCTACCAACTGTAGGATAAATATTCTACCTAAAATGTAAACATTATGAAATGACTACCAATGAAACTCACATTTGTTAGAATTTCAATAATTAATCAAACTAATTCAGCACTTAAATATCGCTGAAATGAACATTTTAAATAACATTTTTCCAGTTAACTACAAATAGACCACAAATTGATCACAAATTTTGTGAAATATAAATTGTATACGTTAAAGCTAACGGACGTTAACAAGTTTATTGGGTGTAAATTGCAAATTATTGTTAACATAAACAATAAGGTTGTGTTGTGAATTATTTGCGCAAGTTATGCAGTCAACTCTGAATCAGGTTATTGTGGTGCTTGAACGCGATGCTCTAGTTACCTATCAATCGCAATCAATACGGTCAACATATTACCGCATACTGGCTATTCATAAATATCAGCGAATAGTTCTAATAGTTTTTGTTTTGAAAGGGATATATATTTTTTTAGATTTCATTCGAGCTAAGTTCATTAAAGATCCTTTTTGGTCTGTGTATTGGTCTGTACAAAAAAAGATGTCTTTTATTCTTTCAAATGCTAAATTATATGACCCAAAAATGACAAATAAAACCATATTTTTTTACTTTTTCCTATGCCTTTTGCCGTATCTTAATGTCGCATGATTTTTATTTAACTAAGATGGAAGTCTAAAATAATATAGGAGGAGTCTCCTTGCCAATCCCTAAACACAAATAAAAGATTATTTTCAGTTTATCTTTGTACACTAAGTCTGAAAAAAGACAGTCTTCGCATACCAACATTTCAGTCTAAACCAATGTCTGCTCCAAGTTTAAGGCCGTACGTTTGTCAGTCACCATCGAGTGATTGCGGCAATTATTCAAGTGTAATTCCTTCCTCCCGCAAGCCTGACTCGGTACAGGTTCACATTTAACATTTACGAGATCCTTTAGGCCTTTTGCAGACGACCGATTTAAATCCACCAGTGGTTTTAATTCTATGACCAGTTTCTGATAAGGCGACCACAAATTCGACATAGATTTTAATGCTTACCGGTTTCTGTCGGGTGTTTCGGTAAGTTTTTGTCGTAAGTGTACGCGTGTCCTTAACATTTACCGTATCTCTCACTCCTTACTATTCAATGTTATTTCTCGAAACCTTTTGAAACTATTTCCATGATGCATGAGCCAGGTACTTTAAATCGTGACTAGAAACTTGGACAAAGAAGCGAAATCGAATTGAAAGTTTCGTATTATTGTTTCACAACTACCAGGTCATGTAATGGAAACTTAATTATTATTACACATTTGTGAGTAAGAAACTGAAGTCGCTAAACTTGCCGCCTTTTAATTTTATTAGCGGGTAAAGTATTAAGTGTAGCTGTACTAAATTAAAAGGTCTATAAATTCACGAAACCCTGGTACGGTTCTTCCACTCAAGATTTGTTCTTTATTTTTTTCTACTTACTTCATGTAAACTTACTAAAGCTTTTTATGAAAAAAATACTCCGAGATAAAAATAGAATGCATTAAAGATCTAATTCTGTTACATAGTATGCAAGATATTGATGGGTGAAAATCTAATAAAACAGTCTATAAATATCCATAATCAAACCTGACAAGAAACCAAAAGAGACCTCCCGAGTGCCAAAACGTATAAAAAAGTTCTTACTTAACACATTTTATGTTGCATACCTAGGTCGTAAATTGGGCACTTGTCGTGCTTTTTCAGCTGCCAAGAAACATCTCTTTTATCTAGATAAAAAATAAGTAACAATAACGGTAAAATACAGAAGCTGATGCGTTAGGTGTAATTAAGTTCAGCGTTGTGGGACTCGTTGTAAATTATCGCAGCAATTGCATTTATCAGAATTGCACCTCCGACCGCTAACAAGATTTAGAGGGAACGTGGACGGTGTAACACGTCTACCTATAGGATAATTAGTATCGCTACCTCGCGGCGTCTCATTTATCGTTCTCCACGGGGAGGTGGGTCAGCCAGCAGTAAATCTACCAACCTGAGCGCTCTTGTCTTTGTAAACTTGAAAATCTAATTACATTTACAGCTCCACTTAAGTTCGCCTTTCCCGTTGAATTTGCATTTCTTGATTTTTGTCCTCGAGCTCTGATAAGATTTTGTTTCGGTGGAGTTCATCTTCATTACTCTTTTTTAAGTAAAATTTTTAATTAGGAACATTGGAAGTGCTTACCTGGAGTTTGTGAGTGTCACGGGCGTGTTTAAAAGGGGGGTGCGTGGAAAGCGAATGTTTGCGGAACCGCCGGTTTATATGCTCGAACAGGCCCAATAAAGAGCGTCTCGATGTTGTAAAGGCGTTCCTAATGCTTATTTGCATTCAAGAAGGCTCCCAGAACGGGCAAGCAAGTGTACGGGAACGGCTCTGAAACGTCGGTACCCGGTTCAGAGCGCTAGACGGAGAGCTCCCCAGGTAGTGATTAGACGATGCTAATACCATTTACTTTCCAACTTTCCTGACTCACCGACCGTTACGTGAGCATTCGCTATTTATTTTAGGCTACTTTAAAATCATCTTAAAGAGCCGCTTTAATTCTTTTCTGCCCTATTAAATTCCGGTAATTGTAATATTATTCTTATTTAAGCGAGTCAGGAAAGTAAAACACAGGTTTTTTCTTTTTAACGTAACAAAACAAACGCAGCACTATGTGGCTGAAATACGCCAACTAACATTATTCGCGAAGTTGTGTTATTAATGGCTACATTATGACTTGTTGGACAGATTTATCATAGCACAAACAAGTGAACTTCTCCTATCACTATTTGTCAAACGAGGTTTTATATTAACGGAATTCGTTATGCCAAAGTGTGCAGTAGTCAAAGGAAAACTGAGCGTAGCGGTCTTCTCATTAGCGTATATAGCACAATTTCCTCTGGAAATTGTTATTCCACAAAGTTGGGGCGAAAAAATTTAAGTTGAAATTTGATGTCCGAAACGTAGCGAGAAGAGCGGGCCGTCGGTGGAGTCACCGAAGCTTAGTCCACATTAAAACTGCAACCATAAAACTTTGCAGGGCGTAGTTGCGCCGTGGTCCCGCGGTCGAGCGCGCGGTCAAACTTGCACTGCATTACGACAAGTAAACCTGCAGTTAAGTGTTTACTTCGCACATTCCAAGGCATTGTGCCTCCAACTTGGACCATAAAAACGGCCTGACTCCTGCACTCGCTCCTAACTTCACTACATGATGTATGTGCCTTATCTTTTGATTAGCTTTGTTCAGCACCTTTGCTCAGTGTGCAGTAACTTCACAAAGAACGTTCTGTACTCGTATGTACTTACGAAGTGATCAAAATACAAATTAATGGGTTATTAATATTCTATGTTTGTTTTATCCTAATTTGTTTGGCACACATTTACTGGTAAACATTATTTTGAACGCCACTTTGCTGCTCGTACTATGTACCCTATCGATCATTTTGTACATCGACATTAATTAATTTACTCAATACTTTTTGAATCGATTGATGTTATTTAGATAATTTCAAAATACAAAATAATATTTACTGATAGTATGTTTAAATAATCGCTGAACTTGTTTATTTATTCGCTTTCAAAGCGTGATTTACGTTATTCTGTTAACTAAGTAAGCATAACACTATTAGAGCCAGAGCTATGTACATCCTGATAATATTATGACGATAATAATTTGTGTTTGGCTGTACAGTATTAGACATTTGTCTAGTGATAGTTAAGTTTCAGTTACACGAAAAGTTATATTTTGGTAGATATGTATTTTAAGAAGAAAATGAGACAGGAAAAAATACATACATAATGTCCTACTGTAAAAATCTATCACAATTTTCATTAACTCAATGAACAAAGAGCAATGAAATGATATAAGAACAAGCAATCGGTAAGTTTGTTCGGGTCGGTTTGATCATCGCTTAGTTGGCTTGGCACTGATTGCAGCAATTACTCACCTCGCCGCCTCCCCTTTGCGCCGGAGCCCCGGCCTGCGTCACTTCTCTAACAGCCTCACTTAATCCAGGTACCCTCCTAAACAACACCTTACCCAATAAACACTAACAAATAATACACATTACACAATTGAAATAATTCCATTAACAAAAGCGCTAAAAGTTTTATCTCATCAGCAAATGGTTTTTGTATGTGTGCGTGTAAACTGAAAACAAATATAGGTACCAATCCATAAAGCACTGTAGCGATTCTCGACAATGTGAACAATATAACAGGGAAAAGTTTGTGAAGTCAGAAACAAAGCAGGCCACCTCCATAGCAACGAATGTGCTTCTGGATATTATAACTTTCCTTTGTGCGACCCATTAGGACATTATCTTAATTTCACTTGTTCAGTGCTCCAATGAGAAAGTACAAAAAGTTACGGACGCTGGGTTAAGGCTCGCTCTACGAACAATGTCTAGTCTGCACATTCTACTTATCAGACATTTATCTAATTGCATTTCAGATAAGTGTTCTAGTTATAAAATAAATCATTCTGAAAAATATTATCTCAAAAGATCAGAAAAGGAAAATTTCTCCACAAAACTAGCAATAAACTTCATAAACAACGAAAGACTTTAAGTACGGAAATATTGGTATTCAGTTCAAAACTGCAACACAGCAAAACACGTCGTGACTGAAGCCGGGAGGTAAACAAATTCAAAATAGAAAACAAACTATACGCGCGTTGCACAGTATTGATTGAGCTCCGGTTGGCCGCAATATGGAAGATTTGTTGAGAATAACGGTTGAGCAGATAGCTCGAGTGGCCATTACAGATATCTTGAGCTCCCGCGATCGAAAGAGAACACCCGCCCTCACCTACGTCTCACTCGAGTTGCTTCGAGCTGCACTGTGCATGGGCCGTACATTTTACCGAGCCGTAATACTTGGGATCTCGGAAAATACTATTCTCTTTTGCTCGCTTCAAGCTATAAGTATAAAATAGGAAAATGTGGATAACTTATATCTCCGGGGAAAGATTTTTGACAAAGTAGGCAACGGTTTGTATTTTCGATTTGTATTTTAAAATCAGACTGCAATGAATTATTATGATTGAAGTAAACTAAGTTGTTGTTACTTTGGCTAAGCTGTACTTTAGTATAAAATACTTGTGATAAAAATAGGAATTTCACACGAATTCTCGTAGCTGTTGACAAACGTCAACACAGTAGGTAATACTAAAATGGAGCCATCACAACCTCGAGTATTTATTTCTAAAATAGGCAACTTATTT
This sequence comes from Helicoverpa zea, assembly GCF_022581195.2. Classification (NCBI taxonomy): domain Eukaryota; kingdom Metazoa; phylum Arthropoda; class Insecta; order Lepidoptera; family Noctuidae; genus Helicoverpa; species Helicoverpa zea. The sequence continues at coordinate 6,894,353 of NC_061462.1, forward strand.
TGAACGCAATTTCAAAGCTACTGAAATATTTAGCAGAGAGCATTAGGTACATGCCAGGAGGCAAAAGTTAACTTTATATATTTGGAGTTTATTTTTATATGCATTGCATTGGTTCTTAATAATAGTTATCTCTTTTTTACGGGCTATCTAAAAGTTTCTTTCATTAGCCATAAAATCTTACAACTTGAATTCGACATGATTTTTTTAAGTATTGATGAGCAGTTTTATATTAAGAAGACTGCTTATAAATAGTCAGAACTGGATAGCAGGTACTCTTTTATAGTTCGGGATAAATGTTGCTCGGGATAAAAAACTTCTTTAGTGAATCTGATTCTTTAGTGATCTGAAGTAGTCAGGCTTAGAAGAGATGACATAAAATTAAAGATGCTTACTTTATTATTTAACTAGCTGGTGCCCGCGACTTCGTCTGCGCAGGTTTAGTATTTCGAACAATATGTTTACAAATTGTAGCCTATGTGTTATTCTGATGTATAAGCTATATTATTGTAAAGTTTCATTAAAATCCATTCAGTAGTTTTTGCGTGAAAGAGTAACAAACATCCATACATCCATACATACAAACTTTCGCGTTTATAATATTAGTAGGATAGTTACTCCGATTTGGCTCCGTTTAGATTAGGCTGACTGACGTATCCAACAGCTTAACAAACATAATACAACTTATAGCTAAGTTTACCCAGTATGTATAGATAGAGGAATATAAGGATGGTGTAGTCACGTTGATTGCGCCATCTCTGGCATTAATGAGTGTCATAGGTTACACGGCTGAATTGACACCTGGAACACTCACCGTGTGATAGGAGGCCTACAAAGGCACTGCAAGCGAATAACAACCAATGTAAAGTGATAGGCGATGCGAGAAATGACAGCGATATTTTATTGGTCCGGACTCGTAACGTAGGTTCGTACCATGTCAGAAGGACATGCAAAGAGGTATAACAAAACATTTGGTGATATTTCAAGCAACACTAATAGGCGTAAAGACTTAAATTATTATGAATTCAAAGTAATTAATTTATTCGCTTTATGCATTGAGTTACTTGAAGTTAATGTTTTGTGAGTTGGCAAAAGTCCCAGAATAAAATGGATTATGCAAATAATACGCAACTGTTATAAATTTATAATACAATTGTTTATCGTATCACGCTATCTCTGTAGCGCTTGATGGTGAAATAATAATTCAATTGTTCGCTTTTTATAGTTAGGGCTTATACAGTTTATGTGATAAAATGACGCGTTATTGATAGTAAACTGCCATGTTTGGGTGTGGGAAGCTAAAAGCACAATGGATATGTAGGCGCTGGAAGGAAAATGTTTTAATAAATTCACTTTTTATTTTGTTGATTTTTTTGAACATTTTTCATTTTTACCGTAACAGTTACAGAGTATACACCCAATTAAATATTACAAAATTTCAGATGTAGTAGAAGGATTATGCGAGTTTCATGTCGCATTTCCAAAAATATAAAATCCATATTTTAAAGCTATTTAAATTATAAATAAGATCCCGTTAAAAATATTGTGTGTAATATTTTTAAAAGAGCCAACTGACAAATGAGTATGTTCGTTCACACTTACAAGTACGGCGTACATTGTATTGTTATCTCTTCCAGCGGCACATGTTGTCGGTGTAAACAGGTGAACTCGCGGGAATCGCTATTTCGCTCACGTTCGACATCCGATAAAAGTTTCCGCCACAATCACCTAAGAGCTCAGCTGTCAGGGAATAACCGTATATCGGTTTTGTTTCCACTGCGTCCCTCCGCGCCCGCCCTGCATTACGACGAAATTATATCGGGATCATATATTTAAATTAAGGGTTTTTACATGATTTTTTAAAGAAAATCCTGTTTGTGTACTGTGTGACATTTCTTTAGAATACATCCTGGACCACCTTTTGCAAAGCAAAACGACAAATTGTGGTTATGTTTCCACTGCGTCCCTCCGCGCCCGCCCTGCATTACGACGAAATTATATCGGGATCATATATTTAAATTAAGGGTTTTTACATGATTTTTTAAAGAAAATCCTGTTTGTGTACTGTGTGACATTTCTTTAGAATACATCCTGGACCACCTTTTGCAAAGCAAAACGACAAATTGTGGTTATGTATTTGAACAAAGACTGATAGATCAACCGCCTTCGTGGGACTTGTAGTGTGTAGATAATAATATAATGTTAAGTTGTGACTATAACTGAGTGCGGCTAAAACCTACAGCTATAGACCAATAAAATAAATTATGTCGGCGATTTTGAAAAAAATACGCAATATTTAAAAGTTTCATTGCAGTATCGAGTAATTTTTCAATCAGGTGACTTTTTGTTAAAAAAGCAATTCAACCATTTAATCGTTACCATTTCAATAATATTTCACTCGACTTTCATTTACATTCAAAATGTGCGAATCATATTTTCACGTATTAAAAGTTTAATTAATATTTTATGTACCATTTCCCGAATATGAACGTAGTTTAGTTTACAAATCGTAAAAACTTTTGTATGGCACTTTGGAAAGCTTTAAAGTACTTTATATGGAAAGACATTATTTAGGTAATAAAGCTGTTTTGCTATCAGTTAAAGTTCCCACCGACTGGCCTGTCGCCGCATCGTCGCACGTGCGTCACGCAACTCGCTTTGATTTGCTAATACTATGGCCAGTGGGGCTATCAGACTCATGCTTTATGTGCAATTTCATTAAATCCATTTCCTGCTGTATAGTCGTTGCGAACTTGCGACCCCTATGGACTGACTGCTAGGTACCTATGTAGTTTACATTTACTTTAGAATTGAAATACTTTAAAATGGAATTTTCTAATAAATATTATGAAACCTTGCAAACTTTTGCTCGTTTGTCGAGCAAACTCATTTTAATTTTTCATGTTATGATAGCGTAACAAAATCCAAATAACCGAAACAATAATAATGGAATTACACTAATTGCCTACTGATTTGTTTTATAGTAATCCGGCAGATATAAATGAATAACTTGTGCTGCATTTCGGTACAGGAACACATTTTCGACAACAAGTCGTTTCCAAATCAAGGGAAGCAACGCTTCGTTCATTCCATTCCACTTTTGATTACTCTTTCAATAAAGCACGGTCATTTAGCTAATGAGCGCGCTCTAAAGTAAATAACTTGAACAAAGTCTACGTCAGTGAGATTCAGGCAACAGTTTCAACCTTTGATACTCGACTGGCAGTCGGCGACTTGTTAAGAAAATAAAAATATCACCTGCCAAGCTTACAGTAAAAGAAATTCTTTAGGTGACTGTAGGACGGTATAATTTAGTTTTTTATTAAAGTTATGTTTATGATGAAGATAGCAGCTCACGAGTTTCTTTCATTTGAGTTGTAGGAACGTACATTTTCTTCATTACGTATGAACGTCGTCGCTTTGAGCTGTCTTGCTTGAATGTTGATTATGTTGAATAATAATATAAATTAATTGTTTTCTATTATATTTTCGAAGCTAATTAAATTTATTTTTTCCTGCTAGCTTTTTTGAACGCTTGGATTAATTGTGTATTATTTTAATTCATAAGCTGAAAATACAACAATAAATCACTCAAAAATAAAATAACACAACCGAATCCGATAAGCCCTTTGTAAGTTTCATATTAATTATGCGGGGTTGATTCAGTCGAGGCTCACTTGAAGTATGTAGATACCAATGTTGCTAAACATTGAGAACAGCGTTTATAATTTGTAAGACCTGAAAACCGTTTGGTATTCCGCTCACGTCCGCCCCTTGAGATAAGTTTCAGCCACAATTACCTGACCGTTCAACCGTCAGGAAATATATTGGCACCTTCTGCAAGCTCGCTCGCGATCGCGCCGCGCTGCGCCGCCCCACACCAATCTTATATCTACGATCTGATTTTCATCGCCACAAAAAATACGAGAAAAACACGAGCACCCTCAACTGGAGCCAATTTATTAATAGTCAAATTTCAAGTCACGATACATAAGCTACGGCATTCAATAAAACTCCGTCGTCTTTCAGTTTCACCCTTCGTTTGATAAATAAAATAAATCTTGAAACAAAACATTTGCATGATTAATGGTTATTTATTTTTTCTTCAAAACTGAAAGTTCTCGAACAAAGAACTTCGTGATTATTGTTGAAGTACACAATGAAATCAAACGACAACTTTTAAAAGGTCCCTAATGGACAAAAGGCTATCGATCATATAACAAAGAAAGTTTTTTTCTCGGTACACAAAACAATCGATAGCTTCGAATATTCCACTCGTCATATTTTTCAGTAAAATCGTGTCATTCCTTTTGTGGAGCCCTCTATAGATTGATGCTCGGCCACTTTATCATCGCAAAATGCTAATATGTAGACATTTTAGTGGCTATAAATTGCCGTCAAGGGAAATGCGTATGTAAATTCGTAAAATTTGAAAGTATTTTCAGATGTAAAGAAAATCAAAGGGCGGCTTAGTACCGCGGCGGAATGTTAGTATAGTCAAAAAGGGCTGTATCGGGCGGCCGCAATATTCGGAGCCCCTCGATTTCGGGATGGAATACTTGGGGCGGCATTCATTCGATCGCAATCTCTATGCTAACAGCTTGCGATTCTGATCTTCGTTTAGCGGAATGACCGCAGTCACCCCGGTTCCTGTGACGCTTACGAGTATTCCTTACACGTTCACTCCACAGAAGTTTTTTATGTACACGAGGAACGCTCGCCTCTTAGATTTTCTTTTCTGGATGACATAAAACTATTCACGGTGGAAAATAAAAATCTTAACATTGGCGATTTTGTTAAAAAGTAGAAAGTTATTGGGCAATCTCTTTTACTATGACTACATTGTAAAAAAGGTGAGCAGTTTTTTTAGTAAGTGAGAAAATTCTCTGATATAAAATACCTATAGTACACTATAGCAAAAAAAATGGTACGTAAGTTTACTGAATTTGAATTAAGAACATTTAAAATTAAAATGACTCGAATGACGGTCGAATAGGTGCCTGGGTAACTCAATAGCAGTGACAAAGCGGGTACTGGACGGAACACGGGCGTACCTAGCCGTACCTATGCAGATTGTGGCGGATATTCGTGCGAGGGAAGCTCGACTAACGTACAAGATTCAAGTAAATCTCTTACTCAAAACATGTTTGTGGAAACGCTACGTGTACCTCAATTTAAAAAAAACTCCTTGCTGCACTGAGAAAACAGTACGTAAAAAGTTTGTTTCCTTCTCCGATATAAAATAAAAAATACTGAATGGAATCTCAAAAATGCTGTTGACGACGATTTATTAGATCAAAACATATTTTTATATCACAGTTGGAGCAAGAGAAAAACTAGAGCGGAAAATATTACCATCGCATTTAACAATGTTACTGGATGTTGGTACATGATTCTGAACACAAATAATAAACAAAAAAGGCTGTAGGTACCAATACGAATTGGCTTGGAACGTGCACCGGAAAACTTATATCCGCTGATATCTAATATTTTACTTATACAGAAATAATTCGAGAAACAAAAAGAATGAGGGGTCAAAAGCAGATGGTCCGCTTTTATAAAAATGTTGGAGGGTTGTGAAATATGACACAGTGTTATTTCTTCGCACACCCGGTCAAGAGTTATTGCATTCCATTATACGTTTTCTCTATCTAAAGGAAGCCATTTTCACTAAAGAAGAACTATGCCGTCTAATTTTTATTTCACTTATCATTTTTATTGTTACTGAAAATTTTCATTTTCTTTACACGTGTTCTGCTAAAATTTACAGATTGTAGCAATATGACATAATTCTGACTCTGAGAAGATTTTTTAAAGTAATTATCTGCTAGTTACGTTATAATTTATAAGTTCATATAAAAATGAATGCTTTGTAACGGTCGAGCTATCGGGTCTCCTTTTAACATGGCGAGCTGCGTAAGAGATCGACAATAGACTCAGTGGCTTGGAAGGGGACACCTTATCTTTACTACATTGTGTCCCATGTCACATGAAACGCGAGTGGCGGCCTCAGGCCATGAACGGATTTCACATTCATAATGAAGATTAAGCAGAATATATTTTAGCAGCGTTCGCTTTGTACGCCACCATGTGTAATTATATGGCAGCTAGCTGGCGCTTCGATACTAAATGTAAATAAGCTCTAAAATAACGTTTGTCCAAAGAGCCCGGTGGAAACACATTTAGATAGAGCTTTCGATCCATTTTCGACGTAACCGTGGTTCGGTAGTCGTTAAGCTGTCAAATTAGACCAACTTGTCCTCACTGTCATTCGAAAAAGAAAAAAGTGCAATTTTCTTTTATCGCGTGACCTGAAAGTTTTGATATTATTGGTGACGTTGGTGGCTCGGACAGGTTACCATAATGATGCCTTAGCCTTGTACATGCTTATACATTTTACTTTATATTCAAATAGCGTTGTAGGACATGGTTTGTTTCATAATTAGAATTAAATGGGCACAGTATAAAATTATTGCTTCGATAATTTATAATTTACTCGACACTATCAGCTCCAACGCCGCCGGAAATTAATTGGACAGCACTGATAATAATTGAATTTTCTCGTTCAAAGGAAACACTTTTAGGAAAGAAAATATACAGTTAATAAATATTGCCAAATAAATGTTACTGTGATTTTTGATATAAGTAAGTTCTAAGAAGGAATTGTGAAGTCAGATTGTTTAAATTTATATCTAAAGGTACTGCTTTTGAAATTGAATTCTAAGCCGGATTGAATAGTTGTATTTCATAAAAGAGTTTAAAATGGAACACCTACAATATTTCAGCCTTCAAATCTCAATAAATCGTCTAGGCGTGGTAACGAGCTCGCTGCGGCTGCGGCGTAGTCTCTGCGGATACGTATTTTATTGGATTCACTGAAACGTTTTTCAGGTCCAAAGGATTATTTACGAGCGTCTGCGCTGCCGCTGCAGAAATGCAGATGGACACAAAGCGTGTATAACTTATGTATGTACGGAGTAGCCCGCTTCTTATTCTCGAAGCACATGTAAATCTTGATATTTGTATCTACAGAGTCTTGTGTACCGTTGTTACTGGTCTGTTGTTTCTAGTAAAATGTCGAGGTAAGCTCCGGCTCATAATGTTGGTGTACTGCAGATATTTGTGCTCGTATTATTTTTATTCTCATATATGTATGGAAAAAATAACCGTGTTTGTATTATTTCTTGATGCTTTCAGTACCGATTTTTCATATTTTTTATCAATTAATTAACAGATTATTATCTCCTGCGATTTCACTCGGACATGGTCTATAACTATAGGCGTTTATTTCCATGCTACACTTTATTATAACTATAAATGTTCCCAGTAGGTACCTACTTAGAATACGTGTAGACATTTTAAACCTGACCCCAATTTCTTCCAGAAGAAGCTACGAGCACAAAGGAATACTGAAATATCAAAATTCACTGCACTCCCAGCAAGCAAACCAAACACATAAGGCAACTTCTAATTGGCAGCACACAGCACCGCAGCATTGTCCACGTGATATAAGAGTGCGGGCCAGGTGGTCAACGTGATTAATTGCCCCTCTGAGAAGCTAGGGATGCCCCAAGCTATTTATTTATACCAACGTAAGTGCACCTCGATCGGAAACTTGCCAACGAATCTGTAGGGAGTACCCGCTATGAGAATTTTCTTTTTACATCCCTATGTTTTTCTTCTGAACTTATTTGCTAACGTGATTCAATCTGCGTAACTACGGCGAAAGGTAATGAGGTTTCCTGTGCTTTGTTTATAGGTTACAACTTGTTTGTTTTAGCTTTTACCTGATTTTAGATGTTAGTTTGTGTAACTATCACTGGCAATGTTTGTTAAATGTTCGCAGAACTGTCTATGTTGTATGTTTCGTAGAAATTCTATTTAATTCCAATACAAACATATTTTTTTACTATTTAAAAATTCTCTTTTATTTATTTAATAGAACAGACTGTGTTTCCATATCTTTTGTATCTACTTCAATAACAAATTATAAAATAACATTTAATACACGAATTGCAAGAAATCATAATGTACCCACTTTCCTACGTCTGAGATTTCTTAAAGCAAAAAATCATTCCACCCATTCATGCTGAGATAAGTATTCAGAATTTTTCTGGTATCACCAATTTAAACTCCGTTCAATGCTCTAATTATACGAAGCTAAATACCTGTTGCATATATTTATAATATTCGTTTTATCTCTCTGTTCGTGCATTCTCAAAGCTTTTCAATTCTTTTGCGGTCTGGGAGCGTGACTCCGCAAATTTTCCGGCTTCTAAATCGACCGCTTTAAATTTGTATGTTCTTTCTGACGTAAGTACAACCTATTTCTGTGAGTTTGTTTTACGGTATAGTATGTTTAAAATTTAAAAAATACGAGGCAGAGAGTCCTGCATGACAAGCGTCTTGTGAAATTTGAGAAATGAAAAGAATATAAAATATCTTGACTACACTCGGGGTTGTCGACATATGCAACGTAGATTCAGCAGTTACTGTGCTAATAGCCTCCTGGCTGGGAGGAGCCTCGTGCAATATCTAAGCAAACCCGGTTGGCAGCTGGATCAAAAGCTTATTGCCGTGAGGTTGGCGCCCCAAACCCGGCCACTGTGAGCTTGAAAAGTGTTCTCATTGATCGTCCTTAACATGAACACCTGAACAAAGAAATAGTTAAACGTGCGCGCTATACAAACAGACTTAAATAATGCATGCAACTAATCATCACCCTCTTTAAGTGAAGTTGCCCCTGCCATTATAGATGTCACTACACACACAAATCACGTTCACAAAACATCCAAACACGCGACTGATAAAACAAAAGCATGGCAACTTAAAATTACTCTACTTATGTTGTCATTTATAATATCCAACTGTCACAATTAGGCGCTTAATAAACACGAAATTATATGAACCAAAATAACATACAAAAATAACACAGCGAGTTACAGACATTATTAATAAACATTCCATCGGACTTAGAACCTAAAACAAGAAGATTAAAATTAGATCAGTACCTACTGTGTGACCTGTCTGTACCTTTTTTCCATAATTGATCTCAAACCTACGTAAGAACGAATCGTTCACGAAAGTTAGTGGGTGGGCGTTGTAAAATAAGTATAATCTTTAAAGATTAATCAATAAAACGATCCGTTCGAATGCACTTACAACGCGAAGTTCTTGCACTACTAGAGAGCAAAGAGTCTTCACAGATAAAGGAATCTCGCAAAAGTAAAAGGAACGCCTACATAGAAAAGAAACATGTGTTTAATTAGTCGTAAACAAAAACATGCGACAAATTATTTTTGCGGCGTCTCACTAAAAGGTTACCTCTGAAACTTACTAGTTAGGATTGCGTAAGAGAAACACCCTGTAAACTTTTACTCGGATGATAATTTGTTTCGGCTCATAAATTAGTATGAAGAACTGTACACGCACGTTACCAAGATTGATTTAGCCTGTATCAGACTGACTGAAAATTTTGATTGGAATCAAGACTATTTTTAAAAAAATAATTTGCCAACAATCTACGATCATTCTTCGTCCGACTGTTTGATCCGCAGTGTACTCTAAGAGATCTATTAGACAGAGAGTGGTCACGCGGTCGAGCGTTCTGCGTTAGCGTTCTGCGATCGACCTCTACTACTACTACTTCTACTTGACCGACGCGGTCAGAATGCCTCCTGAGTGTATCTATGTAAAGCAAAACTGGCCGCTTGGACGCATGACCGCGTGACCGCTCCCTGTCTGATAGATCCCTAACTCAACACATACATAAAAATAGCTTGTAGTTACGTGCCCTTTTTTTTTCAAATTTTATTTACGACAGAAGTTTTAAGGAGTGTTCTGTAAAGTTTGTATTGTTAACTACAACGAAAGAAAACACGAGAACCTTTCTCGAGTTACTCCAATATGATTCGCAAACACACCACAAAGCGATCAGTCTCTCGGGACGATAAAGATGTGGGTTTTCATTAGAGTACTCTAGAGGTTCACTAACCGCTGTTTTCTTGTTACACAATCATAAACTTTAATGAATCTATTCAGAAAGTTATTAACTGCGGTAATTTCAAAGCCTACACGATTAATAGTTAATAGGTAAATGTAGCCTTATTAGGCTGGCTTTTATAATACTTAACACGTGTAGTTTTCAGTAGATAACATTTTATACTTTACTTTACAATTTATATTTTACTCTGAGACGGTATTAACTTCAAACATAAATAAAAAGGATAGCAATAAACCGAGTGACTGTAAATTACAATTTTAAGTGTCATAATTAATTAATTTGGGTTATATAATTACTAAGTGAGCGACTGACTGTAAGTGACGAAAAATCAACAAAACAGTATCTTACAAACATTAATTTGAGTTACTTAAAATACAAAATGAGCAGCTTCATAATATTTGAGCAACTTAATATTTGTTTGAGTGTCAACGTTACGTCCTGCATTTTTTTCAATATTTGGCAAATGTATTTTTTTATACTGAGCGGCATTTTATCTTAAATGAAGTGTCTTGAATACAAAATGTGTGAAATAAATTACATTAGACATATTTCCAAGGAAATCTATACATTTCGAGCGAGGGAAGGGGATTAAAGCGAAGCATGCAAGCAGGCATGCAGCATGGAAGCACAATGCAACATGCAGCAAGCATGGCTTCTGTCACGGCTCCGGCGCTGCGGGGCTCCGGCGGTCCCATGCGAGCTTATCGTCGCAGATGGTTTTCACGCTCACCACCGCCGCTTCGGCTTGCGCCTCAGCCGCGGTGGCGAACGTTAAAACTACCTGCGCCTCAGCTCGCAGGCCGCCTCGCCTCTCCGCGCCTACGCGGTTTTGAATTGCACTCTAGGGGTAGGGCAAACAAGACTACGTGGAGTCGGTTTTGCAGCGATTCTTTTTCAAAATTCTGCCATCTTAAAATAGAATATCAGGAACCAATAATCATTAATAAAGCAGCTTACAAAACTTTGCTCAAAGTGAACTTTTTAGTAGTACGTAATGTATAACCTCACTTAGAAAAATCGATTCTATTCTAATATTGAAGTTGCCCTCTCTGTATTTCCAGTCGCTCACTTAGTAATGTAGTCGCTCGGATAAAATTTTAATATATTAAATGGATTTATCACAATCCACTTTTTGTAAGCTCGTTCTGGATTTTATTATTAATCAATATTCGTTGTTAGTTTAGTTAATTTTTCGCTTACTCAAATTCATACCGCTCAAGTTATTAATACAGAATGTCATCATCAGTCGCACAGCGTTTTTTTAATCGCTCGTTTTATAATTCCCCAAATAAAAATAACAAGTACTTAATGCAGATTATATTCAAATATTATGCCTTATTAGCCTGTGCTGCGGTCCTGAACCTATGAGACGGCACCTAGCGTGTTCTAAAAATAACAACACAATATAGAAGCGTACCTACAAAACAGCAGTTATATATAGATATGGTTACATTAGAAAACTACATCACATTATTTCGTAGTGAAGACAGAAGCTCAAAGATATTAGTACAGTGACGTCACTAATCTGGCATAATGTTTTTGCTTTGGCCTCTCAGGTGTAGCGAGCAGACGCAGGTGGTATCCATGATTAATCTGAGCTGGGCCCCGCGCCCGTATTTATAGCGTGGCGGCACTGGCGGAAGCGGCCACTGCCCGGGGCCCGGGGCGCGTCTGTTGAACCACAGGGGGCCCCAATTTTCCTGCTGCGAATCTAAAATATCCGGCAACTTAGTGCGAATACAAATATCAATTTTATTGTAATGTAATGGATTATTTGTTACCACATGTAGGGGATGGTGATTCCTGGAGTGATATTGAAGAGTGTTATGTTAGTCACAGTGGTCGCAAGCGTGACCAATGTTCGGGGTGCGGGGATCGATTCCTGGGTTTTAGAATCTTTCACAAAAGTACCAAGGTGTTTAGAAGGTGACAGTGTTACACCCCCGTACCCGGGAGGGTACATAGAACTGACATTTCCGAAAGCAGTAACAGTCGTTGTTACCGTTAAGACCAGAGGCTACCGTTCATAGGCTGTCATGCGAATTTGAGTAAACTATGGCTAGGGAAAAAATTACTTGTAGGTGACAAGATTTATTTAATTAATATCATAATTTCGTTAATACGAGCACATTTATGTTTTATTTGAGTTATTTGGTCCAAACTAAAAAACATAAACTTGTTTTAAGTGCTTCGACCAAGTTGTTATTTACAACAGTAAATTCAATGAACCAAATATCCAAGAACGTAGATTTAAATCACTTGCAGGTACCGTAGCGTAACTTATTTAATTCCAACCCCATTTTATTTTAGTGGATTTAGTCGTGGCAATTAGTTTGGTCGCTGGATATTTGGACTTTGTCGCCTTATTTATAGTCCGTGCTAAAGCCCAGACGACCGCCACTAAGCTCTTTACTGAGGCACAAACCAATACATAATAATTTGTGTTTTCATTTACATAAACATTATTTCATCAACACCTAGAACTTTGATCGCTGATGGTCTTAACATCTGACGCCTCTATAGCCATAAGATTTAACGGCCATTATTATTAATAACTAGAGCTTGGAAAGTTTGCTAGTGAAATTCTTTAATTATTATTAAAAATAATAATAGTTTTTATGATAAATGATATTAAGTTGGCTAAAAGTACCTATAGCATTTATTTTATTTTTAAGGGTTAAAAAACTTTACCTCAGCAACGCTAAAAAAGAAAAAGGCTTTTAGAACCAGAAAACACAATGGAACAGGGGGGATTTAAATCAGTTCTAACTTTTCATTCGTAAACAAAGTTTATATGCACAGATGCCAGAATCCAATAATGGTTCCCCAACGGCTGAGGACTACCTCTGAAGGGGACGAATTTCCCCAAAGTATTGGAAGAAGACACTAAAGTCACGAAATATAAAATTCATCGATATTGCTGTTTCTGAACATTGCGAGTGAGAGCCTGTTCTCCCATGCATAAATATTTTTTATTCATTTAAGTACAGCGCAGAGGGCCTATATGCACCAGTTTAAAGGTCCGTTACCGGGGTTACACGAGTTCGGCCGGTACTCTCATTCCGCGTACATTTATACTCTATTAGGTCCTTGGCAACGGTATAGACATAAAGGGGCTCTTAACATGTAATAAATGTTTCCTTTACTTCAATAAAGTGGGGCGCGCATGCAGCGTGCGCCGTAGTGCCGGTGGTCTCATTGCCTTCATTTGAAACAATCTCCATTGCGAAATTGTAATATAGCGTTTTATCAAGAATTTTGTATTCCATTGAAATAAATTCTAAAATTATGATATCGCATTTATTGCTCCACAGTAAAACGAAAAAGTCAAAGCTGCACCAAAATACGAAAATACATTTTAACAATGTTATTTTTCAAGTCAAAAGGATCCCATTCACTCAATTCTTAGCTGTTTTCATAAAATAAAATTGTTTGCCTTCTTTCCTCATAATCAAGGAGGTGCTTGTCATTTCGGGATTATAATAAGATTCTGTATTACGCAACAAAACGAGTTGCCAAATTAATTGTCAAACAAAAGAGATTAGCTTTCTGTTTGCGTTGAGGTACAAAATTTAAATAATCACTGGCGTTGGTACTGAATACTGATGGCAGTATTCAAATTGTGTGGAATTGTCAAAACAAGAAAATTGCTCGTGGAGTGAGCCCGACACACTGGTGTAGCCGGTCCGTACAGCTCCCGCGGAGTCGATTAAGGCAATGCTAATGTCATTTGTTTGCTAACTTCGCAGACTCGACGTCGCGGTCGAGTACGTGCATTCGTGTAAATATTAGAAACCAAATAGAAACAAATAAACCGTCTTATCTGGCAACTTCCATTCACGTCGCAATTGTCATTTTGTTTTCACTGCCAGCTCGTGAAATTTTTAACTGTTGAATCTGACGTTCTGATTGAGACTAATCAAATCTTACCAAATGGTTTGTGCCAAGATCATGCAGTATAGGTATGAAAGAAACTTCAAGTTCATACCTGCGTTGTCCTAAAATATAAGGCCAACTAGATGACTGGAAAAGTCCTTTTGTAATTGCATATCATCAATCATAAATACTGTCCAAGTTACTAAGCTCTATGTAAGCAAGCCGAATATTTAGAAGAAACTACTCTTCATTTATTACATAGTTCTGACATCATCTATGGAACAAAATCCTATGCAAACTAATTGTTTACTTGTGTAGTTCATTATATTGTCGACAAAAATCATTTTAAATAAGTTTGCCCAATTTATCCAAAAATAACAGCTTATATTTACCTAAAAATAACCCCGAGTATGGAATGGATATGTTACCGTAAGATTACAAACATCGTTAGATTACAATCTATCTCGAGAGATTGTAAACTGTCGAATTATTGTGAACCGTAACATCTGATTGCAATTTAACGCATTATTTTTCGCTATATTATAATCTATCGATGAGAAATTGTCAAATTGTCAACTGTCCGAAAGCTCTCTCTGATTGGTCAGTCTTTTTGTAAGATCGACCAATCACGACCAGCCGTTCTGTTCCCATGGAGTTCCCGTAGAGTTAGGAATGAAATAGAGGTGTCAGTTAAATAAAATAAATGCTCTTCAAAAATTCTTCAAGTATTAAATTTATATAAAAATAACTCTTATAAAAATACAGTTAGGTATTTTGTCTTCAAATACAAACTAATATTTAAAAATAAAATAAAAGGGGTGCTAATTAAACAGGCTTCTTTTTAATATCATTATTCGCCCCCAAAAATGTATGTTGCCTTCTAAATTACTAAGTCAGCCACAATTAATAAAGCGTCGAGCATCTAAATAATACTATCTTAGCCACGAGTTATCTTCCACTCTAAATACAACTCAGCATGATGGTTATTTTTTTGCATCTAAATTTGTAGCATGCATTCTAACAGTAAACTTCTTAAATACTATTAAATGACATCATAAAAATATTTATTTACCTTCTAATTTTTTAACTCGTACCTACTGAGTTTTTTGTTTAAAATATAACACATCCCATATTAATTGACCCAGCATGGAAGTAAGCATGCAACATGCAGATGCATAAAAAAAAAAAAAGCTTCGGCTTGCTGGCCGGCGGAGCCGGCCAGCCTCAGCCGCGGCGGCGAGCGCTGAAACTACCTGCGCCTCAGCTCGCAGGCTGCCTCGCCCCTCCGCGCCTACGCGGTTTTGAATTGCACTCTAGGGGTAGGGCAGACAAGACTACGTGGAGTCGGTTTTGCAGCGATTCGTTTTCGTCACTAACTTCAATTTTTAATACAATTTTTAATTGTGTGTAATTTGAGTCTTAAAAATTAAGTACAATTTTTGATTTTATAAAAAATTAAACCGTCACTTATTTTTGCACGTCAAAGAGCTGTGACACCGGGAGTTGCAAAGAACATTGTCTTTTTTGACGTTCTACCAATCAGCGCGCAAGATGCATTCCGTTCTACGCCAGTTGACAATTTGACCGCTCTACATCGCTCTCGATCTTACAAAAAGACTGACCAATCAGGGAGAGCTTTCGGACAGTTGACAATTTGACAATTTCTCATCGATAGATTATAATATAGCGAAAAATAATGCGTTAAATTGCAATCAGGTGTTACGGTTTACAATAATTCGACAGTTTACAATCTCTCGAGATAGATTGTAATCTAACGATGTTTGTAATCTTACGGTGACAGATACACAGGGATATACACAAATTATGCACGGTCACTATGACTCTACAGACTACACAGGGATATACGAAATACTAAAAGCAACCGTCACAAAGTCAATACCAACTTTAACAAAAGTCATCTAAAACTCCTGTAGCATTGATTTTAAACGAACTTTTTTCATGTCACGTTGTTCTTTGGGTATAAATAAATATTATTTTTTATTTCGTTACATTAGGGAGGCGGTGGGATCACCGCAGCTGACGGCGTGAAACGCCGCGAGTTACCTAAGTCACTTCATTCAAACTTTTGCCAATTTTAGACGAAACTTATGTTTAGAGTTTAGACACAAAAGTTAGTATTACGACCTTTTTGTTTGGTGATTCATGTAATTGGGGCTAGAGTGGTCATATTTTAAATCAGCCTTAAATCTAAATGAACATGTATTGTAATATGAGAGCGCCTATTATTAGTTATTTACAAACGTCTAATGAAATGACTTGCAAATAATGTCCTTCTCAAAGACATTTACATGAATACAAATATCTGAATAAAACTTTCAGGGAAAGTGGTCCGGTCGGCATTCATTGCAAAATTAAGGAAGGAAAAAATTCGGTACCCTTACTTTTAAAAGGGGACTTAAGATTAGTCTGGCACTTAGACATTAATATCAGAAAGAAGCTCCGCGCAGGCGGGTTAAATAAATGAAGTGACTAATAATTAATTGGACTTTCGCCCTATTTTCCGTTCGGTGACAATTAATTTCCGGCACCGACGAGAAAAGAAACCCTTATCACAACCGTTTCGCACTCTCCGTTTAAAACGAAGTGACAATTAAAAGGTCTCGCCGCAAAAAAGCAGAATTTTCGACTCCGACACTGATTAACTGGAAATAAATAAAACACGTACACTATGGCCCATTGTTGAAAGTTTTATGTAAATGGCAGTGTTAAGTAGAACGCAAAAAGTTGATTTAGGTTCTAGCTGTTTCTTTGCGGTGACATGTTTTATTGCCGCCTTCATATTGGTACATATTTTAATTATTAAAAAATGTTACAAACATAAAATTATTTTTTCTTTAAAAACAAACAACTATCTTTACTAACATAAAGTAACTATTAATTACAAATGTATAAAAACTAAACTGAGTAACGAAAGTGAAAAATCAGAATGAGAATAATTTCATGCCAAGTTCTGTTCATGTAGGTATCGAAGTTTAGGCCGCTAGAAACCTAAAACAGAGAGATTTTGTGCCAGGCAATTTATCATAGTGCGGCGAAAGCTAGAAGGGCGACGATGCGACAGGCAGGCTCGGTTCGTTCACAATCTGGTAAAAACATAAGTCGGACGAAATAACAACTTCATAGTGGGAGTCATTTGTGCTTAAACAAAGCGTCAACTGCAGAGTTGCTGCTAGCAATAACCGAGATCATTTTTCATGTGGTTCATTCGGGCGGTCGAGGAAAGCGATATAATAAATCATCGTTGCCAGCATCACGACGTTATTATTTAGTCCGGTCGGTTTTATCCCGTGCATGTATAAAATCTTATAACCCAGTCGGAATGAAACTCGCAAATTATAACAATACTATACCGAGATTGAAAGGAATAAAACATTGCAAAACAAGTTTCTCCAGGAAACCTTAGAAATTGTTGCGCAGTTTTATAAACTTATGAAATTCGCATTCTTGATTCTAACAACCTCGAGCGGTCCACTAACAGGAAGTTTTTTTTTAGAATCCATTGTTTCCTATAAATAAAAACATGTTGATTTAACAAAGTTGTTATAATAAAACACTTTGTAAGTCCTCTTATATTTTGTTAGAATTTTAAATTCATTCTAGAGTTGCATCACGACACTATATTTTATAAAGTGCAACACTTTCACATTACTCTCAAGTGTGGCACGAGGGAGTCTTCAAAATAAACTCGGCGAAGTTTCCTAACTCCGGCAAGTTCTTGCATTTTTTCACAAGTTCCGCACCACACAAAAGCTTGTTAAAAAGGAACTTATTCCATTTAGGTGTAATATCGGTTTCGCTGAGTGTAACCACGTTTGAAGCACGTGACGACATGACTCGCGCCCGTACAGAGGCCAACCTCAATCTTCCCCGTGTTATTTTATTTCACCATTTCAGAGTCAGAGTCGACCCCATTTGTCTTTGTTCTCGGTTTCCTATATTTTTGCACGCAAACTCCATTATCTAATTTAGCTTTGGCTGAATGCCAGGTCGACATTGTTACTTTCTTCCCAGAAAAACAGTTTTTATTCCTTTACATTAAACACCTAAGCACATTTATTTCAATTACTGTTTCGAATAAGAAAATTTGATCTTATAAAGAGTAATATTTTTAGTTCCAGTAGGATGATAAGGGTTGGGACCGGACCGTGTTTATGCGTTTTTCTTGTGGGGGAGTTTATTTCGGCCAGTAACTTAGCGCTAATAACATGTTTGTTCTGCCCACGTGGATAAATAAATCTCATAGTTAAATACAGGTTTCCGTGGGCGTTAAATTGTTAGGTGTTTAAATGCCACCCCTTTCCCATGAGACACAGTCCATTCCGGGCAATAAGTCTAATCTATACCTATAAAGGCCATTTCCAAATATAGGCTAATTGCCTTTCAAATTAAACAAAAGTGTACAAAACTTCAAGAAAAAATATAACCAAGTTAACATCTCACCATTTGCACTCAACAATACTTAAGATTATTAATATTTCGTTCGCACAAGCTCTTACAACAATTAGCCGATATCAGCTGGCTGCGAACAACACCGGGATTCGTCGTAAATTATAATGGTACAAAGTAGGCACTTTTGTTTTGAACGTATTACAGTCACGTACCTGTAACGTTGTGTTACTGCCACAATTAACAAATTTGCGCCTGCATACTACAATTATGTTGTCGTATTTATACTTGGGGTTGCTTGACCGGTATGCGCTTCACAGCTTTGTTATTTTAAACAAGGGTCGGATTTGCGCAGCGAATTACCTTAATTTGTCGAACTTGACAAGGTTCATTTACTTTTATCATCATTAAGCAAGGTTTTATGGGTATCTATGGTATGTTTCTTCGTATTGTTTGTTTCGTTTAAACCCAGAGGCATGACTTAAACCGCCAGTTAATTTTGACCCAACATTGGATATACTCTTTATTGGACGTATCTATCATAAGTAATATACCTACGTAGGTAGTTGGATATATCAATAAATAAATGTTATGCCAACTATCAAAAATACCAATCATATACTTACTGAACAGTTACTTTTGTCAGATGTAGAAAAATGTGAACGTTGCAAGAATCGGAAACCTAACGACATGCATTTTACTAAATAAGTTCCGATCTTTCTTTTGTAACCCGAGGCATTCTCATCCATTAGTATCCATTACCAATATGAAATTGGCCGACTGTAAAGTGATATGTCGCAAACAGGTGTCCTATATATTACCGTCATAGCATACGTAGGTACGTATGTGTAGTGCCTTGTTAGGGCCCGACCTGACGACCGTCCAAATTGCGTGGTTGCGATAATTACCGAACTATAATTTATTAGAAGGCAAAGCGGTAGTTTATTAGAGTTGATCGTGTGAGCAGCTCTAATGGAAATGTCTGCGATACAAATATTATGTCACATATTTATAACGGACAAGGATACTTAAATATTAATCTAACTCTTCTTGAACTTTAGGAAATATACTTACCTACCTAAATACCGGATGAACCGAAAATAGAAATGACAATATATTTCTGCTCAAAAGTTTGTAATTATAATAAATGTTATCATTCATCAATTAAATCCATAAAATTACTCTTCAGGGGATATTAAAAAGCATTTATAATTCAATGCACAAAGACGACCAATTATGTTAATAAGCCGCTGATAAACTTTGCTTGAAAAGTAATAATTTAAAAGCTTAAAACCTTTATATTTATTCAATAGGGTGAGACTGCCGTGACTTGCGGTTCTGTCCGCCTTAAAGACGCTTTGATATTTTTAATTAACACTTTCTTATGCCTTCGGCCTCCCATGGCATAAGTAAATAAAAGTTAGATATAAAAATCTAAAAATCCAAATCAAACAGCTTTGTACAAATGTAAACAAACGCAAAATAAACATCTCTCTTCCAAAATGGTGTATATTTGAATGCGATAAATATCAAATTACTTAAGCCTAGATTAAAATACACCATAGATTGAAACGATCAATTACGCGCAATATCAATTAATTATTTATTTTAAATATAAAAGCATATTTTTCTCAACGCAGCTCAATCAATCATTGTTACACAGAAAATGTAATTCCAATAAAGAGATATATCAAATTTAAAATTTAATAGAAATTCTATGCAAACAAGCTATTTAACTGGTAAACACAAACAATAAGCTGCCGTCAAACGTGAAATTCGTTTAACACAAACTGAATGGCGCGTGGTACAATGAAAACTTGCTCTAATCCGGAGGGTAGTATTAATAAGGCGCGTTTTAATTCCAATCTCCATTGGAAGCGGTTCGGAGTTGGACTGCACATTCGGAACCGCGAAGATCTGACGTCCCCCGATAGTGATTAAAGTAATGCTAATGTCTGTTGCTCTTGACTTTTAATTTTGATTCAGTCGGTAAAGTTTTCTTTTCGAACTTTTTAAGGCTGAATAGGTTTACATTCATTTAGGTTTTCTGGTCTGGTTTTGGACTTTTGTTTGAGTTAAGTTTTTGTTCTTATTGTGGTGTCAAGATTTTTTTTATAAATTGGCATATTTCTCCGAGGGTGGACAGTAAGTTGGCCGTTGTAGTTTTTGTATAATAAGCAGAAAACCGATTCTTTAAAATTTTGATACAAATAGTAAAGTTAATAGATAACACATTTTTAATTTCCTTGATTCCAATCATAACAACTCACCACATATACAGAACGATAATAATTAGCCCAGACACATGATTGATTAAATTTTCACCGCATATCGGGCCTACAGCGGCTGGCGTATAACTCCTAGTCCCGCTAATAATAAATAAGAGTAGAAGCACAACTCGCACTCAATAATTACAGACAGCGATGCAAGTTTGACCTAATTTAATTCACTATTAAAGGGCTACGTATAGTTCCGAGTAGCTCAAAGTAAGATGTTTTAATTAAGTCTTAGACCTCGCGATAAATAACTGGCCTGCCGGGGGTTGCCGGGACGGCACTAATTGCTAGTATATTTAATCCGGTAAAATACTACGGACCCTGATTTCCATAAGCTCCAATTGTTTGTGCCCGTGTATACCTGGCTCCGATTTAGTTGCGACCATTTCCATTTGTGTTTATCTTCCGTCGACGGACGCTGAATGAATAAATTGACATTTGCCATGTATTTCATCATTTGCTGTCGAAAAGCATTTATTGGCCATTATACGTTTTTATACACTTTTTCTATTTGAATATTCAGAAACAAACAATGCGTAGTGATTATATTTATAAACCATAAAAGTGATTCATACAAATGTTTTTTTATTTACCCGATAGATTGCTTGCATTGTTTGAACTATAAAATAGTTTTATGAATAATATTTTTAAATATCAAAAGGTTTTTTTTTTACAAATTAAGTCTCAAAGCAAATACTTCTATTACACCTTAATCTTTTACAAACTAAACGTAGATATATTGTATTGTATGGCCATTATAATAATCACTCGAGATAAAGCCGAAATTCGCCTTCGCTGCGTATTTTATCCAAAACAGAACAAGACGAAGTCAATGACCTGCAATAACATCACCGCTGTGGAATTTATTCCGAACTCCAAATAAGTTCGTGTAAGATGTTCAATAAAATCTGAACAAAAGCGTCCGCATCAAGTATTAAAAACAAAAGCTATAACAGTCTTGGAAGGTACATGGCAGGTCGGTGGTCACAAGTGGCAGTAAACGGTACCGACCACTTGCCTGTAGTGTCGGCAACGAAGCCCGCCAGCCTTTTAACTCTTTTTCTATTCAACATTGTTACCTTCACAAACGAGCCGGCCGCGTGAGTGGCCTACACAATCCGAACTTCTTTTCATAATGAAATAGAGAACACGCTTTGTAACATTTAAGACTTTCGGAATCCAATGTACTAATGTTTTTGGTAATGGTCTCAGCGTTCTACGTAAATGTATTATGTATTTAGAAACGTGGCGTCCTGGAGTAGGTTACATAAATATAGCTACACAATTTCATAAAAATAAAATACTTACACTTACATAGGTATACAGATCGGAAAATAAATGGCAATCAATATCAATCATTTTACTGAGGGTCAAAACAAATCCTATCAAGGACGGAAAAAATCATAAAACATTTAAATGACGTCATATTTTGTTTAAGAGGTCCCTCGGTACGATTCTTTATTCATTCTTTTCAAATCGGATTCGGAAAAAATATAAAAGTACTGGACACCTTCTCGTTTGTGTTATTTTTAACCAACATTCAAGTGCTGCCAGTTTTCATATTTTAGGTTATATTTCTCAACGTTCCTCGTATAAAACGAAGTTGGCCAAGTTTATTTTTGTTCCGTATATTTCTTGTTTACTATCCATCATATTGTTGAGACGTTGGCGTCTTATTTGTCCCGTTCAATTTTAGTTTTCCCGTTCGATATAAAATGGTCTAAAATATATTCTTCTTGTACAATCATAACAGGACCTATTGATTGGTTGTTTTCAAGCGAACTTATAGGATTGGACCGGAGATAGTGGAGTCAGCATAAAGCAAATTTTATTGGTTACTTATAGTTACATAGGTAGAGAATTTTTACAATGTAAAATGTTAGTCAACAGGGATAAATCTTTTAAATAAAATGCAGCAGCTGGTTGTCCACCCCTAAAATTGTAATATAAGAGTTTACTGACGGCAATGGGTCCTCAGGCGGTCGTAAGCGCGAAACTTGCAATCTGTCACCTTGTGCAATGCTGCAAGTTTTGATTGTATGTGTCGGGGCGCAGGTGCTATTAATACTTTTATCGAATCCATTCAGAAAGTGTTTTTATCAGATGTGTTCTCGAATCGAAAGAAATTAAAGTAAATATTTTATTTTATAATTGGTGTCATGTTACACATTTCTGTGAATTTTGCTTCTAGGAAAAACCTGATGAATTTGTATTCCCTAGCAATATGTTGCATAAACTGATTTCCGACGAAATGTTATGCACTGGTAAGTCAAATAGATTTAATAATGAACAATGTTTGGAATTAATATAATACCGTGGTATAATACTATTCAGTGGAATGTTTAATGAAATTAAATTGTTTTTCATGAGTGGCATTAAGGCGTCAGCAGCGGCAGGTACCAGTAGGTGTGTATGTCGCATTCATTTTGTTCGAGCACTGCAAATTATTTGTGTTAAATCTCAATTTAATTAGCGTGCGTGTTTAATTACTTGTAACACAGTTTATTTCCGTAATGACGTTGGATATTTTCGATTAAAAGACGTGTTTTAAATAAATTTCGTAATTATGAAAATTTATACAAATTAGTTTCATAACAAAGAGACGTAATTTAGTTTCAGCAAAAATATAACAATCATTCAGTCTTGTTGAGTTATATAAATAGAATGATTGAATACTCAAAGTTTCTTGGAAGATTATTCTTCTATTGGACGAGACAGCTTTCAATCTTTATAAATGTATCATCGTTTAACTGTACAATACAATTTATTGGAACACGCTTGAAAAGCGATAGCTACATTGAGATGGTTCATAAATAAACCTCTGCATACGTTCCAAGTTAGCTCCCAGATGTCCGCTGGCGCGCCAGTAAATGATTAACTAGCGTGGGGACATCTGCGAGGAGGCGCAGAACTAACCGCTCAAAACATTTAGTTAAACAATATCCGACAGACAATTTAATCTAAATCGCGAGTGTTCCCGACCGGGGCGGAGCGGGTACATGAAGCAGTAATGGAGGGTTGTAAATCTTTCAGTGGACAGCGCGACGCGGCGCGGCGTTAGCAACAAAACATTTTTTCCATTCACCCCACTGGGAACAAGGATTCGATTTTGTACATTCAATACAATGTCGCTGACTGTATCCCATTTTAACTGTACCTAACGACTGATACTGCGTACCAGCGAATCTACCGACGGCAAAAAACACAGCGCATGCCACACATTTTCAGCAAATTGCGCTCACTGGTCAAATATCGAAACAATCATAGTTATTTGTGTGGTCGCTGTAACAATATTATTGAACGTATCATTCGTTGATTGCACATCGTTAATCGGAATAAAACATTTAAACATTGGAATGTTTAAAACGTATCGCAATGAACAAAGCAAATGTAGTGATCACAAAGCTACAAATCACGACGTGAGAGTTTAATTTAGCGAAACAATATTATGTGGTTTAATTCCCACTAGAGTGGTAGACTGCACAAGAGTCGACACTGACTTCTAAAACTTCAACTATTCAAAAGTTCTTTTTATACATTTACAAATGAGAAATTTAATAAAAGCGCCCATTAACGCAATGCAATGCAAACTGAAAATAAAGGGTGTTGGAGAAATAACCGTCGCCGACTAACGAGAAAAGTCTTTTATATTAAAATTGGTGATAAGGTTTCAGTAGAGGAGCGGTTGGAAAGGTGACGAATGTAAGTAAAGAGTTGTGCTCATTGTATCTGTATTTTTTATCCGTCAAGCGGGAGCGCGACACTGAGCCAAATAACCTGACGGCGTTGGCTGAAATAAGGCGCTTTCTAATTTACATTCTGTATACAAATTGCGCAAATGTGAGCATGAAAATAAAATTCTCGTCGTTTGTGTTTTCTTGTGGGGTGGTCTTTTCTCGCATTATGTAAATTTTATTACGAATTCTGTCAAATTAGTTTATACACGCACATTTTTATAAAGCCATTGTATAGATTGTGTTTTTTTTTGACAAAGTGTCAGAATTAAACTCTTTATAAATGTGTTTACTTTATGATGTTCCTTCTTTATTGCCTTTTATGAGCTAC
The DNA here is from genome assembly GCF_022581195.2 of Helicoverpa zea. NCBI lineage: Eukaryota > Metazoa > Arthropoda > Insecta > Lepidoptera > Noctuidae > Helicoverpa > Helicoverpa zea. The sequence goes on from NC_061462.1 coordinate 6,918,977, forward strand.
GTGGAAATGTAAAGGTAAAGGTGATGATCACCTAAATGTTTGTTTTACATTTCTTCTTTATTAAGGACAAGACATATTACATTACTTTTTGGACTTAGACGATATTTATTATTTACAATAAAATAAATTTTGGTGCCATAACGACCTACCAGTATTTTTATAACTCATTTAAATACAATGTCAAACATCAATTAACATTATTTATTTACATGAAAAAATCTGATCTCCAAGCAAAACAGTATCAGTGACGTCATTATTTAATATGAAGGAAGTTGGCGAATGATTGTGGTTTTGTGGTCCCCGTCGCGGCGCGAACAAGCGACAAAGTACCACTGTTTAACTTTCCACGACAAACTTTACTCTTCACTATTCTCTCGATTTCGTATTATATCGAATGTAGTGCAGATAACTTCCCGGAGAAATTCTCGAGTTAACTTTTTATATTGTAAGGAAACTAGATCAAGTGATATGCTTTCTTATATCACCAAAATTGGGGAATCGTATTTTCGGAACAATCTTTTTATATCTGAAAGAAGTAGTATTTCGAGCTCCAATACTTCTTGTTTAAAATCATAAACTTTAGATGATATGGGCCTTACTACAAAAACTTTAAACCCTGTTTTACACTTGTCTAATAAAATTTTGGCTGCAAAATGAACCATATGTCAACGTCATAATTTGACATTTTTTAGACAAGGCATAAACTGACGTTTAAAAGTTTTTGTGGTAAGACGGAATAGGTCTACGAGAATACTACGGCGTAGCAACATCTTCTACGCCAGCTACGACCGTAGCAAAACAATGTTCAACAGAGAAACTACATTTAATAATTGCCTGTATATTCTGTTTTATTTTATAGATATATAATATTATTTAAAATGTCAAAGGATCACCTCAAACATCCACATAGGTAGTACGATCCACTAAGAAAGTAACTCTAACACCTTTGACATAAAATGTGACCTCATATTCCATAGATATTCCGAAAACATCGTGCCATCTATGTATAATATTTACACACAAAACCGGGGCACAATCTCTGTTATTCAAACAATGGGGTTATTTTGACGTGAACTCTCTGTTTGTTCTAAACGCTGCGTGTATTGTACTCGAGAGTCGACTAATAAGCGCAGCCACTGAATAAATTCTTGATCACGAGCAACCATTATCATTTAGCGGTTAATAAATGTTAGAGGGTCGAAAGTCTAAGGTGGTCCCGTCGAGAGGGGATCAAAAATCGTAGTAATAATCGTAAAAAGTTTCAGAGTAACGCACGCGTCGTGAATTTGGAAGGTAGTCAAACGATCTTGTCATTACTGGGAGGGGGTCGATGACCTCGGATAGTGTACGTGCTATCTTCTACAATCTGTGTGCAGCGGTGATTATACGCTTTAACTGGCCATCTCGTATGTGATGAAAAGAATTCAAAGTATAGTACACAGCACAAAGTAGCTATCTGTTATTCAATCACGTCTTAATGGAGCTACGCAGGACGGCAGCAAAACTTCGCTTAGAAATCTTAGACAGGCAAATTTAAAATAGGTACCGTTTTATTGCAATTGAGTGGAGGGAATATTAGAAAACGTTTATTTTTTAGTGGCTTTGCAAGATTCATTTATACCAAGATTGTTAATTCTGGACGTTTTGCTAAGTAATAAAAATGTGTACCCAAAAATTGACGCGACAAAAGAAAACTTACCTAAGCATTGTAGACATTCGTGACAATTCCGCCAGCAGGCTACATTAAGGAACTCGGTACTAATTAATCTTATTTAAACACAGACTTTATACTTACACTTTCTGACCAAATTCCTCTGCACACATAAGTTACTGTGTACTTAATCTAGTCCACAAATAAGACCGCACCAAGATACAACAGTAGAACACTCTAGAAGGCATCAGACGATGTGGTTGTCCTAAAACATTTTCGCCAGAATTTTGTGGTTAATATAATAACTGTTAATCCAGCTAGTTAAACAAACTGACGTTAACTTCACTGGCTTTAAGATTCAAGTTTAACTCTTATCTAATTAAGTTAATAATCGTTTTGCGTCTCAAGGTTTTACTTTTTTTAAAACGTAGTTGGATTATTTTAGGTAATTCAATTTTGCTAGTTGAATAATTCTTTATGTGAGTTTCTATAGAATAGTTGACCATCATCCTCCGAGCCTTTTTTCCCAAACTATGTTGGGGTCGGCTTCCAGTCTAACCGGATTCAGCTGAGTACCAGTGCTTTACAAGAAGCGACTGCCTATCTGACCTCCTCAACCCAGTTACCCGGGCAACCTGATACCCCTTGGTTAGACTGGTGTCAGACTTACTGGCTTCTGACTACCCGTAACGACTGCCAAGGATGTTCAATGACAGCCGGGACCTACAGTTTAACGTGCCATCCGAAACACAGTCATTGGTGTCTAAGATATACTTGGAAAGTACATACAAACTTAGAAAAGTTGCATTGGTACCTGCCTGACCTGGAATCGAACCCGCGCCCTCATACTCGAGAGGTTGGTTCTTTGCCCACTAGGCCACCACGACTTTTATATATAATAATATTCTATAGAATAGTTGACCGTTAAGGTTATAGTGATTGCTTTTTATGCCTGTTTCCAAACTATTTATTTAACTAATACATTTTAAATATTACGCTTGGAAATTATGAATATTAAAAACAACTTTTAATTATTGTAATTCTTTACTTTAAACCTAAAAATAAATATCGAATGAACTGTCGTTAAACTAAAATGTTTGAATAAAGTTACTCTATTTTTAAAAGTAATGACCACCGTTTTACTGTCTATTATATTTTGCAGTTAAATATTCATTTGGTCGCAATAACCAACAGTTATATCCATTAAAACATTGAAACAGTAAAACGTAAAAATCATGGATTGGTGAAAATACGGCATGGCATATAAATAATCAAAAACACTGTTACATAGAGGCAGTAGAGTGAATATGAATTAGTATTTAAGATAACACAATATAGACTAAACAGTCGGACGATAGTTGATACGATAGTATAGACAAGTTTTTTTTTTTAAATCTTGAATCCAACCAAAAACTGTCGCAGTGATACCGGTGAAATACCCGATCTTCGTAATGTGCGTACTACCATTCATATTAATACTAATTTTAGAGCCCAAACAAACTATCGGCCGACTACAAGTTTGCAGTCTGCAGTGAACTCTTAACCTACATACAATCAATCCTATCTACCGTCAGTCGATCAAAGTGCAGAAAGCAACACAATCCGCCACATATTCTTGTGATCGACGAGCCATATCATAATACAATGACAACTCGTATTAATCACATCTGTTAGACGGATCTGCACATCCAACTTGCCAAGAGGTATCGTATTTATAATCTGTGGGAGTTTGCAGGTTTCGAAACGTTATACCTCTAAATGATCGCGTCAGGTTAGTTTGGTTTAGATACCGATCAATAGACAGTAGAACTACTGCCTAGTGGAACAGTGCCTGACTCAGGCGGTTTACATTGCGGACGTGGGCTATCCTTTTAATAGACCAACTGGCTCAACGAAAAACTGTAGTTCGTCGAAGTTTGTTGGTGGTTTATATCGTGTGGATCTTTGATTGATAGGCTGCTACCGTTTATTTTTGTTGTGTACTTAATATTTATTGACTGAAATGTTTACTTAGAAACTTTTAATTAAGCATTAGTTTAAATTTATATTCTCATAAATAAAACTTCCCAGTTCACCTTGCACTGTATCATTTTCTCGGAACTTATCAGCCTATGTAAGACAAACAAAAGTGACAAAGTGTGCTTGGCCCGACTTTGTTTATTATTTACATTAATGATTTCCCAATGTCATCAAAATACCCCATGACAATGTTTGCAGATGACAGTACCCTACTTTTTAATAGTGACGACTTACATTCACTGGAGGCAGATATTAACTCTAATATTGATTCGGTTGTTAATTGGCTAATAAATAATAATCTAGTTATAAATTTAGAAAAAACAGTATTAATGAAATTTCAACAACGACTAAATAATAAATTAAATTTAAATATTAAATACAATGACAAAGTTATTAATGAGACTAATGTTACTAAGTTTTTGGGACTAAATATAGAAAATACGCTAAAATGGAATATACATATAGACAAAGTATGCAATAAACTAAACCAATATTCTTATGCTCTGCATATGTTAAATAAAACGGCAAACCGAAAAACAGTATTAATGGCGTATCACGGTTTAGTAGCATCGACGTTGAGGTACGGAATTATGTTTTGGGGAAACGCAACGGGTAAAGAAATGGTGTTCAAGTGTCAAAAAAGGTGCATTAGAGCTATCTGCAATCTAAAATCTACCGACAGTTGCTACATGCATTTTAAGAATTTAAAAATATTAACAATGCCCTCACTATACATTTACGAAACAAGCATGTTTGTAAAAAATAATTTAAATAAATTTGACCAAGTAACCAGTCAACGTCGTTGTGATCAGTTACATGTAATAAGGTCTAAGACTACATTTTATAAAAACAGTATTTTTGCAATGGCTCCAAAAATTTATAACAAACTTCCAAAAAGTATAAGAACTGAACAGAATATTAGTATTTCTAAACGTAGATTAAGTACATTTCTAATAGATAAGGCACATTACTCAGTTGAAATATTTCTAAATGATAAAATAGAAACACTATGATTTTATATAAACTCAATAGGATTAAAATTATTTGTACACCAATTCCATTTGGTAGAACATAGAGCTCTAACATGTTTAATTTTAAGACCTATCTGTATACCTATGCTCACAAATAAATACATTGAATTGAATTGAATTGAAAACATTGTAAACGCTGCTATTTGGTTTTAAAAGAGATTCTATGGGGTTTCTTACCGCTTCTTTTCCTTGAGGCCAACTTCTTGGAACTGTGCATTTTGCTACTAATGATATTTCGTGGGAACCATTAATAGGTCTGTATGAAATAAAAACCTTTGACTTTGACGTACATCTTGGAAGTGAAATGATTTCATTGCTGATGTCCCAAATTCTTTTTTTCGGAGAACCTGGTTTCCTCACGTCTACTTTTTGTGAAATGGGCTCTTGAAATATTTTCTTATAAAATTGATATGGAGTCCTTTCGTTAGAAGAAGTCGGCATTTCTAAGCAAACAACTTATTAAGTTGTTCTTAAATCATTTAAGTTAATAGAATGCGTATATCAAAATAACATATAAAAAAAACAGTTGATATTTATTGACGTTATTTTTCTGTTCTTCAGTGACAGTATGAATAAATAAATAATTAAAATGCGCATAACAGCTACTTATATCCCAACTTCTACTTAATAATGAATAAATTAGTAGGTGTTAATATTCAAAGGTACTGTTTAAATATTTTTTTAATATTTGACTTTACCCTTGACATTGTATCAAGTAAAGCCTAACTAGAAAAAAACTAAATAATTATTGAAAAAAAAAAAAAACAAAATAATAGCAATAAATATTTTAAATATTAATAAGATTCCAGTCATCTTTGACCTTCTAGCTTTAAAAGTATGAAAGGTCAAGAGTGAGCGACATACAATGACATTATAAAGAATCCATTACGCATCCCGTGTCACCTAATTATTGTGACAGATCATTATAATTACTGTCAAATTCCATCAAAATATATCAAGATTTTTCTGACAATCAGTAATTGCAGAATTAATATCATTATTATTGCGAACCCCTGTACCCAATTACGTCTCTGAAAATGGTATATTTGGGACAGTTGTATTCAATAAGCAACAACGATCGTCGATAAATATACTACGTAGTTTGGACCATGAGATTGTAACTGATATTTAGTTGAAACTGGCTAATATAGTTTACATTATGCTACATAAAATCTAAATCAAATAACATTGCAAACCCTTAGTTATTTTGCATTACATAACGAACATTTTCCTGCATATTAATAATGTAAAAATTGCGTACCTATTTATTTTTACAAAAAATATTTGAATGCCAACCAAATTTTTCTTGGTTTCAACTAACTTATCGAATAACATGGCGATAAGTACTCGCAATGTGGTAAAAAAAAAGTCGTGGTGGCTTAGTGGGTAAAGGACCAACCTCTCAAGTATGAGGGCGCGGGTTCGATCCCAGGTCAGGCAAGTACCAATGCAACTTTTCTAAGTTTGTATGTACTTTCTAAGTATATCTTAGACACCATTGACTGTGTTTCGGATGGCACGTTAAACTGTAGGTCCCGGCTGTCATTGAACATCCTTGGCAGTCGTTACGGGTAGTCAGAAGCCAGTAAGTCTGACACCAGTCTAACCAAGGGGTATCGGGTTGCCCGGGTAACTGGGTTGAGGAGGTCAGATAGGCAGTCGCTTCTTGTAAAGCACTGGTACTCAGCTGAATCCGGATAGACTGGAAGCCGACCCCAACATGATTGGGAAAAAGGCTCGGAGGATGAAGTACTCGCAATGTGTTAAGAAAGTTTCTAATGTGGTGAACACGTTACACGAATACTTATCCAACTTAATAGAAACACAAAACAGGTTATTTGATCACCGAAGACCTCAAAAACAGCTGTCGGCTATATTCGAAAGGCTACATGTTTTGGCATACAAAATTCTATTTTAACTTTGATGGCTCGTTGAGAATCATGTAACAGCCCAATCCCGTAACAGGAGCTTTAGAATATAAACGAAGCCGATTTCAGTAACTAAATCTCGGCTTTTCTGTTCGCCTTCCGCATCCATTGAATTTGAAAATTTATATCTCTATATAATTTATATTTTTCTCTGCGGCGAGCAATTTGAAGATTTCATGAATGTTTTCTGATTTGAAACAAGAACCGCTGTTCGTTTCTGTTGAAGTTACAAACAACACTGCACCGGCGATTTACTTTTATTTCCTCATCACTCAAGTCTTTGAAAGTACACTCATAAATATGCAAGTCCGAAGTTGTTGAGGCAACTCGTCGTATTTTACCACTTTTAGCTGGAATACCTATACAATAGGGGAACGCGACCCGCTGCATAGGAAGGCTGCGGCGAACTTCCACCCAGTTACAATATCCGAACCTTCATAAATATTCACAGCAGTATGAAGTCTACTCCAACTACTTTTATCAAGTCCCGAGGGCGTTAGAGCAGCTTCCATTACATTGTTTCCATTTAAATGTGTTCTTTGACTAGACATTGCCACGGCTAATTGGTAACCTTATCTGCAAAGTTTTCAATAACTATGCCGGTGCCCAACTGCTTGTTTGTTTTGGTTGGACTTCGCGTCTTCTCTAATTTGGTACCTACTTACACTGATATTTACGCTGTCTCAAAAGTTTGTTAACATACAAGGGTTTCAATTCACGTGAACTACACTGATTTGGTCAACTAGGTATCCAGATAGTAACGCATATTATTATGAAAATACACAGGTTGTAAAATAATATATTAACCATTTAATTTCAGTAAAAAAATATAAAATATTTGAAACATTAAGTAGAACACAGTAAAATATTTTTTATATAAAAAAATATTCAGTATTTATATTTAGTACGCAGACTGACTGGATTTTTAGAATATCTGTTTAATTATTTATTTTACAAAGGCATCCACTAGCTTTAATTTTTCACTCATCAATTATTATTTTTAAAGACAGTTCTAGGACGTAAATGGCCTTACTACAAAAACTTAAACATCTGATTTACACTTGTCTAAAAAAATTGTGGCTGCAAAATGAACCATATGTCAACGTCATAATTTAACATTTTTTTAGACAAGTCTTAAACTGACGTTTAAGTTTTTGTGGTAAGTGGTAAGACGGAAAATGTTTGACAATCACTACTGTGCTGTTGTAGTTGTTTACCTTATTTTTCCATTTCATTTTATTTATTTATTTGTATCAGGAATCCATATAAACGATTATACATAAATCTTATAGTATTGAATCATGTATGTACATATACTTCTATTTTATATAAATGTATGTATGTCAGCGTCGTGTTACTCGAAACCTCCGATATACGACACCCTTCGGCCAAACTCTTCCTTGACGATGATCTCGGAGTGGTGACCTAACGAACTGAAAGTGAAAGGTGGTAGATAAACATTTTTGATAAACATTTTTTTTTTCATTATAAATTTTCTATCTGACTTACATAGATTTCGTTACTCTAAAGTAGGTTAAATAATTGTCATAGGTAAACACGACGCCTTCTTAGATTTGTTTTGTTTATTACCATAAACATAAAAACATAAGCTCCCAAAAACAAATACAAAAACTTAGCGGTCATTTATTTGTCCTGTATATCTTGATAGCCGTACCAACGTTACGCAACGTTGTTTTTGCCAGCGCACAAGATCGGAAACACCACGAATAGACGTGTTAATCTCACGGTGTCGAGAGCATGTGACGATATTATTTTTCCCGGCATCATATCGAGTGATTAATAACGTTATTCCTTCTACTGTAATGACGTTCTCTCGATATCATTCTTTTCTCTCTTATAGTGAAGTATTTGGGCTCTCTTAATGGGTTAACCGTTATACCTAGCCGGTTGTTGCTGGTTCCGATATTAATGACTGTTTATTGTTTAGACGTATAAAAGAATTGAACTGGAACAGAAATAGACATACACAATAATATAAGAAATAACTACATCTAAATCTGCCATTCTTTATGTAAATAAACGTTCTAATAATAAATTCAGTCGTTTGCAGGAAAAAAATACAACATTATTTTAAATCCGTTTATATAAATCGCCGTATCGTGCTCCTAAGTACGGAGTCAGAGTGGCCAACATAAATAATGCGACTAAAGCACGTGTAAAATAAACTATTTTATAAAAAGAAGAACCCTGTCCAATAGCGCCCGACTTATCGAAATCATATTTCAGGGACGTGAGGAGGACGATGTAGCTTTACCCTTTTCCAACGCATTGTCTATTGAGGCTCGTTTACATTGCAACGGGCATCATATTCCAGTTACAATTTAAAAGGAGAATCGAAAACGTTATACTAAACGTGTACCAGTACTCGCTTCTTTTGGCTCTCGCGAGGTCTAAACGAGGCATCACCCTTTTCTAAAGCATTGTCTATATCACATTGTCACGAACACGCGGCGACACGAGATATTCGTTGAGATATAACTTTATTCTTGTAATATTTCTCCGTGATTCTTGTTGTTCTAAAACACGGAGCTTAAACCAATAGTTATTTAATATACGATTTATTTTATTTGCAACCTTTTATGTGTCAGTTTAAAATATTTACTTGTATTTTATTCTAACGCGTTGAGTACGTGTTATGTTAGATAGTAGTAGTCCAACTGCAGAGCAATGACCTCGTTTTATTGAGAAAATGAACAAGCTTTGGCTTGCTCACTGTGCAATGTGCATTGGCAATTTGATAACCTTATTAGGTTCCCCAGATTGCCTCACTCTATGCATGATGTATACGAATATAAAAAAGGGTTCAAGTATAAAGGACTTTGTCATGTGTATCAAACATGAAACGATTAAAGAAAACTTTTTAGTAGATAAATGATTGCGTTGTATTTTAGTAGATATCCGTAAGCTTTGATAAAATCCTTAAGCGCGTCAATGAAATTAGTATCTTATCTAAATGTAACCAACCACACCAATTGTACTCCGAATCTCAGTGTCAACCGCGCTAAGTCAGCGACAATCTGCCGACAAGTTTACAGCTACGGCTCAGCGTAAGTACATGTTTACAGCTGCTAGATATTGCACTGTATGACTGAATCCTACAGATGTTTTGTATATATGTCAACGCTCTTGTCGAATACTAACGAACTGCTAGGGCCGTAAAGGTAGCCAAAGCGTCTCAGACGGCGGACCTCGGAGCGTCCACTACGGACTCTAATGAGAGCGACTCCATCGTTAAATAAATTGGATAAAGACGTTCGTGATCTCTCAAGAACAACTTGAACCACTTCACAGTGACTAGCAATTAACTAAATTAAAAGATTGTTCGTGCACTTACCGAAACGTTTGAAACGCTTCAGTCCGTTCTCTATGTGCTTTTCACCATTAATTTACTTTAAGTGTTGGATTCCCCATTTCTTTTTTGGTAAGTTGAAACGTAGTAAAGGAAACCAAATTAAATTCACATTTTACTTTACGTAAATAGGAATCACAAATTATATTCAGAAAAATAATTGGATGGAGAATTCTTGTAAAAATATTAAGATCCTAAGTACACTTGACAGCCCCTGGTCATAATTTATTATATTGTTTTGATAATAAAATACACAGCGTGAACTGAATTCATCTGAAATATCGAATAGAGACACTTGTAAATCACTCACAAGAGCGGGCTATTTATAGTCCCTCTGCTAAAGGCCCCTTCTCACTCAGTGAAGGTGCAAGCACTGATGCGTACCTGCTTATGGATGTCCCATGACGGGCATACTGTTATGTATTTTTTTTTTTACGTAGTCAAATACATGTTTTCTAGGTAAATATAGCAATAAACTAGGTTTGTGGTTGATGATATATGCTCAAAAAACTAATTTACGCCTGGGCTACCAAGCTGCCACAATAAATAATGTAAATAGAAAGAACTAACTTCTTTGTTAATATCGCATTGTATCAGGCGATGGCAGATCGGGCTCATTATGCGGATTTGTGAACTGTGACAATATCAGGGCCAATAAATTTACGGGTGTTTGTACTGATAAAATAAACAGGTAGGTGTCAGACTCGCCCACTGACCGCCGAACGATAAATTGTTCTCATTATTATCGTCTATTGCCCAACAAATCCCTTATTCCATTTGTTTTTCGCGAAACACAGAAAACAATTCGTAAGATCATTGCGTGGTTTAATTTTACTATTTGTATTTCTTCTCATATTTTACTTAACAAGAATGAAGTTGTTTACCTACTTAACAAATCATAATAACATACACCTACGGAAAAAAAAACGAAAAAATAATCACGTTTTCCTATTCGTACCTCATATATAACAGACAAATCTGGCAGGACAAGAAAATCCTTGCTAACATGTGAATGCGGGGAATTTAAAAGATTTCCATAGTATGTTCGGCGAACAAAAACGTGTAAAGCTGAGCGCGGCATGACGCGACGATTTAACGCAGATCCTCGCAAAGTAGACGATGCTCTGAGCCAGATCGCGACCCCCATCACCGGATTAACTGCCTGTAACAGCATGTCAGACGGTCAACCGGCCAAGATTTACGCATCTGTTTTCATTCTACATTCGAAAGATTTGTTGCTTCGCTCCACATTATATCACGAAACAAAACCAATTTAATCAAGGATTACGCAACTGTAACTCAAATACTGCGCTACGTTTGTTGCAAAATTGAAACGAAAACTACGTTAGTATTCTAACGTCAGAAAACCCTCTTCGATATTGACGCGGATGTCGGATGCACGTCAGAGTGGGCTCATATTGGATCTAGCCGGTTCCATATCCACAGCCACGGCACTACGAGTGTAAGCCTTTAATCTCTGCATTGCGTCACACCGAGCGGAATGAGAGTTATCGGTTTCCCTACTGATAAACACAAACGAATGAGCCCGGGTCCGCAATCCAGCTCAATAATACCCGTCCCCCGTATAAAAATTGATTGTAACAGTCCACCGTATGAATAAATAAATATTTTCGGCTATCATTATATGTCTCGCTATTTATCGGTGTGGTAACAGAATTCATGGGCTTAATAGTTGTCGATTAACAATGGATCAATATGACACGGAGTCGACCGGTAATGCCTGCAAGTGATCGGGGCGTTAACAAACTCACGAAAAACGGGAGGTGTGTCATTATAAATATCGGCGTAAACGAGGGTTGCCCAGCATTAACCTTGCCAACCTGACAAATAATTGAAGGTGCCTACACGGATAGGATTACTGAAAAAACAGCGAGCTCACCTAACGCCCTCCTGACTAACGATGTATAAAATTTCCATTGTCATCAATCTCTGACACAACGCTGAGGATTCGCAAACTCTTCACTAATTGCAATTTGAACAAAAACTAAAAAGCGAAGTCATCGCGAGCTGCAATTTTTAACGCTACGTTTTCTACCAGTTGTAAATTCAAAAGTCACAAAATAATGGTATCAGCAAAAAAGTAAAACAGTTCGGAGTTGAAATTTTTGTTTACTTCTGTTAAAAGCCTCCTTCCACGAAGCTAAGAACTCGTGGCTCAGAATGACACGACAATTCCTACGTTGAAATTATTACGTAATAAATAAAAAAAACCTACAATGTGTATTTTACTAATCTTAAAAAAATACCTTTTGGCATTTCCATGACAGTGATTTCGTGCAAAGCAAGTAGGTACCTGTAAAACTTTATCTAAAACATGAGCGACATACACTCTATTTCTATAACGCAGCCATATTCTAACATGAGAACGTCCCGTAACACAATTATTAGACTTTTTAACAAACTCGCTGTAAATGGAAATTTAATTGTGTATGGGAACATTGTCGCTTAAGTTCTCGCAATATTAATTAAGGTTAGCTGCAGTGGTGTGTCCGATGGCTGACTTCATTAAAATATCTAAATCATTTATTACTTAGCGTAAGGGTTAGGAAACATGAAGTGCTTTATTATTATTTTGAAAGTAACATGACGAATCTTGGGCCGACGACCTTTAATTTGTGTTTCTTCAAAGGAATTAAAATGTGATTATCTGGAGTTACTAGGTACGGACCTATAAGAGAAATACTGACTGAAATTACTATTATCCCTGATTTCGTTGCGTTAAGTTTAAGTTGTTTACAATAAGTGCGGGCCAGCCCGGGATATATATTAGTTATTAGTAAAAATGTCCACATAAACGGGTGAGAATATAAGTAATGTCTACATAACGAGTACAGCGGACATTTGGGCGGTCTCGGCGGTGGATCTCCATACGTGACCATTACCGTGCAACTGACACGTGTAATGTCCCTAAACGCCAATACCGTAAATGTATACGTACAAATACCTTGGTTATATATTTTTTTAATCTATAATTATAACTTAAGTTTCAGTTTTTTTTTGCTATTTTCAATTTATAAAATAATCGTGAAATTATATTATATTCTGATAATGATACTGTATACTATTACAACCTAATCCATTAAAAACATTTTATTACATGAGATGCTTACCGGCCCAATCAATGTAGAACATTAAAATAATATCACGTTACACAGAATCGTCAAACGACAAATTATTCTTTTCTTTGCTCAAATTTTCTTCACACCTGATCCTGCAAACAAGTTCTCATCATGTTACACGAAGTCACGTAAATTAGGTAGGATGTATACTAATCCCGAGATAAAACGCTTAAGCTGCTGCCATAACGTCTCGTGTGTAAGCAGCTTTATTTGCTGTAAACATTTGCGTTCTCGTTTGCTTTTAAATAATAAAGGTATTCTTGCCTTGATATTTATGCCGACTAAAAGGCTGGGCAACTTTGTACAATCAGTCATCCATGAACCAAATAGGTATACCTAGATGAGTATTCTTGATGAAATGCAAAAATGTGTCTGGTGGTTTTAAAATAGAGCTGACAACAAACAACAAGTTATTTATTCCTATTAATATAAGTATTTACTACGCCTTTACTACACCTGTATTTAAAATACCATAATAAAACAGGTGTCTTATTCACTTGAACAGAAACTGACATAGGTATATTTCGCGTTGCGCTTGCGGCAGCACTAAACCAAAGTGACGACTTATCACATCTAATGTACTACGCCTGACAGCAAGAGTAATGGAACAAAATTGATGAACCGTAATACATATCAATAGAGATATTGGCAATAAATAAGCAGATAAAATATGGCCGTTTAAGGTCGAAAGCAATTTGTAAGCTCGCCTATCTTGAGTATCGGGGAGATCGGTCGGAATTACCTACAACAGGTTTTTGCGTTATGATTTGTGGCGCCCCGGGGCCATGTTTGATCCAACACGTGCTCCCATTGTCTGCCCAAAACAACTTGTATTTAGGCAAAATAATTCCTTAAGGAAACGTGAGCGCAAAACATTTGGCGCCCGAAGATTGTTTTCTAAAAGCGTTGTTTTCCATTTTTTGCATTTATTTTCGTCATTTTTTCAGTTCACGTGGTTCTGCAATGCTTTTAGGAATTCACTTTTTATGTAAATAAAAGTTGCGAAGAATTTTGTGTTATCTACCTGCGGTATTGGTGCGGTATGCAGACCGGGTGTGGTTATATTGTGCTGGTATTAAGAATGTTTTGAGATGAACTTAATTTATTAAATGTGGAATTACTCGTAACACATCGATTTTACGCTAACATAAAATTAATTTAATACAACTTCGTATCCAAAGACTTTCTAAGAAACGTTATCCATTAAATTGAAATAAGGAAGCAAAAATACAAGCATACGTTATCGCTTTCGCAATAAAGTTGTTGCCGACAAACTTTTGTAATAAATGTTTAATTTCGTTAAGGTAACAACATTACGAGACATTCGTAATGTGCGGAGACGTCGACACGAACAAGTTTTGTTTCAAAATTACCTAAAGTACAAACCTATACGTATATTTATTCTCATATCGAGTCTATTTACGATACCTGTAATTACAACTTATTAAAAAATTCTTATTTCTACCTATTTTATTTTCCAAAACAAAGATGTAAAGAGTAGGTGTTCTCACTAGCCATTGTTCTGGGTAATTAATTAAGTAGCAACAACTTCAGGATACATTTTCAGTTTCATTTAGTTGCTAGAAGCGTCCTGTTTATGTTACTTAAATGTACCAAAAGATAGCAAATAGTTTCAAGAAATGAAAGCAAAAGGATGCTAACGTCACCAGTTGGTCAAAAGTGGTCGGCTTTGTACAGCTGCAATGCACACAATTTACCTTAGTCGCTGGTCTAGCCTTTGAGCTACGTATACATATGTATTTTGCAGAAAATACGCATATTCATTCGTCTTCGTAAACAAATAACTTCTTCCTTATAAACAATATATATATCCAGCTTTAATGTAACTATAAATGAAGACGGGACAAACCTAACTTACATTACAGATCTTTCATTTTAGTAATGTAAATAAATGATTGAAACAGAAAAAGCTTGTAAAACAAACCACATTTTATAATAATGATAAAGTTTTGATGAAACTCTGAGGGTTTATGAGAGAATTCACAAAACCCTAAATACTCGTATTGCCCCAGGAAACAATACAAAGGAATCTAAAGATCGGCCGACATTCAGAATAATTAATAGTAAATACCCTAATTTCTGCTCAGGTAATGTAAGGCTGAAGAAAATAATTTCGTTCGCACTGAAGTGGTATTTACCTCGAAGGAAATAGGCCTATGTAAATACTTAGCAACTTCATTAGGAAAACAAATTAACGTACGGTACATTTGATGTGCGTAATTGGTCCTACCTTCCCATTTACTAAACTTAGAGTATTCTATTTACTTACGCAAATAAATTGTAATTCGTACAGTTAAGTTTTATTTTATCCGCGTTACCGCTATCCTCTCTAATCCACGGTTGAATCGGCACCTTTTGTAACAAGATAAAGAAAGGGATGTCGTAAACTTGAAACACACATTTTTATTCCGAGGCTGTGGTTGAATCACCTCGTAACACAATTTTAGAGTTTTTTGGCGCAACTTTCTGCAAAGCTTTAACTTAAACATTCGATCAACAAAGTATTTAAGAGCAAGAGAGCTTAAATTTTAAGTTTTCAAAAAATATACACAAAAATCTTACTTTATTATTTCACTTGTATCAACATGTAAACAACCTTCTTTTTAAGACCTATAAATACAGTTCAGCGATTCCTTGGACCCAGTTAAATTATCCATTACTTTAAACTATTCCACGGCATCAGGAATATCAGTAGAAGCATTTAGAGCATCGGAAATAGACGCCTTGACCTAGTTTGTCGCTAGAGCGGGACCCTTGGGTGACCTGCGAGCGTTTGCTGTGCTCCAAGCATAAGAGCCAACACCCGCTGCACAGGACGCGTAAAGTGGAGGAAATTGAGCCGGAACACAGACCCTCGCACGCGCTGGGATGCTGCCCTATAAGAATTTAATAGACACACTCAATCACGTCTACTATTAATACTCGAAATCAAAGACAAATATTTGTACTGCCAATGTTATCTCTATGGGCAGTACAGTTACATACTACAACGCTTACATAAAGGTATGCACGCAGGTGCAAATCCGGCCGGATAGGAAAAGCGAAAACAATATCAACCGTGACTTTCCATTCCAAATACATTTCTCACAAATAAAATTTATTTTACAATTGTTATTTTTATTGGACGTCGACATTCGGATAGAATTACTGGAATACACTACAAAACATACGTAAATACGTCGAGAACAATTTTTGCGCGTTATGCAAAACCTTAACCGTTGCCGTTCGAATAATTTGTGATAGGAAAATGGAATTGTATGCAGAATAATAAAAACCTCCAACCCTCGGAATCGAGCCCATAATAAATTTTACCGTTGTGGTTTCTACCTACATGTTATTTTGATCGCAACTGCCAAAAAAATTACTCGTACCCTTATACATATCGCCACACAATAAGACTCTGGGCTATAGCGAATTCAAGACGTATTTTTGAAGAAGGAAAAATAAGACATCAAATTAAAAATGTGTTCTCCTAATGCGTTTTAATATCAATATTTGTATTTGTGCTTTTATCCTTTACCTTTTAAATTTTCCACAAGAAAGAAACTTCATAGCTTAGGTCATGTTCATCATTTACTTTACGTCACAGACTTGTCTCCACTCGAATGTATCATCAATTTTCATGAAATATCACAGAAGAATACTTTTTCAGTTGCCGTAATTTCAACTGAAAGATAAGAAAAGTTTTGAAATATCAGAAAGTATTTGCTCATTTTGTAGAACAAAGCTTATTGAACAAGCAATTGATCATTTTGAGACAATCTCAAATATTGATCTATTGTTTTATCTTGTCAGACATAATATTTGCACTGAAATAAACATCTCGAACTATTAAACTTTGCCAATAAATAATACATAGTCTACCTCTAATACATAGAACACACTGACACTACACTAATTACTATTATTGCTTAGATGAGATCACGTCATTGATTCGGAGTGACCCTTAGCACAATCAAACTCTTGATATTACCTCAGAAGAACTCAATTAAGCAAAGTGTTTAAGGTAGGCTTCATTTATAATTCAATATGCCAACCTTAAAATACTTTTGAACGGAATCGTTACTTATCCTACTCGTACTTTAGGTAATTTATTACCGAAATTAAACTGCATTCCGAATTGTATTAAGTATAGGTACGTAGAATTGCGAGTTATTTTTAACTCTAGAATATGTAATGCGTTAATTAACTGAGCTAGGTAATATTACACGTTTCGCTCATTTGAACTAATAAGCTTTATGGCACTCGGAGCGGCAGATTCAGCGAGTGATGTTTTTAAAAGCAGGAGTAACGGGTGCTTCGTAGGCGCTGTAAGCTAGAGCTCAAGGCACGAACTGTGGCGGGCCTCATCAATATTGCGCGCACGTTCGAAAACTTTCTGCCACAATTACCTGAGAGCTCAAGTGTCGGAAAATATATTGGTTTTGTTCGTCTCGGTCCCAACTATCTGGAGAATCGATCTCCACGTGAATCTATTAACCTGTAGCTGTATAGATAAACACATAAATGAAGCAATCTGCACATTTTACTTACTACTTTTGATAGATGAGTTTGCAGAAAAAAAGAAATAGTTACAGTTTTTATTTAGTTCGTATGTGACGTATGATGTAATACAAAATATTTCAAAAATTTATTCCATTTTTGTCATTGATAATAAACTTTTGTCCAGATATTCGTCAAGTTTTTAATTAATCGTTGACAGAGTTAGATCTTGTTAAAATCGACGCCTTCATTCAGGTTATAATATAACTAAATCAAACTCAGTTCAACAAATTAGTCTACCTAATTAATTAGGAAAGTCATAGAGCGATTCGGGCAACGGCTGTTGGTAATTATTTTTTGATATAACGTGTCACGGAGGGTCACCATTCGGAGTTAATTAATAACTGGCCAGCGAATGTCGGCGTGTCGTTGTGTGCATGCGAGCCGAAGAAAAAATATTTTGCTGAGCTCTGGGTAGTTAGCTGAAAAGAGCACCGGTGTATAGCCCGAAATAATAAGCCGCAAGCCGCCGCCCCCGTGATTTATTGTTTTGGCTTTGCGAAACCTCACTCGGAAGCCTGATAAAAAATGATCTCACTTATTAACACCACTGGCAAAACCCGACTTTATTACCCTTTGCCAATTCCTGTGACACGCCAAACATTTTATATTCAACTTTTTGTATAATTATATATCCAATCAGATTTTCCGTTACGTATCCGTTCTCGTATTCCCTTGTCTCTTCTTTAATTTTATCCGTTCGCCTACAAATATACCTACGCAATATCATTAAACTTTTATAGTTATTAAAAGCTTTCCTAGTATACCTACTTATTTATTCTCAGAAGAACTTCAAAGACATAATTATGTCTTACCTTCCTTCTTTGAAGCTAAACTGTAGGAAATTAAAATCTTTATTGTAGAAGTAATTACCTACATCCTTATACTATCGTTGTGTAAACAGGTCATATACCTACTTTTACAAGACAAAAGAAAACCAGCTGATTTAGTATTCGGAAAGGAATCATGACATATGAACTTTGAAGACTTTGTGGTTATTACTGTAAGCAAAATTCTTTACGGTATCAGAATGGGCCTACCTCGGGAAAGTTTTCAAATATTAGCACCATTATTTCAGCAGATGACAGAGGTTGGGCACATATTAGCAAAGTTCGAGGGCGGTCGTTTCATGTCACTCGATTCATTTTTAAAGGTTATATTAATAATTTATTTAATAGGAAACATTTTAAAAAGAAGTTTTGTAATAAAAACATCTTCATATTATTTTATTGGCCAATAAATATTTGTTTTTGTTTTTGGGCTGACATATTATCATGAATGTTTTCCTTAATATTTTTCGTATAACTGAAACTTGTACTGTGGTCGTATCAGTCGCTATGTTTAAGTAATGAAAGCGCACACGGAACATTTGCGTTTGAACTGATATGCGACGAGTGTCGAGTAGTGTGGAAGTTCTTAGTCGACCACACACGAAACTTATGGTGAGGAAAGAAAATATAAGGAAACGTGACTCAGGTGTTCCGTACTACTTCAATTACGACCTCAATACTTCTTTATCTGTGACTAGAATTTTTCACTAAAATATTTTTACTTGCTTGGGATTTTTGTCTTAAAATTTCAAAATAAAAATATATTCTTCAACTTATTTGTTCTTATTAATAAATATTTTATTTTTATTCTCACTTATTAATCTATGGTTGTTCTAAGTACAAAGACAAAGGCTTTGTTTTGCTACAAGATATTTTCAGTTTTGCCGACAGTACCTACCAAGTTAAAACTTTACAATGCCTCGCAACAAGTCATATTAACTCCACGCTAGCTCTTCTGTTTGTTAAGCATCCAACAACTTGGCAAACAATAAATACATGCAGTTTGTAAACTGTATACTTTGTGTTACGAATTTAACATGAGTTTATATCTGAACTCGGTCGTTTTCTGTCAAATCATCACGTTGCATCTCCCTGTTATTTGCGTGAAACACCGCCAAAAAGTTCCATTCCATAAACGCAGAAATTAATTTACATTTCCACGTTTACATAAATATAAGAGGTAGTATTGCCATACGTTTGTGGGTGCCGACGGCTTGGCGGGAATCGCTCCCCTCATATTCGCCGTCGTTGAAAATGCTAATGTGTAAATGTGAGACCGGCAAAAACTGCTTGGCTGTTCACTTTCGTCTAGGTGCTAATAATTTCAATTTAAACAGCTCGCTGAGGCAAATGCAGCAGTTAGCCTCGCACGATAAACTCATGTAGCGGGATCAATACCGCTGGTTTGCTAATATGATTAGCGATGTAATGAAATAATTAGGTCGTTTTAGTCTACGCTTATGCTGCTACATAATTGGCTATTACTCTCCTGCATGTCGATTCTATAAAATATCACAACTCACTTCGACATCACTCTCACTTCGACTTCGATCTAAAGGTAGAATTCCGTGGACGCGACAATAGTCAACCTTTGAAAATGTATGGCACCGTTGTCGAGGCCCGTGACAGTCGCGCGCGGCCGACGAATTTCGTAAGCTGCTCGCGGCATTGTCAAAAATTTAATTCTGGTTTTACTAAAATTCTATAGATGTTATTAAGCGCTAGACCATGTTGAGAAGCGTACGGCCGCGAGCGGCTCACGAAATTCGTCGTCCGCGCGCGACTGTCGCAGCCCTCGGCAGCGGTGCCATACATTTTCATAGGTTGACTTTTGTCGCGCGCGGCTGCGACAATCGCGACCCACGGAATTCTACCTTAAAGTTTCGTGATTGACATTGTCAAACTACACTAGCGCTTCACTATCGAGCGTGTTGACAAGTTGAACTAAATCAAAGTCGAGATTTTGACAGATTTGTCAAAATCTGTCTATCTATAGGGGAGGTAGGGGAGAGATGGGCAGTTGGGAGACATGATCAAATCAGAATAAAAGGGGGGTCCTTTTATTCTGATTTCTGATCATAGTTTTGTTTTTTTTTAATTGGGTAGTTTACGTTACCGACTGGTAACGGTGTTCATCCATAGACTATCTGTCATTTCTGTGAGTTGTCAAGAACAAACACTCGTAAAAGTACTTAAATATTTTGTTGCGGTTTCGGATCGTTATAAAGAGAAAACTAATGAAAGGTATGTGTATTTTCTATTATTAATTATTGATTGTCAAAATCTCCAGTTACAATTATAGTAAGTCGATGCAATCCACACCTATTATACCTTTAGAAGAGAGTACTACAGCAATAGTTAATGGGCCCCACGTTTTTATTTTAGTCTAATATGACCGGGACCACCTACGTAGGTTGACAGGTAAGTAACTATTTTTTATTTTCTAGTTTTCAGTGCACATAAGATAAAACCGTTTAACTTAAAAGTTTTTTTACCGATTTTTTTTTCATAAACTAAGTCAAAAGTGTCCAATGCTCTCTATGGTAGGGAGGCTTTTCTTCGTCAGTGAAACACTTAAACACTTCTTTAATTAATATTATTTTTAACTTTATAACAAGAAATATAAAATTACTTCATGATTTTATCACAATTACGGCGAAAACCGGCGAAAACAAACAAGCTTAAACACAATATGAAGACAGAAGATACCCGATATATTACTTTCCTCTATGACAGAAGAGAAGAAAATATTGTCCACAGATTAATAATGGTATTGGCGCTGTCAGTATTTTTTTTCGTAGGGTAAGCATAGATTATATTAACAGCACGAATTTAGAGATTTCTGTTTATTTTATACTTAAAAGCTGCCTCAAATTCCTTACAATAACAAATTATAACTAAAACATCATATTTAGCTAAAATTCTGTGTCAAAACTGATAAAATTAAAAACTGATTAATCTCGGTTGACATTTTGTCGAGTGGGGAAGTCACTAGCACAGCATTGGTCGATGTCGAGCTCACTTCACTTCGCAAGTGATTAGGTGATGTTTACAGAATGCAAAATCAAGGTCGTTCTGAATCGAATGCGAAGTGAGAGTGAATAGCGAAGTGAAATGCGAGTTGTTGTTCGAATTTTATAGAATCGACGTGCAGGCAGGCCTTGGCCCTGTTGCGCCCCGCTGGGGTTGCTGACAGTATTCTACTTGTGTAGCCCTTTCATTTGATACCCATATTGAGGGGGCTGTGCCATTTTGTGCCGGCGGCCATATTGGATTTAATTAAAGGTGTATACAAAATTTCAGACCAATCGGTTGACAGGAAGAGGGTGAAATTTGAATTACTAAATTTGATCCAAGAATAAATAATAAAACAAACGGGGTGAGCTAAATAAAACCGTTTAAATATCTCGTAATGTTGAAACTGATTGTAATTTTTAGGAAAGCTCTTTCATTATATCTAGCCGAATATAAGAAATGGCAATAAAAGTTGATAATGATCTGTAAAATCTGATTTTTTATGCAATAAATTGTGAAAAAGTGCCCATCCCTCCCCTACCTCCCCTAAAGTATGAAATGACATTACGAATCGAAGTGAAATGCGAGTTGTTGATCGAGTTTTATAGAATCCCAGTACTGATGCTTGTTAGTGTGGAAACCTAAATCTTATATCAGAACATATAATAATCAAGAAATTCTATTGTAGTTAAATAAAACCTTACGTTCTTCCTTACCATAAATATTTAGCAAATAACAATTGTAGGTTTCTAAGTTTAATTTTAACAAAAGTTTCTGGTATCTGAAAGCCTCATCTTTAAAATCTTAAGCAAATTGAGAGGCTCCGCTTGTTTTCTCGTTAGTTAATGACTATAATTTAAACTTAATAATAAAGACGGACAAGCGGCTTTGTTTGTGCTTGAAAGGTAAAATTTCGTGCACCTAAATGAATGCTAATTAAGAAATGTGAGCTCAAGAAATAAACGCAAGTTGAAAAGCGTGACAATCTGAAAGCCCTGGCGTTATAATTACGAAAAATTACACCGAGCTGTCCCAAGAACATTCGAGAAACAAAGAATATGGCGGTATTACAATCCATGAATTCTGTTCCGTAGCACAATACTTATAACGATATAAAGCTCTTTAATTAGTTAGATCGAACAAAAAGTTCAAGGAAATTAATTATGGGAGTGCTACTTACCTCTCTAGTCATAAAATTCGATGACAAAAAATATTACTTTTCTTGGAGAGACGACAGCAAATGAACGTCGGGATATGAAACATGTTTCTGTAAGATTGCTCTATTATATTATTAGATAACATCATTATTTTCATTCTGGCAGTTTCCGGGCGCTTTCCTAAAGGGACGAGGACACTGGCAGTACCTTATTATATCATCGGGTACTTCTTAGTAACCGCCGACTTTGTGTGCTTTCTTCGCCCACGTAACTTGCAGATTCATCGATCTTAGACTTTAAGAAACCAATTCAGTCTTGACACATTTTATCATGATAAAAATTGATTTTTTTTATAATTATTTAATGATAAATGGCTCTTTTGTCCGCTAGAAAATAATAATGTATAACAAACCCCTTGTACAACAAAATTACTGAACATATAAGAATAACGCGAAGATATGAAAGTTTCAGTGGAGTCTACATTAACAAATCTAAAGAGCAGAGATCCATACGCCTTGTATAATCCACGGAACATTACAAGTCCCGACTGCGATTCTCTTTCCGCCTCGCTGAAATATTGTAATGAAATCTCGCCATCTGTTTTCTCTCGCCGACGTAATATGATGTGCGACCCGCGCCTGCTTTCCGTATACCTCGATTAAAATAATATTTATTATACTAAATACGTTGTTTTCCTAATCGTAATTATGATATAAGCGGCATTTAATTGTTATCTTTCATCTTCCTTCCGTCTGCCAAGGGTTGGTTTATTTCAAAATGATTTTCTGTGTAGTCATTGACAGTATTTTTTCAGGGAAATAATGTTATTAATTTCTAGATAGTCTATTCACCAAAGCTTAACCTATAAATATTGGAAAGTCGCATCTCGCCTATGTATTACATGCGGTACATGTGGTAGAGAACTTTCAGGATGTATGTTAACATGGTCAGTGACTTTAAGCATACTTAGTTGAAAGAAATGAATCATTTTTTTATTATTATTTCAATAGAATTATTTAATTTCAAACTAAGAAACCAGAATATGCCTAAGAGCCACCATGAATTCTTATCAGAATAAAGCAACAAAATTAAAATTATGCAGAAAAATAACATCAAAATATGCTTTGAAGTTAAAGTGCAATCAAGACTTTAAAGCTTGAATTTCTTGGAAAAGTGATATGATCACAGAGTTTCATTGCATTTTGCTTGCGGCTAAATTAATTTTTAAAAGCCGACTTTCGTTGTTAAAACATTTTCTTTTTATGTATAGTCTAATACAATTAACAAAAGTTTAGAAACGTGACTTTAGATGAAAAATTAAATTAAAGATTTTTTGTTTTTTGTTAAACTAATTTTGGTTAAATTTCTTATAAGTTCAGAACTTTTTCACAACTTATCCGACCTTACTCAACAATATTCAACATACATTTTCTGTTCATCCCTTTTCCTGTTCAAACTTAAGGAAAACATCGTATTCCCTATTCATTTCCTGGCGATAAAATCAAGTAAATCGTATGTAGATCTGAATTAGGTGTTAATTCACGTACCAATCCGTTTAAACGTATCTCATGTGTGTCAAATACGTAATTAACGTTAGTGTTGGTGCAGACGGGAGGCGGCGTGTCCCGGTGCCAAGGTACACAGCCACCATGTGATCGCAATAATCGCTCATATCGTATGCCACAAACTGATAATGTTGCGTGGCATGCGTGCAAGCAATGCTCTAATATTCGATTTGTATTCACGGTCGCGTTGTTTATGGGCCATTGAGATGCGGGCACCCATTCACTGGGCAATTTACATTGAAGCGCTACTTTTGTGTACACGGAACCGGTACGCTGGAACGCGATGATGTTCTAATTATTATGTACCCGCTTGAATTGCAAACGCGACAAACATTTTGGGGAGATTTTTTTGCAAAAATATAACCACGCAACAAATATTTTCCCTGTTCAAGCTGGCACCATAACGCTCCAGCTCTCATTAGCGACTACAATTAGAAGCGTGCTGACCAACATACTCACCACAGACAACTAATACTACCTACGTCTACCACCTCACAAACCAACTCTCATCAAAGTATTAATGGCTTTCAAATGCGTACAGTCAGCAGATTAAGCAATTAGCAATGTAAAACAACAACAATGCTAAGTACGTACTACACAAGTTTCTTGCCTGCTCTAGTAGGTAGCTATCGACTGGAAGCGCAATCGGCATGAACCCAATTCGCCTCATTAAAAGTTCGAGTATCGGATCAGAACACTGCACAGATACCACTCATATTTTGTTGGAACATGCACCTGTTATAAAGGAATAAAGTTATTATCATTCATATTATGAAACTTCTTTGATAAATGAGTGTTGTTGCAGTTTTGGACGGTGCAAAATGGGGAAATGTATTTTAGACTTCAGTCGCGCTATCTGACGTTTTAGTTCTGAAATAATGTACTGGTTTACACGAAACTATTGCACAATGATAATAAACCTATTTGCTTTTTTTAATACGAAAATAACCTTTTGTGTTATTTATGGCCAGAAATAACATGACTGGAAAGAGTATCATTATATATCAGACTAGCTTCTGACAGCGGTTTCACCCGCATCCCGTGGGAACCTCTGCACGAACCCGGATAAATGGGCTATCTAACACCGAAAGAATTGTTCAAATCGGACCAGTAGTTCCTGAGAACAAACAAACTCTTCAGCTTTATAATATTAGTATAGATAGAGATAGTGTACTGTTTCATACTGATAGAGGTACTGTTCCATAATTTATAGATATAACATTTAGTCTTCAGGTTTAACACAAATAGGTACCTACCATACTTGAATGACAATAAGTGCTTCGAATGACTATTCTGGCTGTAGAGATTGTTGTAAAACGACTAACGTGACGTATTTAAATACCCTGAATATTTAAACGTCCCCCAGCTTTTCTTCACCGCGCCACCATTAATGAGTAATTTGAGTTCCGTAAGAAGCTCACGGCCTGTCTTTGTTAACAAATGTACATTATATATATAAAGATAATATAGGTAGTTATAGTTTGTACAGCATCCTTCTTGTATCTATAGACATAGCTGTTAAGTTAGTCTAGTTAGATTTAAAATTAAATATTGTGCAGGGAGAGACAGTAAAAATGAAATAAGGAGGCTATTAAAAACTTTAAAACTATGAATAGGTAGAGGATGAAAATATCTTAAGTAAATGTATTAACTGATTATTCTATATGCGGAAGATGATAAATAGCAAGATCGTAAAATAAACTTGAAAGTGAGTTACGTTAAAGAGCCTTATTATATTTTAAAATGACTGGAAGATTACTCTCGTGCATACAAGAAATCTTCTTTTCAAGTTAAATACTTCATAGTTCCTGATATTAAGTTATCAGGCAGCGTGACTTTCACTTTGATATTGTAATAGATTCTTCGTTATCCTACTTCGAAGGAAACCGTTATGAGATTTTATTTTCTAAATAATAAAATTGTTAGTCATGTTCTGCAGTTTGAATGTAGAAACCACTGTTTCGTAATACGAAACTTATCAAAAAGCAATTATAAATATAATTATTAACGCACAAATATGTGTGGTTAAAGTTACATTAAGCATAAAATATGTAAAATTTATGTGACCACGTCAATCGCTACTCGATATTTAAAATGAGACATATCACTGTAAATTCAACCGAAGCGCTCACGAAAAAGGCTTTAATACATTTTTCGTATTGGTTAATAACAGTAACTTGCAGAATTGTAACTGGCAGTTAACGTGAAACATGATACACTTTTAAAAATGAATGTACGAGTATATGCCACTATATACGTTCACTGTGAAAATACTGCACGCGCAATTTAAACTACACTCTCAAATTATAGACGAAATGTAGGTACCTACATCTCACCTAAATAAGTAGATACTTTTTCTTTTTTATATGATGCAATTACTATACAAACAGATGTTCACAAAAAAATAAGAGTACCTAGATATATGTATATTTAGCTATTTCTTTTATTAAACATACTCATTCCACGAACAAAGTAATTTGTTCCATTGAAAGAACCCACCTAGCAGAATAAAGGATCGTTTCAATATAATAACTTAGAAAGTAAATTCATCTAGTTACGTTTCTTTATAGACGCCTATGAAATTAATATTCTGACACAGCCGTCGATAAGGCCCGATATTGTTTATTAACTGGGAGGTTTATACAAACTCACCATATTATATTTCATCTAGATCGTATAACCGAGTATTAAATTTGATAATATTCCGATTTAATAATCTGATAGTGGCACTAAATTGGCAATAAACTTTAAGGTTATAGTCTCACGGACTAACTAATACTGTAAGTATCTAAACGCCTAGACATTATTAACACCAACGTGTCTGACTAATCATGATTTCTCGCAGGAATCAATTTTCTATAAATAAATTTAGTCCATTTTTGTACCTGGAAAGTCAATATGCTTCAGAGATATAATTTTTAGGTAAAAAAATCGTAAATAATACGTACGTTTTTGGCAAAGGAAGTGGATTAATTGGTTTTGATACACGTGAAGGAACGAAACAATTCCCTCAAGACACAACTGAAACCCCGAAATAGACCAAGCAAGTACATAAGTTGACATATTCAAACTTTTTAATAGCTCTCTGAATAGCATTACGGCCTTTAACCCTAACAAGGCTGTTCAACAAATTCAGAAGTGATAACACATGATCCGAAATTAAATGAGTCTAGTGGTTGTTCAACACATAATTCAATCTCTATGGACTCGACAAACAAGTGTATGGGGACGATAAAACAGAGTGGTTAGTTGCGTGTACCAGAGCCCTGGTCTGGGACACGGGTCAAGTTACAAGTCCCGCTCTGCCTAAGTTTATGTATGTTTACTATACATGTGTAACTTTACGACCGATGATTAAATTACCTACAGCTACTAATTCCATTGTATTTGTGTGAAGCGAAAGTTATCTTCAGACGTCTAGAACAGATTTGAATCAGTAAAGGCCTTTAAGCTAAATGGGCTAAAGGTAAGGCAAAACATTTCTGGTAATATTTCTCCAGTAATTTGAACTATTAAATTAATCTTATCATATTCAAAATATTAAGGCAAATACGCACGACGTTTAACATACTGCCAACCTTTTACGGAAGGTTTACAGTTCATGCAATGTATCAGAGTAAGAGAGTATCGAACAAACTGTGTTCCCATTGGGGGCATCGAAGAACGTATTTGCATCAATAGACGCATTGCTACATAAAAGGCTTCTGTGTCACGTACAGAATCGTGTCTTACAAACATTCTCAAACAGTTTACACAGCACTTGCTCGTAATCTTAGAAGGTTAATGGAAATAACAACAAGACTATGTAACACCTTTAATAGCATCACACTATGTATGTATATTATCTACACATGTTTTTGCAAATAAATGAATTTGAATTTGAAAAAAAACAAAAAAAAAAAAAAATAAATAATCGCGTCAGAAACGAAGGCAATAAACTTTCACGTTTAAATAAGTTTATAATTTAGTTATGTCTTCTTTTGTTATTTATTGTTGCAGAAAAGCTAATCCTGCGCCTTCTTTCTTGGACGCTAAATAAACAAAGAAAGATTTCATAATTTTATATAATAAGGAGAAGTTAATCCGAAATGTTAATTATCAAATATTATTATAAGTGACTTTCATTTTTAATTGGGCCTGACGGACAAAATTAATCAAACAAGTTCCAGAAGTTTGAACAAGGGTTTGATTAATCTCATCAATTTCTTTGAAAAACCTGGTAATTTTGAGACATCTGGCCGATTTTATAAGTCTGGACTTAAATACATAGTAACTATTAATATTTGCTAGATAGGTAATATCAAACATATTATGTATGAAGTCAGTCTCCTAATAGACTGCCAGGTTATTGCCTTCCTTCAAATAAGATCAGAGCACCCAAATATGCAGCAACGTTTCTGGTTGGTTTTGATGTGTTTGCACATGTGTGTGTAGTTCTCACCTTATTAGACATTGCTACGTGATGAAGACGCCTATGCAACAAGCAGACGTGATTCCAATTATAGTTTGCACTTTGCTGAAATCTCGAAATTTCCTTTAAGATTATTCATAGTACACATAACGGCCTGTACAATCCGAGTAACGAAGTGACCTGAAGTACTCGGTGAGATGCCGTCAAGAGGCCATTAAGGCACCCTCCGCTGCGCCAATCTTCTTGAGTATCACATCCAATTCTTACAACAGACACTGTCAAAATCCACCTTTATTTTAAACAAGATATAAAAACGATTCATAATTATTTGATAAATTGAAGGTATTCGGTACGTCAACACATACTTTGTTTGGAACATACGTGATTGATGAATATGATTTTTTTATGAGTCGTTAAATCCCATGTGGTCCTCGCGCACGCGCCTCTCCAAAATCAACTTTGCTTAATATTGATGGCTTTTACTGGATGTCAATAATTATTTAGGTTTAGTCATGTATTATAGCTTTTCAATTTATCTTTCTACGACATCTCTGTAAACAAATTCATATTTTTGTCTGTCAACAACGATCTCACATTTAAAGCACATTGCCAAATAAAAAAATGTCAGATGTGATCGCCTGGCAGATATTGTTGAGCAAATACTGAACATTTTCGGTTATTGTTATTGAAATAAACGTGTAATATAAAGCTGAAAACGAAAAGCTGCGTGTGCTATATTGTTACATAATCAAATTTGTTACTGGATTAGGTGGAGAATGTGCAGATGGCGCCACGCAAGTAAGTAAAGAGCGAAGTGATAGGGTCCCGATATACGTGTCCCGGTTACTGACGACCGCTTTCACATTTTTGATATTCAGATCGAGCAACCACTGGGAACACGGAGGACTAAAGACTAGCGGAGGTGCCCTAACGTAAAATCTCCTAACAAAGCAGCGCGCCAAAATTCGGGTGAGCGGGGGACGAGGAACGTTACTGGCTCCACCCGTGCTACACCCTTATACGCCTTTTATGGGAAGCCACCCATTTTTTGTAAATCCATCTAGCGTGGAATAGGATGATTAAAATCTAACCCTAAACTAACATCGACCACTAGTGACATACTAAAAAGTAAATACTCAAAGTTAATAATTCTTAAAAATAGTAATTGAATTAGAAAGTTTGAAGAAGCATTCATTTGAAATGAACGAAGAAAAATAGAGAGATAAAAAGTTTAAAAAATAATACTTATACTTCGGCCGTTCAGAGAATGCGTTCCTGACACCTATCAGTTAGTCACGACTATATATATAGTGATGGGCACAACATAACACTGAGTTCGTTACCGTTCCTTCAAAATGAACCGCCGCATTATTTTAAGATTATTTTCGTTTTAAATTGGCGGAATCATTTGTTTTATATTTTAGTTATTTAAGTGGAAACCAAAAAAAGGTAATATTCATATAATAAAATTGTTTTATTTATTCTTTGTTACAAGTACATTGAATTGAATGTGCGAACAGAATATTAATCAGACTCCGATTTGCTTGAGGAGGTGGTGTCTTCATCATCATCTTCGCCTACATGTATAATTATATTATTATCAATAACAGAATCAATCCTGATATCTCGGTCTAACAAAAGCCGGGTAATCAAATAAAAACAGATCGAAAACACTTGAAAAACGTGGTCTATGCGCACGAAACGACAACGGACGACTGTTTTAGCGTCACAAAATGGCGGCCCATAACGCCATTTGGGGTTACCATTTTTAATCTAAGTATAAAAATGCGGTTTGGTCATAGTTTTATTTTTATATTTCATAAAAGTTATAATTAAGTCTTATAGTCCATTATTTTCCAATTCTTAAAAAGAAAATCAAAACGTATTATTTTATATTATAACTGTATAAGAACAGATTACGATACTTGCCTGTTATTTTTAGCACAGCACTACAAAATATAAACCGCTGACATAACCTTGTAATAGCGCAGTATAGATTTAGAAAAATATTGTTTACCAAGTTATTTGACACTCAGTTTGGCACAAAATTATAACATTCATTGATTATTGATATAATAATGTTGTTTTAATGCTCCTCAATTGTTAAAACGGTAAACAACCAGCAAAAATATTTTTATCGTAACTGCAACGCCATTGCAAAGTTACGTCGTCAGTTCAATCGCGACGTGTCAGGAACGCATTCTCTGAATGGCCGAACTAAATAAGTATTATCTTGTGCAGAGTACTTGCCTCACAACAATTTATTTACTCCCCCAGAAATGAAATAGGTATAATTCTACTAGGAATCATTAAACGGAGACTCGATTAAAAATATTTTTTATTCACCACGGGTCTAAAATACCCCCATGGTGTAATTTCAGTATCAACTTATGTCATTGTGTTAGTTCATCTACTAGCCACTATGGCGTGACAAGCATGAAAATTTGTTCTATTTGTTCTAGAACCGTGCTGATGATGACTGTTGTTATTTTCGATGTTGCCATATTATGAAATTCACCAAGAAAAATGGGAATTAAAATTATAGGGACAGTGTTTATCAAATAAGAGTTTTCACAACTATGTACCTATATCATAACGGCGCATCCACTAAATAGCAGACTTTATATGTCGGATGTTGCTCTGAGTAAAGGTCCATTCAAAAAGTATGTATGGCAATAGAGATATAAATATGTAAAACATTGCTGAAGATCTATATAAATAAATCTACACAAATTCTCGTCACATCTTATATTTAAAATAACACAGTATCTACCTAAAATATAAATAAATATTCCTTCTATACAGCGATAGACAGGAAAATCTTTGTTCATCCACCCTAACAAAGAAATTCATATTGACATATATCGAGAAATCTTCTTACAAAAGTACTTTTTAAACTTTTTGTTTGTTTCTTAGCTAAAACTAAAATAAATACATAGAGTTATGATTAATTTTAAGATAATTGCAGCTTTTTTTATAAGACCTTGTTTAAGAATGGGTGATTGAATTTTCGATGTCTGGTAGCACTTAATTTTGTAACAGGTCTCTTGTCTTGCTTGATGAACACAATTTTACTTCAAATATTAAGTCGACTACTTACCGAAAGATGGTGTTTTTATAATTTTAAATTTTCATGATAATATATCGTATGTTTTGGTTTGTAAATAATCTATAAAAAAACTTGTAGGATGCAAGGAAAAATGAAGCTGCTTTTTAAGGCAAAAATTGGTACCAATAATATACATTGATATAAGATTGATACGAAAATAATACAAATTCACTTAGAGGTTCTAGAAATGCAGCTATTCGACGACAGATGTCTCTAGCAAAACATATGTTTTAAAGTTAAAATAATACTTACACGTGAAATGTTATCCTATGGTATGTTTGAGTTTGGATCCTGAGCAATTTCTACAATTAATGATAGCGCATTTCATCGTTTTAATCGAGTAACAAATAAAATCACTTGAAATTGTGGTAAAAATACAACTATGACAAGATGTCAGTTAGACGTGAAGGACGGTATATGGGCGGTGTCTAGCCACGCCTGCCGTGACGTAGTCGTGACGTATTTGACCTACCTGAAGGCGCGTGACCTACCTGCGTTAGGGCATCTCCGCTAGTCTTTTCTCCTCCGTGACTGGGAACAAAACCCGAGTTAACTTCGCGATATTGAAAGCTTATGGATTTTCAATGTTGTCGGTGAATATGGCTCAGTAATGAACGACAAATGTATGCGTGCAATCTATTATAATTCAAATGCGAAAGAAAAATAGGAATAATACAAAGAACCCTTCAATGTTCACCCTTTGTAGAAAAATACAATAAAAAAATAATGAGAGCAACCTGTGGTGTGAAATGATGGCTACGTAGCCTCGCGTCGTAGTGACCTCACCCCTGAAAAAATCTAACCGTTTTGGTAGATAGCCAATTTTAATTGAATGAAAAAATGATCGTCTATGCATTTTTTCGTTTTGGATGATGGGCTAATGGAAATTGGCAGTGGTCTCGGCTGCCACCCGTGCCAACTTTTGCGGAGCCAGCTATCGCTACGCTCCAGTTCAAAACGGACGAGATATATCGTTTCGATTGAATAATGGTCTCATGGCAATTGCCTTCCAGTGTCCCCGCAATCAAATTGATTATAGAAAGATAATTTTACTTTTCCCCAAAAAAAAACAAGCTGATACAGCTCCATCTCCTGCTGAGTTATTATAATATTCTCGAAATCGAACAATACTTTTATTATAACACAAACATAAACATGCGGTATTTGAATGATCGAAATTTCACATTTGAATGATTTCATTCATCTTTCAAATGGGAAGTCGATCGCATGTGCCCCAAATGGACGTATTGGCATGCAAAGCCTTGTGCAGTTTCTATTGAATTGTAAATTTGAGTTCTGAGACTCGAGCACTGCTTCACGATAAAAGTAGGTATTATAAAAAATCGTTTTAGGAGCTATATTGCCCTTGAGCTCACGGCAGATATCGTTATAAATTAGCATTTTACAGAGAAGATTTCATATCGAACAATTTATGGCTTTATAGATACAAACAAACTCAGGTTGCGGAGATTAATAAATTGTGTTTTTTGCAAATTAAGGTACAGGTGGACTTGGAATACCGGTCTGTGATAAGACTGTGATTTTGTTGTAAACTATATTTATGAAATAATGTAACATTTACATAGTATTAATATGCGCGGCCGACATCATATATTTATCGAGGCGTGATTGGATGAGAGCCCTCGCGAGCACTCCACTGCCGCGGCACGTGATTTAATGAGTGCGAATATTTCATGTATCGTTAGGGCCGGCGTCGAAATCAATCACGATATTAACGATGTGTGAAATAAATTGAACGAGCAAATAACTTGGTTTTTCCCTTCATTTCTCTGATTAAAATCGTAAACTGTATAAAATTCCCGCCAGGTGCAATACAACCCACACGTAGCGCGGCATCTGTTGCTTAGGAAACAATAACCCTTCTTAGAACTTATTGTCTAGTTTTCCCATCTAATAAATAACGTACAAATTACAATATAAAATTTATTCATTAATATTATGACTAATTACGACTTCTTATTGTCTTTGAGATATAGACAATGATAAATGAGTAAACAATTCTGTTGGGCCATTTATCCACAGCATCGTAAAAATGAGAAAACTTTTTATTTGCGTTACATAAGTTGACGAAGCAATATTTCGTACAGAAACTCAAATAAATTAGTGAAATATTAAAAACCACTTACTAGATTATTTGTAGTTTTGTTTTATTTATCTTATTTTATGTCATCTCATTTAAACAGATCATTTTGAAAATAATTACAGCCAAATCAACGGGTCATTGAACTCTGTAAAAACATATTCCATTGTTTCATAACAATGCAAAATACGTAGATGGTTTGGTTCGGTATTCTAGTATTCTTGGTGTAGTGGTTTCGTACTCAATAATATATCTCAAGTTTTACTTGTATATGTCACCGTAAGATTACAAACATCGTTAGATTACAATCTATCTCGAGAGATTGTAAACTGTCGAATTATTGTGAACCGTAACATCTGATTGCAATTTAACGTATTATTTTTCGCTATATTATAATCTATCAATGTAAAGCGGTCAAATTGTCAACTGGCGTAGAACGGAATGCATCTTGCGCGCTGATTGGTAGAACGTAATGTGCCCCCGCCGCTCCGGCATTCGCCATTTTGTTTGTTTATTTCGTTTGTTGTCGATTGTGTAAACAACTGTGTTTTCGTGATTATAAATTGATTTCCTGTTGAAAATAACTTATATCTTTAGAATTAGTTATATAAAAGTGTTGAGGATGTAAAATTTATCTGTGATTAACCAAAGAAAAGCAGTTTGAAAACGGTTACTTTGTCCTCTAATACAAATTAAAATAACGTTACAAATTTCAGTCTTAGAAAAAACATTTGACATAAATTTATATAAAAATCACTGTTATAAAAATACAGTTAGGTATTTTGTCTTCAAATACAAACTAATATTTAAAAATAAAATAAAAGCCTCTTATGTAAAAAAGGTAATTACGGGAACTCCATGGGAACAGAACGGCTGGTCGTGATTGGTCGATCTTACAAAAAGACTGACCAATCAGGGAGAGCTTTCGGACAGTTGACAATTTGACAATTTCTCATCGATAGATTATAATATAACGAAAAATAATACGTTAAATTGTAATCAGATGTTACGGTTCACAATAATTTGACAGTTTACAATCTCTCGAGATAGATTTTAATCTAACGATGTTTGTAATCTTACGATGACATATATATTCATTATTCAAACATGTGATTTATTTATAATATTGCGAAGCTTAAGTCTATCTAGCCAAAGAGCGTATTTTTGTTGATTTCAATAATTAGGCATGCTTATTAACTGGAAAATCCCTGAACTATGGCGGAGCTTCTCAATTCTTACCTACATAAGCTACTAAACATGACGTAAAGAAAATGTACAGATAACACTTTTTACCTATGCCTTTCTTATCTCCGGTTGCTGCATTCTATTTCTTCCGATGAATTTATGTGACCACTTGTCATCAGTTAGTGCCCCATTTACCATTCTTCTACATAATAAAACGCATTTTTTTCCTTCCACATTACTCCAATTTATCGAGAAAATCTCTTAGCTTTCTGATCAGAAAAGTCTATTGGTTAATGCTTTCTAAAAAAAGGTTTTTGTGGCTGGCTGTTTCTCTAGAGAATTGAATGTACTCAGGTAAGAGTGATTGATGTCTTTATCTTGACATTTGCAAAGTGAGCGAGACATTTCAAATCACGACCATTTTACGGCGCTCACCTTATATAAACTACCTGCACTGATTTACTCAGGATAAGTTCTAACAAAGACCTCTATTAAGAATTCTTTTCATTATTGGATATTCATTCGAATTGAAAATTTTGCTTAAGTTTCCATGTAGGACATAGTAGTAATGTTTATAAGAAATCAAACTTGTGCAACAGAATTTAATCGGAAGCAATAAATACACCAAAGTTCAAATTACGTACAATCAAAAATGAATTTATAAACGTAAACGACAGCTGACTACCAGCAGTAAGTTCGGCAGAAATTCTCGCTTTTGATAAAGATATTATAGAGTTGCACAGAAGTCATGTCTCCTCCATTCTTCCCCGAAATTACTGCTGGTTGTCAAACGCATTCGCAAACCCTATTTTAAAAGACGTGTGTTCTCGATACCCATTATTTTATCACGTACCAATGTCATATTTTCTGTACACAGTCCTTGTGTGTGAATTTTATTACTTCATCACTTTGTCACGGATTGCTCTTTTATGGCGAAAGTATTTTTGAGGCGCGGCTTCAGCTCGTAAAACTGAAGGATTACAGATGATAGTCAACTTATAGTCCTATTAATCACATGTCCTCACTGACAAACTGATACAATTAATTTATGCTGTCAGACACATTTTTCAACGTTTTGAGTACGTAGTGTTTTTGCTGTACGTCTGCCAGATCAATTAATTTATTTATCGTCTGTATTGTATATCAAACTACCCACGGAGAAAAAAGTTTTCATTTATATTGACAGCATAATAAGCTTGATTTCTTACAAAACGATGTAATTCCTGGCTACAATTCTAATACAACCTAAGCTACACTTCTACAAACTATTCCAAATTCAAATGGAACGATTTACATGTGCAGTATTATTTTATTGCTTTGTTAAATTCTTCAAAGCTTTCATGTGAATATTTTTCGTGTAGAAACAAAAGGCTCTATTCAAAAGTCTATCGTGTTTTCGCCCACAACAGATTCGTGGATCTGTCAGCGGCGCCTAACCGCAGACTACAACGGATTGGCCGGCGCCCGGGCCGCTCCCATTTCATACACGTCGCTTTTTATTCAAATATCGTTTTACTACACATTTTTGAAAACTTTTTGTCTAAAATAACAAACAAAATGTTTTTTCAAACAAAAACTATAAATAAAAGTTCTAGTCCGGTGACGTTGTAAAGGCCATGAGTGGCCAACAGCAATCCTCTGTCCCAAAAATAAAAGTTTCGTGTATTTTAACGGTGAAACAATAGAATGCATAAATCGAACATCTTCTCACATGACGGACCAGTTCATTCCAGCTTTCATTTAACATAATAGAGCACAAACATTGTTGTTTTATCAGCTTTTGTGAAATATGCTACACATATATCGAAAATAGCTTTAGCAGAAACTCATTTTCTTATAATTACAATTTTGTATAAAGAAAAACGATCCAATAAAACGCATATTACCTCGTCGCATTGTAAAAGAAAATTTGAAAAGTAGGGGTGTCTACACAAACGGATGGTATTACAATTCGGTGCCATTTGCTCTGGCGTCGCCTCTTGTGTTCAGATACGTGCTTGTGTGTGGAAACTTTTTAGGAGACTATAAAGAAAATTCTTTCCCTTGAATTTACGATTTCCCTATCGCGCTTAAGCGGCGAATCATGGCGCATGGATGAAATATTATCGCTGGCTGGTTCTCGCACGTGTACTCAGCCGCTTTGTCGCTTCATGTAGAAAGTGTTGCCGGATTTTCACAAACATTTACAGTTTTCCAAATGAATTGGCGGTTTCAGCCCACTTAATTTAGTTATTAGGTGTGATGAAGAGGGTGATTAGGTATATTTTTAAAATGAAAAGTAATTTAATAATTCCTTTTCATCTAATCACGTCTCGTATTCTTGAATATTATATATTTGCTCGGAAATAATGTATTATTTAATTTCATATCATACTTATCAATACAAGAGCCTTACAGAAAGAAAATTGGTTTTTGTAGAAATAGATAAATCTTCAATGTTTTTTTATTTCTTTAGTACATTGTAATAAATAGGTAAGCCAGCGACATTTGTTGTAAAGTATATTCCAGTTTTTTCTACGTATACTATTTGCTTCATTTACCAAGCATTTAAAATAAGCTTTTAATATTAGTAGATGGCAGATAGACGAGAGCTCTTATTAATACCGATCTCAGTCCTTTTGACAATATTAGGAACTCCCCAAGTTTCCAACTAAAATATTGCTCTAATCCCTTTCACAGACAGTTAACCGACCGATTCCTATTAGATATTCTCAAGATATCTATTGATATACTTTAGCTTTTAACTTCAGTTTGAGTTTCAACTACATTTTGCCGCAAAACTGATGGATGTAGCACTAGGGCAGAGTTTGATTTCGATTATTATTTTTAGAAGAATACAAACAACTAAAATAGTTTAAAATTATAACGTAGAAAAATCCAATAATCATGGCCTATTGCATACACTGTGTGTCTCTTTTTATACTATCCAAAAAAGGAACAAATCACTAAAGCTAAAAATATTCTAATTAACTAGAAAGTATCAACACCTGCTTTCAAATCAGAAATAACAAAATCCGATATTACCCTTTAAATAATTAGCGCATCGTTACTTACCCGTCAAATTATTTATCAATATCCGACGCCTCATTTTCAACAAAGGCCGAGGGAGAGAACACGAAAATTCATCAAAACTTTATTGAGGCTGAAACAATACATCAAGGCGCTAAAACATCGTAATAGCCCAAAGATTGATTGTTCAGGGTTGCAAGCATTATCGGGAGGCGGCATTATATCGCAGCCGCGGCTTTCGGCCGCTCACTTCGCTCACTCCGCTCTCTCCGCTCCAGTCTAACACGGCTATTTACCTAAGCAAACAATAGCCTCAGTTCTACACCGGCCGTCATATCAATACTAATCTAATTACTGAATCTGTTAAAGTATACAGACTGTATTATATCATAGCTGTGTTGTTCGCTCAACTCATATTTCGCAGCCATCTTGCCCAACTTTAGATAAACTAACCGCTTGTACAATTCAAACATACTTAATATTGCATAGTACACTGTTACAATAGATCAAGCGTAGTTTAATTGCTTAGTTTACTTTAAAAGTTTTGTTGGATCTACATGATTAATACGTAGAACTTATCTTTGAATACTATCGTGAGGATTTCTGAAAGTCATTTGTTGTAACAAATCCTTTTAAAAATAGCATATTAGTGTAGTAAAAGTACGTAATATATATGTGTATCTCCCGGTGCACTATAAACAAGGTAAAGTGCCACTTAAGACACGGCAGTACTGTGAGAAACTAAAGATCTCAGCGAGGGGGTAAATATTGACAACTAACGTTTCCCTTCAAATAGGATAACAACCTACCGCTGTATACTTTACCCTCTCGTTATAATTTCCTTTTGTATCCACTGCTGCGATAATTGATGTAGGTATGTATTGTATGTATCTGATAGAAAACAAAGTAATTAAATTTAACAACAGCCGTACCGTTAAAATGTTTAATAATATTATTTTAATGGCGTTGCTGGGTAAGTATTTCCAATGGGCAAAGTATGAGTTCGATAAAAAAAAAACATGATATAAACTTTGTTGTCAAAAAAGATCGAATTTCTTTTCAACTTTCCTTTCTTCAAATATTGATTATCTAACTTGGAATGATTCACATTTTTTCAAACCTAAATGTACAAGTTTCAGTTCGTGATCACAAAATAAAAAGTTTTCAGACCACTCTCGTTGATTCTTTGCGCGATAAATCTCTATTCTTGTACGATTAATTCTGCACTTTATCATTGTGCTCGCATCTAACTAGAAGGTCTGTATTATGAACGTTTAAACTTTTATGTTCCATCTATATTTTATGGCACTAAAGCGATTTAGTTTTAACCCCTCATAACAAGAGAGAGATAACTATTCGAGTTTGAATGATTATTTGGATACTGAATCAAATAAAAAGGTAAAGTTGGAGTAGTTTTTACGAAAGAATTCGAACGCACCACTAGAGATTAAAAGCAGCAAATCAAAGCAATCAAGCGTTTTGTTTCCCCATCGAAGCGAGTGGGGAGCGCTGGGGCTGGCCGGCTCCGGGCGAGTGCCGTCAGTAAGCGCGGCACGTCGCCGAACCCTATCGTAGGCTTCATACTGGCCGGCGACATCTGCACATTTTCGACGTTATCGACTAGAGGACACATTTTTATAGGAACAAATTTAATCTAAGCAGAAGGAGGGATCAGTCTCGAGAGTGCCCTGCTCGCACGTGTCCCAACGACGTGAGCACGGGCTAACGATTTTTCAGAACGTTATTATGTGTACGATAAAAGACTTTATCTAGAAACTGCCTTTGGCATCGTCCCTTTTTTGTTTGCATATCATATCTAGACACACGGCAGTGTGTCCGCCAAGTTCGAGCAAAAAAAGCGACACACCGGCCGTGGGTTATATTACACGAACCATTTCGGGCCAAATTCGACCCCCCTGTAACTCAAAATCTATTTTATTTACGCATATCAAATTTCTAGTATCTGTTGAGACCCCCTCACTTATCTAAAATACAAAATTTCATTAATATACCTATTGTAGGTCTTGAGATATTGCCGTCAGAAAATCGCTATTTTTACTATACACTCACTGACTGACTGACTCACTCATCAAAAACCTAGACCACTTCCAATGGTCGTATTGACTTGAAATTTGGCATGGAGGTAGGTCCTTATGTCAAGTTAAAGGGAAAAATCTGAAAATGGCCAAGTGTGAGTCGGTTTCAAAATAATGAAGGTGTTTTATACCCGGTGTAAATGTATACCCCTAAGGAACTAAAACGAACTAAATTTATCTATATTTATATAATATATCTTCGAATGGTCGTACCGATCTGAAATTCGTTACAAAGGATTGTATTTAGTCAAAGTAAAGTAAAAATCTGAAAACGGCCAAGTGTGAATCACTTTCGAAAATAACAAATGTGTAACTTTGATCCACGAACATAATATATGATAACATGTCATGTCAGTCAGTTGGTAAATCTAGTCCATTTAGTTAATCTAGTTCATTTCTTTGTAAGAAACATAGTGCATATAAAAAAATCTGAAAGATAGTATAAATGAGACATTTCTTTAACTAACTTCATCATAAGAAAAAAATAAAATAAACAACCTTACAAAAATAAATGAAATCCCACCCAAAACAAAAATGTGAAAGACTGCCAAGTTCGATAATATGGGAATGCTTCGCCTATAAAAGAAGTGAGATCTGAATAAGTACCAAGTTCCATACACATACCTCAGTTAAAAATAGTTACTTTTTAATGATGTTACTTGGCAAGTTTTAATAGAAAATTAAATACTTGATTCATTGCGTTTAGTAGGTTTATAACAAGGAGTGTGAAAACTTGCCAAGTGACATCATTAAAAAGTAACTATTTTTAACTGAGGTATGTGTATGGAACTTGGTACTTATTCAGATCTCACTTCTTTTATAGGCGAAGCATTCCCATATTATCGAACTTGGCAGTCTTTCACATTTTTGTTTTGGGTGGGTTTATTTAACGCACCATGCGTACCTGCTCGGCCCGTTCACGTACTCGGGTTTATGTAAATAATGCTCAAATATTGGTCCTGTGATCATCGTGCCAATAAAAGTACTTACAGAGTTTATTCTTACACGTAGCTTGTTTACAGGCTAATTAGTCGGTACTAAATAAAGCCAGCTCTACATGTTTGTCGTTACACGTATTAGGCTAAAATAGAATATTGCTATAATTGTCTTGGTAAGTATATAAAGTTAAAATTATTTTAAGTATTTCTCGTTTCCAGATAACAATAATATTCATAGATACATATACCTATAAATTATATTTCTATTATAATACCAACTATATAGGAACTCAGAACTGTAATGAGGCAACCTTACAATGAAATTAACTCGTTGACAGTTGAAAGCAGCGCACGAAGTCACAACCCTCACCGGCTCAATCTACTTAACTAACAAGTTTAAACTAAAACAATAGGTTAAACAATCTAACCGCGGCAAGAGGTCATTAAGTTTTTGTAACTCTTCCCTTGGGGCTCAACAAGGATGTAGGGTCGTGCGAAGAAAATTTTCTTAGAAAAACAATAAATTTTGTATGAGCTACGCTCGAGTGAGTTTCGGTGTCGGCTGAGCGAGAGCACGCTCGCCATAATATATTGAATTTGAAACGAACAAACTTTTACGTTCTCCCCGCCGCGTGTAAAAAGATTTTCTCAAAATGTTTACAATGCAATAATTTTTATTCGACATCAAAGAACAGGACCGTTTAATAGCGAAATCGCGCGAACAAATAGATAAACACCGTTGATTATTATTTTCAGTACAATAGATGCTCACATTTTCGATTATGTATGAACTTAGGCCCACGCGGGCCTACTTTATGAATATCCTTATTTCCGACACACGTTCAACAAAAATGTATTACACTAGCATCCGCCAACGGTTTTACACGTTTCTAGGAACTACTCCAAGCACCTGAATCTAAAAATACCCTTCCTTCCTCCTTTCCTTTCTTCTAGCTATCTAACACATATAAAGATTTTTTCCAATCGGATGAGACTAACGTGTTCAGACAAACAAACTCTTTAGCTCTCTAATATTACTATTGATATAGACTACCAACTTAATATAAGTAAGTCATATTATTATGACTTTTGTATTGTTATACTTATGAAACTCCTTTAAAATTACTTAAAAGTGAAATAAAACATCTTACTTAAGCGAATATAAAAGGCTAACCCCATTAATGATTCTTTCATTTTTGGGTAGGTACAGGAAAATCTCATTTACACCCAAATCCTTTTTCTTTGGGCTCATTCCTCATCAAAGTATCGATAAGAATTGAGACGAATCGTTATCTCTCAAAACAGTTATTGATCGGTAGGCAACACTTTGTATCTGGCCGTTTTACCGGCGGTTAAACCACAAAAAATATTTGTGAAAAGGTGTGAGCTCTTCTGGGTTAATCCCCGACGATTTGCAAAGACGGAAAAAAGGGTTTGTGAGCTTAGACGCCACGGATCCCCCATACAGCCGACCTTCTGCCCACGCCTGTCACGCTTGCCTTTATTTATTTTCCCCGGAATAAGTAGTAATGCTCGAAATATCCATATCGACAGGTTATTAACGTAGTATGTCAATAGCGATTCGTTGGTAGATAAAATATTTTCAATGTTGAGGCGTATTTTTCTGAAAGGTATTGTTGAACTAATTTGCCAATCAATTCATGATCGTAATTAGTAACCAAGGATCATATTTTACAACATAGGATTCATAGTTTTTTTTTTTTGTAATTCTGCTCCTAAAGTCCTATTGAATCTCTATCCTTCTTTTTTCACATTTCGAAAGCAACGGCCCATTAGGAAGAACCCCGAATGTTACCGTTTTAAACCAGAATCAATAAAACCTGATTTTTAGAACTACATAGGCTAAACTGCGCGCTTAACAGCTTAATTTTTTTGTTGCAAAAATTTATATTTTTATAACACCTGTTTAAAACTACGGTATTTTCATCCAGGAGAGTAGTAAAGTAATTTATTTTATTATAAGTGAGGTAGCTGGTCATGCTCGCTGCGGTAGCACCCACAGTTTTAATTTATCTCTCCTGGCCCTGTAATCATAATTAAATAGGTACAAAGTTGAAACAAGTTAAACCTTTTAAAATATACACGTACCAGTGTGAAGATGAGACCCTTTGCAACTGCTATTGTACCAACTATAATTCCAAAAATTTCGTATTTCAATTGTACTAATGACTGAAACAATAGAACAGAATATTTCATTGTATTCAGCTTTAAAGTTAAATAAAATAAACGTTCTAAGCAATGAACTATTAATATCCATCGTCTGATGACAATTGAAAGCTTTTTGATCTCATAAAACGGTGTGACCTTAGAGCATCGTGTATCGAGAAATAAATGATCAAAGAGTCTAAATTAAAAAGAATAAAAAATCAAAATGTCGTTATAATTTTAATAAAGCTTTAATAAAAAAATTACAACGACTCAACGTGGATTTTACAGATTATGAAGAATTTCTTAAACATTTTTTTTCCAATAAGTACTACATTTACAAATTATAACCATTGAGTTAAAATTATACCACTCAGCTTTTTAGGAAATCATCTATGACTTTAAATTATATAAACCGTTGCAGGGACTTTTAAGAGGTTCAGCTAACATCGCTACATTCAAGAAAAGTAACACTAAAGACATCTTGCTTAAACATTTTATAAAACAAACTAGCTTCTGCCAGCGGTTTCACCCGCATCCCGTGGGAACTACTTCCCGTACCGGGATAAAAAGTAGCCTATAGCCTTCCTCGATAAATGGGCTATCTAACACTGAAAGAAATTTTCAAATCGGACCAGTAGTTCCTGAGATTAGCGCGTTCAAACAAACAAACAAACAAACTCTTCAGCTTTATAATATTAGTATAGATGATAATACTCATCCATAAACACTGTTTTATATCCCATTCGATTGCAGTTATTACAGATCCTATTAGATCGAGACCATATTGACATATTAACATACCCACTACAATTAATTATTCATGCTTATTGGATTCACCCGGCCTGAAA
The DNA here is from genome assembly GCF_022581195.2 of Helicoverpa zea. Lineage (NCBI taxonomy): Eukaryota > Metazoa > Arthropoda > Insecta > Lepidoptera > Noctuidae > Helicoverpa > Helicoverpa zea. The sequence continues at coordinate 6,963,112 of NC_061462.1, forward strand.
CATTCTGATAATATTAACGTGAACGTTGTTAATCTCGACTGCGACTGTTAATTAAAGATGCTCCATGTTTGTCTACGTTTCATACTCGTCTATTAATTAGCTAGAAGATAATGTTCATTATTACGGAGACTCTTGGAAACTCTTCAGGAACGCATTTCGTTTGTAATCGTCGCTGCTAGATCGCACTCATTAATTATTAAGACGGCATGTAACCTCATTGATGTTACGTACGCAAATGATCGTGTAATCGTATAAATTACGCACATGTTTTCAGGAGTTTTCCCATTTATTCGAACGTCTTTGATGAATTTTATTTCATCAAATATTAAATTATGGAGTTTAAAAGATTTAACGCGGGAATACATGATTTTGAAGTTACCTTTCGTGGAAACAAAATTAAAATATTAATAAAGTGGGAATCATTTTTATACCTTAACACCAATCTCTGAAATATCAAAGTGAACTTAAAAACTCATCATAATTAACATTCATTTAAATTTGAAATTATTCATGGCAGAAAGCGAAGTTGCCGTGGTGGTATTTAACGCCGCACCTGCCCGAGGCGTCTTAGCGTGGTCGAAATTAATGCGACGCAAAGTCGGCAAAAGTCAATTACACTTTATTAAAACCGTCTCCATTTATATCAATTTGACGCAAACTGTTACAAATACTGGTAATGTTCCGTCCTTTCATCCGAGAGCGAGGCGGGGCTACGCAAGCGCCGGGAGCGTAGAACACTCGTAGACAAAGCGGCGCGGGTAGCGTAGCGCGGGCAGTACGCAGCCAGAGCGCCGCGAGACCGCAGCGCGCCGCCGTACGTCGCTCGCCGGCACCCGACACACGAGCCCGCTCGACTCACCTGCCGATGAATATTTAATGGACCCGATTCCGATGCCGAATGAATGAGGGAACCTCGTTACCCCACTGACATTCATCACAACACTTTTGTTGACATATTTGTAATTGTTCAAAAAGTTGTTACTATTAACATGTCGCTGGGGTAAACTAATCACATGATGAGTGGACGAAGATTGGCCTCGTGTTCGGCAGTGACAGCTGTGCTGCTGCTGCTAATAATTAGCGGTTCAGTTATCTCGTCGGATGGTGAGTAGGAAGTTACTCGTTAAGTAATTAACAACATAACTAATAAGTTAGTTTCGCAACATTTTGGTAACTGCTTGTTTAATTTAAAATAATTATAAGGGAAAATAGTGTCTGTATCACTGAAAAACTTTGTGCTGTGTAAGATAAGCGTAATTCCGAGGTTATTAGGCAATTAAAGTTTCAGGTGTCTCTTCTGCTTGTTGTTAATGTTTTGTTTTTGTGTTTCTGGAGAAACTCAGAAACTTTTCTATGTTTTCCATGAAAGAACTTTTCACCAACATTGTACTAATGTAATTTGTTTTGTTTTCAAGTTTTACCGACTCACAGATAGACTATAAAACAGGTGGCTCTGTTTTTGTTAACGCTGGTGATACTCGTGTTTTCTTTTATGTATTTTCACCATTTTATATTACTTTACCGAGATCAACTTTGGTTGTCAGACTCGGTTTGAAAAATTGAGAAAACTAGGATTTTACTTTATTTCATTTTTATTGTATTTTAACAACTTATTTTTTAGAGTTAATGCGGTTATAAAAGTTGGCTTTATCTAAAGGTTTGATAACGTCAAAGTACGTGTGCTGGTTCGAGACCCGCGTTGTGACTTTAAAAATATTTGAATGTTTCTACCTTAGCTCTATGTGAATAAGGATGTTATTGAGTATCTACTCTAAAGAATATCATAAACCTATACATTGTATATTTTATGGCCCTTATTTACCTACACTATTTTCAAGATCTATTACATCATTAATTTAGTATTGGTTGAAATAAATAAATGAAGCAATACACTTTTTCTCAAAACTCAATGCCGTACGTCAATGATTTTGCAGCAATAAAATAAAAAATAATTTTTCTGTTCATATAAACAAAAAAAAATTGGATGTCTTGGAATGGACCAATAAGGGTAGCGGCCAAAACACTTGCAGAAGAAAAAACAATCCTCACAAATACTTTTTGACGCCAATCCAATTTTCTCATGGCTCAAAGTTCTTTATTGTATATTTCTAAGGATTGCCATTTCGCCATAAGTAAGGTACGGTGGCTATATAAGTTTAGTATGTTATAAATCCAAAGGTAACCTGGCAATGATTTCCTGTCGCCAAAACTGTAAGCGGTGTTGGCTTTTCAGGGTAAATTTCCATTCTGTGTTCTAAAATAGAATGTTAAACACACCGTATCTGTGATGAATAGGAAAGTAAAGTACTTGTGTGCGATGTCGCCGTCCTTGATGTGAAAGAGACATTGTTTATAGTCTATCGCAGGTACACAACGTCATAACGTCAATGAGCTTTACAAACTTCGCCACTTTTAACATGAATAAGTATAAACTTTGATCCTTTTTTGTTTTATGGGTTTTTATGCAACTAACTGGTTGCATGAGGAAGGATAACAAAGAAATACTTTAATATTAAATCGAAATTACAATGGATATCACAAATGAAATGAAAAAATCAGCTCGAATATAATTGATTAAAAGGCTTTTAATGAAATGGTACTCAATATAAAAACTTAAAACAACAATATTTACACAATCTCTTAAAGGATTAAATTGAATACTATTTTCAGTAAAACTGCTCACGTAAATACTACTGAAAGCAATTAAAACATCAACAAAAGGCGAGATTTATTATTTAAAGTTATTAATACCATAAACTCATACAGAGGCAAACAATTGACATATTTTTCCGCCATGCCTGCTCCACGTTGATATCTATAACCCCCATTATTCAGCGGATTAGCTTTTCACTGGATGAGTCGTAGAATATTCAAAAGGGAATTATTTGATTTTGTGAATCTATATGGCCGTTCAACTAAAATCGGCCTAATCTTCCATTGTTATTCGTCTGTTTGTAAACTTCACACAATACAATGAGTTGATCGATTTAATTTCGAAATAAATTACAATAACAAAATAAGTCATTCAATACCGTTTGTTCATCGAATCAAAACAGCGAGCGGGAGGGAAACAAACAAGATAATGTATCATTCAGTTTTACTGTTCTTGGCAACAAGACTGTTTCAATCACTGGCCTCTAACAGTTATCAAGCTTGCAATTATCGATAGAACCTCGGGCCGTATTTGATTACTACTATTAGTATAGAAATCACCTATCTACGTTCAATCGTAGAATATGATGGCTGCAAACTGACCTACTTTGAAACGGCCGCATCTAAGATGTGAGTTATGAGTATGGAAAATAGGTAATAAAAATCTGCAGAGATTACTAAAACCTTTTGCTCGTTCATTGTGAGAAGTTCCTTAGATCTTCAGAACAATATGTCGTTGTATCTGGACCCATGTGGAGTAGTGGTAGCTTAAAAGTAACAAATGGGGAATGTGAATAGGCGGCAAGTTGTAGCAGTCAATTGGGTGAAACAAATGATTGCGGTTCTGGTAGGCGCCAGAACGCCGATCTATCACCAGCTTGAGCACCACAATTACCCATTTACCTCAGCAAGGAATTCGCGGGACTGAAATATTACGTATCATACTGTGTCATTGGCGGAATAAATCGGGTGAGCGCTCGAGCGCGCGGAATAAGGTTCTTAACGAAGTGTTAGTTATTTACGCAATCGTCTGTGCGTTCAATCTTCATCAAACTGCTGTTCAGATAATGGCATTTGTTTGCATTTTTTGGCACGTTATCGTTTACTTTAAACACAAAACAATAAAAATACGTAACATAAAAAAATACAATACTTATCCTCAAAATATTTTTATATGTGGACAAGGATTTCGGGGCATGAAATGTATGAGCAATTAAAAGATATTGTAATTTTTGCAAAACAGTATATTTTGTATACTATATTACACCACCTTATGTTCCTCCTTTGTCAGTCTTCAAACTCTACTTGACTATAAAAATGTATTACCATTTTAATTAGAGTATCTTTTCATATATGATTTTGCAATGAAACTAACGACTACGTTTCTAAGTAACGTGTATGTAATGACGCGGCTTTCATAGCTCCCAATTTACTAGCTCAGGAGGTTATTAAGAAAATGTGTATGGCAATAAACCTTCACGTCATATATTCACGTCCGCACTACATAAATACTATAAAATTAAACGTCGTGTCAGTCTTTACAATATTTTTTACAGAATGAAACATTTAAAAGGTTTTCCAGAAATATACCCAGAAACTTCGTTAAAATAAAAGAATGATCAATGTTTATTTATTCAAACCATATGCAAATATTTAGACCTTTTAAAAGTAAAAAAATACTTCATACAATTCCCAAACAAACATTATGAACGTAGACTTCTCCTTAAATAAATAAAAGGATACAATTTTGAAGATACACAATCAAATGGAGTGGACTCGATATTTCTGTATCGGCAAAATGGAAATTCAGGTTATTTTCCCTTCTACTGGCCGCAATTCTAGAGTGAATTACTATCAGTCTCAAGTTGGATGAACTTTCAGCTAGAGCGCCGACTCCCACCTTGTGTATGATTATTTGCGAGTTGGCGGCGCCATACTTCAATTTGTTACTCAACTCGGGAACGCCTTTGCTGAGAACTTGCTCCCAGCTAGAATGCCGGTTCATTGCTACGCCAATTGCCACATAAACAAGCCTCGCCCAACCCGAGCTATGCGGTTGCGATACCAAAACTTCGTTGTTTACTGTTCTCACTACATATCATAAAACATCTATTTCGGGCAAACTTAAACACTCATCTTTGCCGAGTTAACAAGCTCAACAAAACTTTGCTGTTCATAAAATAATAATTATAAGCTACGACATTCGTATATGTAGGGTTAATTAACATTAAACAATTATCAATCGCAGAGTATTTATAAATTACATATTTTTTATGTAAAATAAAAATAGTGGATGAATATAATATCATCATCCTCCGAGCCTTTTTTCCAACTATGTTGAGGTCGGCTTCCAGTCTAATAACAGAATAATAGTGGTATAATAAAAACTGAACCAAAACGGATAGAAGGTAATCGGATATTATTATTTAATTTGGAATCATAAATTATAACCGTCCGTCCAACAATTAGATCACCTACAATATTATCTTCAAGCAAGATTGGTGGGCGCCTAAACTGAACACCATAACTTTTCCAGATTAGCTAGTTTATTTGAAAAGAAGTGTTAGAAGAATAGGCCATCATAGAATATTTCAATATCCATTCCGAAACCTGTAGAAATAATTAAACATTGCGCCTACGCATTTCGTCGTAAGGAAGCCGTGGGTGTACGTCATCTGACATATTATTTCTGAAGTCGTATTACGAGGCACAAGCGTGATGTAATATGAGTACAATAAAAATATTAAAGCTAATATTTTTACCGGGAGGCGAGGCCAGACCTTAGGGAGACCTCCACTCGGCAAAGGAACATAATAACCTCAAATAAGATTAGATGAGATGCTAGTTCATTGTTTATGTGTAACAACATAATTCACGATTTTCTCGAGTCAACGCCCCTCCGTGTACCTAAAAAAGCGTTTTTTGCTTGCTATGAAACAACCATAAATCTTAGGACTTTTTCATAAAATTTCGTAATACATGTCATACCAGTCTCGTATATTGCATGTTGCTCGACAATGTTCAAGAAAATTTGTCTTCAGGTGAAAACATGAAAAATTTCAAGAGAATGTGTGAATCAGTGTTTGATATATGAAATTTGAATGGCTGGCTGTTCGAGTGAAGGTATGGAGCGAGAGATTCTCAGAATCACAACTTTGCCAACTTGCATAATACATTACATGAAAAATATTTGAAAAATAACTACTACATTTAAAATGAATGTTTTGTTATGAAAGTCTATGTGATAAAGTCTATTTAAATAATTTTCTTGAATGTAAAAATAGTTTTCATGCGATGTTATTTTTAACGGTAAAAATTATAAATCCAACTACGATTATCACGGTGAATTTTTCGAGTTCACAAATTGATAGTCGAAAAATACGGAATTATGAATCCACTATAGAAACTGATTTCACTCAAATTACTTAATTGTAAGCTTAACAAAATCACTCCATAAGACCACCACTACAAACAGAATATTGACAATGGTTAGCATTGGAGAAAGTGCGCAGCTTCATGCAGGGAGTAAGGAGCATTAAATTGCATCACGCTAGCCGTCGGGGCCAGCCGTGTGTCCTGCATGACGCCCCTCGGTCCCTCTATCTAATGAAGCCAATTTTCCGCGCGTTCCACCGTGCTTTCCTTTTGAATTTTCTCGCGTATTTTCCCTGTCATCCATCTCCTTCCATGCTTCCGCACAACCGGATTACTTTTGATTTCAAATTCCAACACCATTGATTTAATAACCAACAAATGTCCACCCAAACAGCGAAAGTAAAGGAAATTTTGCAATAGCTATTCACTTTCCGGAACCTGCGCTGTCGCTCGTGAAATTAATATCCGTTTCGTAACAATTCCGATATATCGAAATTTATATAATGGTATAATAATAACATAATTGGTATTATAATTTAAGTACGAGTATGTGGGTATTGTTCGAATTTAATATTTGGTGTAGTATCAATAACAGTATTGTGCACAAAGCATGATTTAATTATATTATATTTGTTTTATGTTCTTTTTATCTTTTTATCCATGTTATGCTCATTTTGTTAAGGGCATTTATGCGTCTTATATTTTGCGCAATAAAACTTATTTTCTTTCTTTCTTTCTATATACTTTGGGTATTCAAAATTAGCTGGCAAGCAATGAAGCTGTACTTTAGGGGAGCGGGGGGCTAGTTGTAACAGGGGCAAGTAGTAACAAGCATTTTTTTCCTACAAAAAAGAAGAATATTCGTTTGATTTTCAACCTAACCTACTACGTATTACCCATTCTATCGTATACGCGCGATCAGTACCCCGCCGGACGGCGCTGGAAGCGGTGTTGTGCAGGCTCTCCGATAAAGCCAGGTAATGGACTTTTTATTGTTTATAAAAAATTGAATATCGTAGATTTCAAATTGTTTAGAAGTTGTTGATTTATACAAATACATTAAGCAATTATTTAGTTTGATTATATTAACTGGAATTTCACACCATGTAAGCGACTTTTTTTTATTAGAAGTTTTTTCAAAAAATGTCGCAGTGGGGTATGTTGTAACATTTTTACGGGGCAAGTTGTAACTTGTTACAACTTGCCCCTTATTAATTCATAAGTTTTATGGAATCACGCGGGACGTATTTAAATTCCTTCTTTTTTATGTTTTGATTACATTTTTGTTGAACTTCATTGATTTTATCTATTTCAGAATGAGAAACTATAAAAGAAAAACTGAACGTGCTTCTCAAAGCCAAGACGTTTACGAATTAGCGTCTGCTGAAGTCTTGGAAAATAAAACGAGTGTACGAAAAGCTGCACAACATTTTAATTTGTGTCATGTATCGCTATATAGATACGTGAAAAAGAAGAAGAGTGACAAATCTTTATCAGTAGGCTATGTCAAACCTAGATTGGTTTTTAAAGAGGAAGAAGAAGCTAAAATTTGTGAGTACTTGCTTACTTGTTCCAACATTTACTTTGGGTTGCTTCCTTTGGAAGTCAGAAAGTTAGCATACCAGTGTGCTGTTATGATTGAAGCAAAAAACGTTCCTCCGTCATGGAGTGAAAATGAATCAGCTGGGCCAGATTGGTTCAAAAATTTTATGGCAAGAAATCCAAGACTGTCTCTTAGGACCCCTGAAGCTACATCTCTAAGCCGCGCCACATCCTTTAATAAAACCAATGTTCAAGATTTTTTTAGAAAACTTACAGAAGTTATGGATAGGTATAAATTTACACCATCGCGAATATATAATATCGATGAAACTGGAGTGACTACAGTCCAGAAACCAAAGAAAATTGTGGCTCCAAAAGGACAAAAACAAGTAGGAGCTATTACTTCTGCTGAAAGGGGTACCCTTGTAACTCTTGTATGTGCCATTAATGCCTCAGGAAATTCTGTCCCGCCAATGTTTGTGTTTCCAAGGCTCAGATACACTGATATTTTTGTAAGATGTGGACCACCAGATTGTATTGGAGCTGGAAATTCTTCGGGGTGGATGACGGAAAAAGAATTTATTTTATTTCTGGATCATTTCATTAAGTTTGTCAAGCCGTCGGAGAATGAACCTGTCCTCCTATTACTCGACAATCATCATTCACACGTAAACATCTCAGTGGTGAAAAAAGCAAAAGAAAATCACATTATCATGCTATCATTTCCCCCCCACTGTTCACACAATCTGCAGCCGTTGGATGTTGGAGTTTATGGTCCGTTCAAGAATTACTTAAGCCGAACACAGACAGCGTGGATGCATAACAACCCAGGGAAAACTATGACCATATATGACATTCCTGGAATCGTAAAGGATTCTTTGCCATTAGCCATGAATCCTTCTAATATAATGAGTGGATTTAAAGCCACTGGAATATGGCCTCTAAATGCAGATATTTTTAAAGATTCAGATTTTGCCCCATCTTATGTAACGGACCGGCCAAATCCTGCAAGCAATGAATCAGAAACAGATATGAACATTACTGTCTCTAGCTTGACAACAAATCTCCCTAATATAGATTCATTCGATAATTGTTCCTTAGATATAAGTGTCAGTGAAATCATAAGTTCCATGGAAAATTGTGACCCAGTAACTTCAAATTTAACTAGAATTGATAATACTTTATTTACAACAGCTTTACCTGAAGGTCAACCGGAATTTGAGCCGACTCCTGGACCTTCTGGTCTTCAAAAGCAAAATGACTTCTCTCCATCTAAAATAAGACCTTACCCGAAAGCTCCACCACGAAAACTGACTAACCGCCCTCAACGTAAAAGAAAATGCTGTGTCCTCACAGACACGCCGGAGAAAGATGAGTTAGAAAAAGAACACGAAGAAAAGTTAAATAAGACAAAAAAATCAGAAGAGACAAAGAAAGGCAAGGGAAAGGGCAAAAGAACGATGACAAAAGATCGAAGGGAAAAAGATAAGATAAAGATAGTTAAAAGACAAGAGATAGAAAAAGTAAAAAAGAAAGTTCTAAATTCTGATTCGGAATCTGAAACCGAGGAATGGTTTTGTTTAGCTTGTGGGGAAACTTATGAAAATTCAAACGAGGAGTGGATACAATGCATCATGTGCAAGATGTGGGCACATGTAAAATGTGCAACAGGAAATAAGATCTCATTTGTGTGTCTCAATTGTGATTCCGATGAAGACTGATTTCATATTTTACTTACGTCAATCAAAAGGCTGATTACTTAAGAAATTTAGATATTGTTTTTATAAATGGCTGTAAACCTAAGGTAAGGTTCTTTATAATTTAAGAAAGAAAATATTTTTGTTAATTTTTTAGTATGTTTCTATAGGATGAAGAATAAAACTCTAAGTTTGGTATAACTAGGGTTTATAATGGTAAACACGCTAAATTAATCAAAAGTCTGATTACTGAAGTAGTTAAGAATATAAATGTCAATCAAAAGGCTGATTACTTAAGAAATTTAGATATGGTTTTTATAAATGGCTGTAAACCTAAAGGTTCTTTATAGTTTAAGAAAGAACATATTTTTGTTATTTTTTTATTATGTTTCTATAGGATTTAGAATAAAACTCTAAGTTTGGTATGCCTAAGGTTTATAATGGTAAACACGCTAAATTAATCAAAAGTCTGATTACTGAAATAGTTAGAATATAAATGTCAATCAAAAGGCTGATTACTTAAGAAATTTAGATATGGTTTTTATAAATGGCTGTAAACCTAAAGGTTCTTTATAGTTTAAGAAAGAACATATTTTTGTTATTTTTTTATTATGTTTCTATAGGATTTAGAATAAAACTCTAAGTTTGGTATGCCTAAGGTTTATAATGGTAAACACGCTAAATTAATCAAAGTCTGATTACTGAAGTAGTTAAGAATATAAATGGCTGTAAGCTTAAAATTCTTTCATAGCAAAGTTTAAGTAAAGAAAGTACAATTGTTATTTGTTTATTTTTGATTATTTTTCTGTTAGATTAAAAATAAAACTTTAAAGTCTAAACTTGTTTTAGCGTTTGTTAAATTTCTTAGGCTAAATATGCCAAATAAATCTTTGTAAAATATAAAACTGGTTTTCAATTCCTAATGTTACAATTTGCCCCTAGCCTGTTACAACTAGCCCCAATCACGGGGTAAGTTGTAACACTCGTCAGTTTTTTTTCAAAGCCGTTTCTACAAAAAATCATTACAGGTTTGATCAAAAATTTATTTGAAATCGATAGTTGGATAGTTGTTAATTGGAATAGTACTGTTAGATTTCATAAACATCAAAACAGTAAGCTTTCACAGCCAAGAAACGAAAAATTGTTACAACTAGCCCCCCGCTCCCCTATATGAAAAATGAAGCAGTGAAATTATGTAAAGTAAATGAAGTAGCAACGTAAGTAAAACATGAAGGTATTCAAAAGGCGGAAAGCGGAGAGCTTGGAGCCTGGGCGCTAGCAAACACGTCTGTCTCGATAGACGGCGCTCCACTAAGTTTCCAACTAATTTTTATTAACTTCTGAACGAACTTCGTCGAATGTGTTATTTTTAAAAGAAATCTTAGCGTATATAAAGCCCTAGTTGCTGTCTTTTCGGTACGGGGAATATTTCGAAGCAAATTTTCTCTTACTTAAAGTTTATGCTCCTTGCCTCCGATGCTCCGTAGTCGGCATTACGAGAATACGAACGAAATGCAGAATACTCTTATTCAGCGGCCATTGAAAATTACCCATCCGTGTACCTAACTGCAGTGACACAACCCAGCTTCGTAACGACAAATATTAGAATCTCGGGCTCTCCAGTTCGAATGACTTTCTTGTATACAAAGAAAGATTTTAATGGCATTCAATATCGACGAAGCGGCCAACGCGTTCATAAAGAAGCCTCTTATCTAATCACCTCGAACTTCATCTATACTTTTGTGGGTCATTCGTCATCTCGACACACTTAACTCACCACGAATGTGTCCACTTGGTGAAACTCAAAATTTTAACATTTATCATGTCGTCAACTCGACACGTTAAGATTTTGATGCGTGTCCAGTAAGTGAAACTTAACTAATACACTTTTATGTTTTCACGAACTCGACACGTTTTAGAATTTAACCTGATTTCAAGCAAAAAGTACAGTCAACAAATGAATGTATTCATTTTCTGTGTCACAAATATCATCGGCCACTGAACGTCAGCTTAACAAACGCTTCAAACACGAACATGGACTCCCAAACTACTTAGTACAAGTACTAGGAAATCATAAGTGCATTGAAGCCAGATGCATTAGCAACTTTTAATAATGTTCTTCAATAAAATAATGGTATTGAAATCGAATCATTGTTTGTCACAAGTACTAGGGTATTGTATGTACTCTCCCATATACTCCCTTATGTACTCTCCCATATACTCCCTTATGTACTTACCCATATACTCCCTTATGTACTATCCCCATATACTCCCTTATGTACTCTCCCATATACTCTTTTATGTACTTACCCCATATACTCCCTTATGTACTATCCCCATATACTCCCTTATGTACTCTCCCATATACTCCCTTATGTACTTACCCCATATACTCCCTTATGTACTTACCCATATACTCCCTTATGTACTCTCCCATATACTCCCTTATGTACTCTCCCATATACTCCCTTATGTACTGTCCTATATACTCCCTTATATACTCGCCCATACACTTCCTTATTTACTGTCCTCATATACTCCCTTATGTACTCTCCCATATACTCCCTTATGTACTGTCCTATATACTCCCTTATTTACTGTCCTATATACTCCATTATATACTTACCCCATATACTCCCTTATGTACTCTCCCATATACTCCATTATGTACTCTCCCATATACTCCCTTATATACTGTCCTATATACTCCCTTATGTACTCTCCCATATACTCCCTTATGTACTGTCCCATATACTCCCTTATTTACTGTCCTATATACTCCATTATATACTTACCCCATATACTCCCTTATGTACTACCCATATACTCCCTTATGTACTTACCCATATACTCCCTTATGTACTCTCACATATACTCCCTTATGTACTGTCCTATATACTCCCTTATTTACTGTCCTATATACTCCATTATATACTTACCCCATATACTCCCTTATGTACTCTCCCATATACTCCCTTATGTACTCTCCCATATACTCCCTTATGTACTCTCCCATATACTCCCTTATGTACAGTCCTATATACTCCCCTATATACTCTCCCATACATTTCCTTATTTACTGTCCTCATATACTCCCTTATGTACTCTCCCATATACTCCCTTATGTACTTACCCCATATACTTCCTTATGTACTTTCCCCATATACTCCTTTATGTACTCTCCCATATACTCCCTTATGTACTGTCCTACATACTACCTTATATACTGTCCTATATACTCCCTTATGTACTCTCCCATACACTTCCTTATTTACTGTCCTCATATACTCCCTTATGTACTTACCCCATATACTCCCTTATGTACTCTCCCATATACTCCCTTATGTACTTACCCCATATACTCCCTTATGTACTATCCCCACATACTCCTTTATGTACTCTCCCATATACTCCCTTATGTACTGTCCCATATACTCCCTTATTTACTGTCCTATATACTCCATTATGTACTTACCGCATATACTCCCTTATGTACTCACCCATATACTCCCTTATGTACTTACCCATATACTTCCTTATTTACTGTCCTCATATACTCCCTTATGTACTCTCCCATATAATCCCTTATCTACTCTCCCATATACTCCCTTATGTACTCTCCCATATACTCCCTTATGTACTTACTCCATATACTCCCTTATGTACTCTCCCATATACTCCCTTATGTACTCTCCCATATACTCCCTTATGTACTTACCCCATATACTCCCTTATGTACTTACCCCATAACCAAAGACCCAAAGTCGTGGTGGCCTAGTGGGCAAAGAACCAACGTTTCGATTATGAGGGCGCGGGTTCGATTCCAGGTCAGGCAAGTACCAATGCAACCTTTCTAAGTTTGTATGTACTTTCTAAGTATATCTTAGACACCAATGACTGTGTTTCGGATGGCACGTTAAATTGTAGGTCCCGGTTGTCATTGAACACCCTTGGCAGTCATTACGGGTAGTCAGAAGCCAGTAAGTCTGACACCAGTCTAACCAAGGGGTATCGGGTTGCCCGGGTAACTGAGTTGAGGAGGTCAGATAGGCAGTCGCTTCTTGTAAAGCACTGGTACTCAGCTGAAGCCGGTTAGAGTGGAAGCCGACCCCAACATAGTTGGGAAAAGGCTAGGAGGATGATGATGTACTTACCCCATATGCTCCCTTATGCACTGTCCTGTTTATACTGGTAATGCATCTGGCTTTAATGCACTTATGATTTCCTAGTACTTGTACTAAGTAGTTTGGGAGTCGCGTTTCAAGCGTTTACTAAGCTCAGTGGCCGATGATGTTCGTGACACAGAAAATGAATACATTCATTTGCTGACTGTACTTTTTGCTTGAAATCGGGTTAAATTCTAAAACGTGTCGACTTGGTGAAAAAATAAAAAAATATAATTTAAGTTTCACTAACTGGACACGTATCAAAATCTTAACGTGTCGAGTTGACGACATGATAAATGTAAAAATTTTGAGTTTCACCAAGTAGACACATTCGTGGTAAGTTAAGTGTGTCGAGATGACGAATGACCCACTTTTGTCACCACATATTTTCGGTGACGAATATTAATTCACTTATTTTTTTCACCTTTACAATGTCATTAATTAACCTCTGGGCTACAGTGATATTATAATTTGCGTGTGTACGATGCAATAGACGGGACATTTAAATATAATGTCCGTCAGAAAGTATGGTAGGAGGGAGTTTTGGTTTCATAATAAATGAATAATCACGCGTTGTACTGTGGGAATGGTTGGAGTGTGATGCAGCTGTCAGGTCTACTTCGCGCTGATGAATGCTGATAAATCGAAGGAATAAGTGTATAAAAAAGCCTAGAAATATTAAATGCAAAAAGGACGATGGGCGTTTTGGTACCCTGTCCAACAGTGTTGAATCTAGTACCATTGCGTAGGTCTTGGCAAGGCAAAAAATGTTTACTATGACGACTAGTCCGAAATCCTTGTCCATTTCCCGTGACATCGACTAATAGAATGTGTAATGTTCATAAATCATCAACGTAGATGAAGTTCTTAAATCCAACTGTTTTGAATAAAAACTGGTAAAGTAAGAAAAAAACAGGAATATGGCCTTTTTAGAATGTTTGCCTGCCGATTGATTTAAAAAAAGACTGTGCAAACCTTTGCAGTTCACGCAGAACCAGCTTATGTATTTGATGAAAGTCTTTCAGTATTTACAATCAATTGAGGTTAAAAAGTCAGGAGACGATGTTTACATAGTCCATATTACGACTCAATCTTGCTCCTCAAGAGGTGCTGAGATAATGGTGAATTTCTTCTTAAAAAAAGATGAATAGAAATGTTTTGAACTTTTGTCAAATCAGATGACGATTGTGTTTCCGTAGTATGACTCCATAGACTATTACAACCTTTAGATTATAATAGAGTGTATCAATCAATGTAAGATGTCTGTTAACTGAGTTTAAAATTATTACACTGACGACATATGCCTCTTAATGAATTTGCATATATGGATGACATGTTTGTTTCTATGTCGATTCAATTTTTATCGTTCTTGGATCGGACAGCTAATTGAGGCAAGCTCCATAGTTTTTATTATTGTTCACGTAAATACCTTTCTAATGATATATAATACGTTGCTGTTGGAGCGGGTACCAAATCCCATACAAAGTGCCCATTGTCCTTTGTAAGAGCATGGATGTTTGTGGGTAGTAGTTGTAGCTCTTTTGGTCTAAAACTACAGGATTATTTTGTTAATATAGCGTATACCTGTACATCAGAATCATATCTGGTATACAGTAACTAAGTTTTCAAGTATCTATTTAATAACACTTAGTGTATTTTCTGTTTTTACTATTGTTTTTAATTACTTACATACATTTTGCCTTTTGTTTTAGGGTAAATCCCTAGATATCGAGATTAAAAATCCAAGCATTTACTTTCACTATAAATCATAGACTTTCGTAGACACATTATACTTAATACGCATAAGATGAAGCAATTTCTCTAAAACAATGCCCTAATGATTACAAAAGGCATCATTATACTTTTATAAGCAGCCATTTGTTATTTTGCATAAATAATCATAATAATTTAGTTCATACTCGTAGCGTAGGATAAGCAAATATTCATTTATAAAATAACAAATGCTACTTACGAGTTTTGTTTATAAAGTACCTACCTACCACGGTTTTAATTGAATGAATGATAGCACTATCGTAACTGTAAAAAAATAACCAAATTAATATAGTTGTACTGGACTAATAGGCCTAAATGCATATTAGTTGATAAGCGTTTGTTATAATTGTATAATAACTCCACATAGCACAGCACACGACATGTTTCGGCGAGCCGGCACGACCCGACACGGCTGCCTATAGTCCCATATTTCGTATGTGCGGTACGTTTGGCCATATTTCTCGACGTCTACGCCGATGGCGGCACCGGTAGCATTTCACGCGACGTCCCCCGGTTTTTCGATGTGCGGTTTCCGCGCGACAATACCATTTTATTTACGGCTCAACTGCACCGCTCTATGGAGTTCAGTCACGAAGCGAATGTAAGTAAGTGAATCTCGCTCTCGCACCGTCACCGCTCACGCCGTTTCGCGTAATTCACCCTGGTCAGGCGCTTGCGTTTCCAATCTAGTGATATGAGCCGGAAACCATTGCCGTTCACTCGAACTGCACTACACACGCTTTAAAATTTTACTTGCTGTTACGTTGCCGTTTTTGCTGTTAACCAATTCGTAGATATTCTTTAACAATTTCTAGTTTTTACTGAATAAATATTCTTCGAATCATAACAAAAAGCTATGCATTTGAAATAGCCAGTTCTGGTTTCTAGGCCAGAGAAACAATTTAATTAAACAGTTTAATGGAACGTCCTAAATGTTTTTAATTTGTTTCGTTCACTACTAGCCCCGATTTTAACAAACATTTTCGACTTTTCTTTTTGGTATTGTTTGACTAAATTCTCTGTATAACGCTGAACTGCATCGTTCCGTGTACAATTAAATCAAAAATCTCTCAATTTACTAGCAATAAAATATAAAATATTGTTATTTATTTATCACACTTTTCGCAAGCTCAATATGCAAAAATTAACAGTGTAAGTAACAAGCGATGTTCAACTATCTGGAAGCCGTAACGAGGCTATTAATTTTAATTGTTTCATAAATAAAAATTGCCGTCACAGAGAATCCGATTCATTTATGTATGACCGCATAAATCATCGTATTTCCGCACCCGTTATGAAATGGACCAAAGAAGTATCCGCTATCCATTTTATTTGTATCTCGTTTATTTACTGGCAATCACTCAATTAATGATATTTGAGTACGAATGTACTATAGCTCTTAATATGATTCCGCGAGCATTTAATTTTACGCTGCAGTCGAATTATTTGTAAAACTACTGAAAAGATTATGCTGCGCCAGTTCATAAATAGCAAGGATTTAACTTTTGACCTTATGAAGTCGTATAATAAGTCGTTAAAAATAGAACCCTCTGTACAATTACTGTTATAATGGTGGTCATACATAACACTTAAATAGCTGGTACTGCAAAGGTTAATAAACTAGGCTTGTTAGAGCTTGACAAAGGAGCCTGCAATTTTTTATTTTACCTACTTGCAAAATCACGCATCCAAAAATATAACTTTAAAGTACTTTAACAAAATTTAATTAAATTTTTTGTATAGCTGGTATATGTATAAATGTAATATCATATGTAAATACACTTGCATCGTAACGACCAACATGTCTTTCGAACATATGAACTCAATATAAGTTTATTGCCGGCTTCTACCGGCTAAGGCAAACATCTCGAGGAAATCTTCAGGTTTGTAAAACTAACTGTAAAACAAGCACTTGCAGCTGATTTTCACTCAGGACATAATGTTATAAATAAATACATGGTCAAACAAAATTCAAAGTTTGTTCGTTGTTATGTGCTTACTACAATTCAGCTTCGTAAATAAACTATCGACTGACTAAAAGTCTGCAATGTGCTTGTACTCTAAATGCTATTGCTTGAAAATTGAACCATCTGGCCTCTCTTTAAAAAAATGTTTTAGTACTGGTAATTAACTTTCAGTATAAGAGAAATTATAATTTAAAATATCCAAAGAAACATAAAAAGCACTAAAACAACGTGCATTTGTAGGCGCAATATTTATGCATACATAGGACGTCGGTACGAGGTGGCACGCCGGGCGTCGTCGTCACGCCGCCGCGTCGCCGCCGCCACGCGCGCCTGTCGCAGCCGCTGATTTATAACGGCAATATAACGCCAACCTGTCCTCCAGATATTTTTATAACCTTCATACTAACTTCGTATTCTTTCGCGACATTTACGCTTTGATTTCGGCCTAGTGATGTAAAACAATGGACGATATTGTACTGTTTTTTTTGCTGTTGTTGTTAGTATTTTATGCTGATTTGATTGAACAAAACAATACGGTGAATTGGATTGATTTTACATTCGTGAAAATTGTTGTCAAAGCCCATAACATTTCTCACTTAACTCGGAACGCACAGTATCGCACAGATTAAATTAATTTTCATTGTGGTCTCTTGTTTGATACTTTTGTTAAACCATCGAAAAAAGTAAACATATGGGGAAGTACACACATTGGGGCTAGTCAGACCAGGTGTAGCAAATATGACCCATAACTATTATTCATCTTTATGAAATCACCTTTTTCCCAACAGCATTAACTAAGCAAAATATTATAATTTGTACAGATTTATCCCACTTTATCTAAGGGTCACTTCAGGAAAATATTCCTAAATCATAAAATTGTTTCATGAAGTGACCCCGTTAGATAAACAATGTGACTCAAGTATCCACGGCATGTGTTGAACGAACACCCTGAGGTATTTTGTAATAGTACTTAAGGTTTTAGTACGACGCTACACAAACTCGAAGAACTAAGTTCTCGACCGCATTTGTCTCTACTTCCAGCTAATCTCGAATTATATTAGGTAGATGTTAATGCTGTTTCCACTATCAGTTTGGAAGTTACTTGGTACATTGTCCCAGACGAAATTTTAATCACGCCCATCCTCTTAGGAGATTAAAGTTCTTCTAAATCGTATTACGATTAATTTTAGCTCGTGATTCAAGTCTAAAAATAAAAATAATTTTCTTAAGTATGTAGGTATTTTTGCGTAGGTTTATTGACCCTTCTCCCTTTATAAAGTGCTCGTTTATATTATTGTATGGAATCACTTATGAAAATATTATTTGGATATAGTTTTTATGATCAGATAAAAATGACGACACTTCCTTACTGAAACTTTCCTTTTATATAGTGAAATCAAATCATACATTATCTAGCCTTGCAGAGTTATTGCAAAAATAGATATTTTATTTTAATAGAAATGCCTTTGGATCTTTGAAAAGTGGAATATTTCTACTGACAACCGGTCATCGATACGTGTGCTAAAACAAGTGAACTATTTCTAGCAAAGCTTACAAAATTTCAATAAAATTCAATATTTATAAAGAATACTTTATTTATCTAGGCCACTACCTACCGACATGTAGCTAATACATAATTTACGAAATAAATCGTTCCATACTACTCACTAGCAGCGTTAATTATAACTCGTATACATATATAAGTACCGCAGCAAGTATCGTACAAGTCGCATTAGGTGCACTTAACAACGATGTAACGAAGTGCTACAAACTCAGGCCGAGAAGCGATTACACTTAAGCATCCGTACTAATTGGCATCACACGTGTTAACGTTAACAATTAAACTTTAACGAAACAACACCCGACCAAATTACATCCCAAAATTATACTACCTGATTTCGAGAACAAAGAAAAATGTAGGCGTTCCCAATACCTACCTGTCTTATTATTTGTCAGGCTCAATATCTTAGAAAGATTAATGATGTGGCCAAAATTAAATCCGACTCACGCAATAAATGATCCACTCCTACGATCCAATGAACTCAAATACCACAGCGTCTTATTCTAGATCGTGTCGTGATCTATCGGGAAACTTCAAATTAGTTAACTAACCGAAATTTGCATTAGTTGTTTGTTCATTCAGTTTACACAAAAGGACCCGGCGAACTGAAATTAGGCGCCGCTGATAATAATAAACAGGCAGAGAAATCGAATCTCCGGTTAAATTGGCTTTATCAAGCTCTTATTGCTGGGGACTGTCACAGGCGCGCCTCCAACACCTGACCGCTAATTGTGTTACATGTTTATACGTACACGACTTCGACGCTCTCAATATCCCGACAGGCCCTCATTCGACCAGCGCGACAACATACGCACCCATTTACAAGCGCCCGTATCTACGTAAATGTAATTGTAGAATAGATCGGTTCCTCACATAATGCGTATCGTATAGCCGACATGTTCAAGTGAATCTTGTTGCATTTTGCATAAAATCGATACTCATGAATACCCACAGCCACAGCGAAGCCGCCGTGAGACTCGGCAACTCGAATTTGCTACAATCGGTTTTATTTTTAGATGGGCACCAATTCCCGTGTCGAAAATGGATAATTCAATTTTTAAATCACATCATATTTTCCTCTACGTAACGTATTCCAACGGAAAGGGTAATTTTCATCCAATCTGGCTTTAATATTTTAAAATCAACATAGCTTACATGAACATGTATTTTTAAAGAAATCTTTAGTTACATAAAGGGAAGTGAGGGACGTTTACCTACGTAGTTTCTGTAATCTGCTTAAAAGTTGACGCTAATGTAATTATAGTGCTTCAAGTAACCCGTCTTATTTCAAGAAACTTTCATTAGAATCATTAACCCTTTAAATGTAATCGTGCAGATTAAAAGCTTCTCAGCTAACAGTGCAGTAACTAATAAAAACAAACAAAAAGATTAATCGTGGAATAAGTCTTTGACGCGTATTTCAATTAGGGGAAAGTCAATTTAGGGTGAAAGAGGTAAGTAAAGCGAGCGGCAGCGATGGCGAGCGTCCCGAGCATCGGCGGGCGGCGGGTGGGCACGGAATCTAATTTGCCGGGGAGCCCAACACGGACTTTTGTCACAGCGTACTGTGCCAATTAGGTAAATACGCGCAGTGGACGAGGCGGCCCGGCTACCGAGTGGGAGGCGCGACCCGTCACGTGCATCCGTAAACACTTACGGCCTGATGAGCGGCCCGCCCGTAATCATATTTCAAGTGGCCGGGTAATCTCGTTGTCTCATCAACACCGACTACATTATTAACACGTTACACTGTATTAGCACCTATTATAGTAATTAAACCCTTCATAGTAGAACTTAACCTTCTTTGAAGGCTCGTAAGTTATGGAGATTGCTTACTAAGTTTGTTATCAGTTTTCGATATAATCTGAAATTAAAGTGATGGCATAATACCGTTATTATATTTACAAAATAAATAAATATATTTAATACATGAGCTCCTATATCATGAGTAATACAAATGACTCAAATTACGTAGAGGAAAATAAGAAGGCAGCCCGACTCCAACCAACGTTGTCCGTAGCCTATTTCAATCAAAAGGTCAATTTATCGTCCCCCTCTTCTCTTTGTTGTTCTGTGGATGTTATGAAATCCTTTACGAACATTGTATTTTTGCCACCGACTTTTTGCACGCATTATTACATCACCCATAGGAGATCCACAACTAATTACAAGAACACGCTTTTATCAAAATAGAGAAACAATCATACGTTACGTTGCATTATTTACGTTTGTTCTTTGTGCGTTTAGGTGGCACCTTTGTGTGAATAAAGAAGTGAAATCACCATATGTCAAACCGTTTATTCGTATCATCAATTCAATGTTCAGCGTAAAAGGAATTCTCCAGTAGCGCTCTCTAAGGTCACATATTGTAGAATACAACGAAGCAAGCAAGCGTTTTGTCGCTCTCCTCGCTTTGTAGCACAGTTTTCGACAATGTGACGTTAGAGAATTGACCGCCTCACATTGTACACTATTATGTAGCCGTTCCCGAGTTGAACAAAAGACGTAGCACAATCATTTTTCTATTAAAAAAGGCTTGATCCCAGCTAAGAGCACATTTCACGGGCCATCTATCTTGCGGGATATTAGAAACAACATTTTCCGATTGTTTATACGTGCTCGGTAAGCTCTTCTTTCATTAGAGACGACGACGTCGCTTGCACAGAGGCCCGCACGCTGTACGCTAAGATTGATGGGCGCTGGATGGATTTGTTCTATTCGCGTTCTCACTCATCAATCATTCGCGGATATTTTTCCGTGTCTCAGGTTGTTTAGCCTAAATAGATTGTTGCAGCATTGAAGCATCGTTCATATCGATCGCGTAGTATTGACGTCTACATACGTAAATCTTCTCACTTCCAGAGTGGCGGCTATTATTCAATTTTATCGACATGTTTTATTCATGTTTTGCGAAAAATGTAAAAAGCTAACCCTTATGATATGAATTGGTTTATCGGATACCAAAGTATGCATAAAGTCAATTTGCGGCCAAAGATAATAATAACACGCAAGTACCTTTCTGTGAAGTTTAACCCAATTATAAGTTTGAGGTTGGAAATTAAAGTTTGTGTTGACAATAAATTAGTATCCTGGATAATATAATCACGGATCCGCGTAATTCAAAAGCAATAGATG
Organism: Helicoverpa zea; assembly: GCF_022581195.2. Taxonomy (NCBI): domain Eukaryota; kingdom Metazoa; phylum Arthropoda; class Insecta; order Lepidoptera; family Noctuidae; genus Helicoverpa; species Helicoverpa zea. Next base: position 6,984,980 of record NC_061462.1, read on the forward strand.
GTCTTATTATAAGGGTGTAACCACAGGCCATAACGCGACCAGCTTCGACCGCAGTTTGGTATACACTTCGCAAATAACCAAATGGGCTACTTGTGGTTTACAAGCCGGCGTGCACACATCTAATGCGTTATACATAGCATGTAAATAAGGCTACTAAGTTCTAGGAACTACTATTGGCTCTCTAGAACCAAAACATACATGCTGTGAAAGACAATTTAGTCTGAGATTCCTATTATCATAACTCATGTTGCGTCGTTTCCAAGTGACTTCCTAGCTTTTGCCTTCAGGCTTAACTCCTATGGTCTATTCTACAGTGCTTGTAGCCATATCATAACCATATCAGTCTATTTCTGAATTAAGATGTTTATGAAGTTCCTGTGTATTTCTAAAGTAAACCGTTTTGGCCTAAAAGTTACAAAATCACCTAGTTTATATTAACCAATAAAAGTCTCCTTACAAGGAAAGGAGTTTTATTACGGGCCTTACTTTGGTAAATAATGACGAGTCAATAGGATTTTATCCAATATTACTCAATCTAACTTAGTTTAGGGAAAGTGTGTACTTTGATGGATTGCTCTCGTACTTACATGTACCCTAACCTAAGCCCATTGTGTGTATTCAAGAACGGGCCTACATTATTCTATGCCGTGATTGATTAATTTCAGTCTACAGGATTGAATGTGACTACCTGAGAAGGTAACCGTGCAGTCAGATTCGCCATTTGTCAATGTATACTTAGTAACTATTTAGGCACAATGACTTACTCTCGTATGGAGTAAATACATAGGAATATTAACACATACAATAATTAAACTTCTAATTTTATTAAATTGCGTACTTTTTGAATATTCAATTATTTTTCATCTTTCTTTTATAGTCTTTTATACCTACTATAACTTCACAAAAAAAAACTTTTAAAACTTCAAGACCTTTTTAATCATCTAAGGTTGCTCTATACCAAACGCGAAAGCCACTGGTCTCTGAATACAAAAACTGATCGTATTAACAATAACATTGCCAATTTCCAATTTTGGAAAACTCAAACAATTAACCTCTAATTTGTACAGCCATTAATAACAATAGATTGAAACTACTAAAACATTGCAAACAGCTCCGTTTATCTGTTGTGTTTTGTTTCAGAATCATTATTTCCTCGTTTCGTGGAACCCGTCACGAACGTGACGGTGACCGTGGGTCGCGACGCGCTCCTAGCTTGCGTCGTCGAAGACCTACGAGGTTATAAGGTAACTAGACGTTCTATCGTTAAATCATTGCCTTTGCAAACTGTAACAACTTCATCTTTAAATATCTTTTTTTGGAATTTAATAAATATCAATGTCAATTTCTGTTCCGTCTTATTTTACTCATGAAATCTGGATAAGATTTCTTACTGTTCAATAATCCACACTGGTACATCACTACCTACAATCTTCTGGAAATTCTGGCATGGTGTTAACTTTAAATAGAGGTAAAGAAGTCTTAAAAATTATGGAGGAAGCAGAAAATGTATTTTCGAGTTAATTTATACATGTAAACGAACCGTTGGACAAAAAGAGGGGGAAGTTTACACAACACCATTACCTTTTTTTGGCATTGTTTTTTTTTTGCATTGTTGAAAGTCACCATGCGTTTCCTTGACAACGACAGTTTGCGGGCTACCGTCTATCGCTGGCCCCTAAGCGACCACTGATTTGAGATAATGTCCGTGTATTCTACGGAAGAAGGACAGATGAGCGGAAATACCATACGGCAGATAGGTTTGGCTCCTTCTATTAGCTCTAATGCGTACGGTAGGCGTCACCAAAACGATACGTTACTAGTGAACTAATGAGGCGTTCTGGTTTCTTGAAATATCTGTTAAAGATTGGTCTTCATATATTGGGGATTTGGTTTTCAAAATAATGGGCGTTTGGCCAGTATTATTCCTTGTCCCACACACCCGCATTTTGGCGACGCTACCTGCTTAAGAGATTTTCCGTTTTGATATCTCCCTGCGTCTGTTCTGCGTGGTGTATTCCAGAAAGCATCCAATATATGACGTTCTCTGTTCTATTGAACCAAATTGCATTGTATTGTGGTGTATCGTATTCGGTCGCTGAACATAATACGCTTCAACGCCCGTTGACTCTTGAGTTCAGACTTCTGAAACTCGGTCAGGAACCAACTTTGAAGTCCGTGGTTAGAATACACATGTCTGTAAGTTTGCGCTTAGAAGTACAGGATGTTTCTCGAACTTGAATGGCTAATTTAGATTATCGGACATCCAAACATTCCCCTTTCTTTTCACTCTGTCATAGCTGACCTATTTCAATTATTTAGTTTATTCTAGTGAGGTTTTGGAAATACTGTCTTAGATTTACTAGTCAATCTCTAAAGCAAATATTGTCTGACTGAAATCAAATACATATACAGAATTCATATTAAATTAATATGTCGTCGTACCGCAAGCACTAATCCATGTGATGTGTTGCGGTGATTCTGGTTATATCCTCAATTACGGGCTACTCAAGGAATGAAACACACATTCAGTTCGGGACTTATGACGTCATAGATTTTCATCAATGATAAATGAAATGCTTATATGTAGTTTGGAGCTTTATTTTATATTTAATTTAAATTTATTTAATTTATAAACCTAAATCAATATTGACAATAGCAGCGTTTTACCTGAAATAAAACGCATATTAAATACTTACCTTATTTGAAGCTTACTAGTTTGAGATAGGCACCTACGTGTTTTCCGCTTTTATCTCTGTCCTTTTCTACCCCATATCTTGCATCTCTCTCGCACACCGACCAGTTTCACTCCCCACCAGGCAGGAGGCGACGAGTGTTCTCGGCGGCCACAGTTCGTCATTGAGTCGAAAACACCAGGCAGAAATTAAAATGTAAGCTTCAAATAAGGTAAGTATTTAATATGCGTTTTATTTCAGGTAAAACGCTGCTATTAAATTCTTGACCGTTATTTGAAGCTTACTAGTTTGAGACGTGTTTGTTATCGCCTGGTGGAAGTGGACGCCAATGTGAGCAAAAGCACAATGAAATTGTGTATGTAAATAGGTACTTAGGTACACGAGTAATCACATGTAAGTATGTGTATTGCGTCCTGGAATACTAATGTAATCAAAGTTAACTGGTACTGGTACTCAGCTACATCCTGTTAGACTGGAAGCCGACCCCAACATAGTTGGGAAAGGGGCTCGAAGGATGAGTAATAAAAATTAAAAGAGAGATGCAAGAACAAAAGCAAAAATTGATTTCATTTTCTAATAGTAATTAACAAAAACATTGCGATACTTCTTAATAACAATAGTAACAAAAATATAGACATTAATCAGCTGGATTAATTAAATAATCGAGATAACTTGCTACTTCTATTTAGTGGGTATCTTTCCCTTCTGTAAAAATGGGCAAATGTATTGCCTGATCGCCAATTACCCTTTGCTAATATATCGTCCAAAGGTATATTGTCAACACAGATTTTGACGCTACCGCCGAGTGGAAGCTTCCTGGGGTTGTAGTTATTCCTGCCTCTTTTAACAATGTCTTAATCCACCCGCATCATCGTTCGGGTGCCTGCCTTTGGTTGGCCTCTAACGGATATAAATAAATTTAAGGAATTAGCTGATGTCCGTCTATCTTCTAACAAGGCTTTAGTCTTTCTGACCCAATACACTGGACTTAGATTTATATTTTCCTGATTATCCATCAAACAACAACCCGACTGCCTATGACTAGAACTGTCGGTCTTAGAGCCAAAGACTGGCCATAAGATTAAATTATCTTTGTTGTTTTTGAAATGTTCTGGGTCTATTGCAAGCAAGGAAAGATCATGGACTCGCCTTTCCGAAACAAGCTAGCAAAAGAAAGAGCAGCAGTGTGCCTGGAAGTTGCAAATGGATTATTCTCGTCTACGTTTACTGCACTTAAGTAGGTTACCAATTGGTCAATATTCCAGATGGACGGCTTCCCGGGGAACAGGTTTGCTCAGCGCTATTGATTTTAAAATGTGTCCGACTAGAACGTGTGAACCTAGCTCTAGAGTGGTTTCTGCATTGCATAGTGTAGCTATAACTGACTTGTGTAATAAAATAGTATTGTATGCTAGTTTATTTACTATGTGTAAGTCCGCTAAAAATTGGGTAAGTATAGGTCCAAATAGGGATTCAAGGATTCATAGGATCCAATTTCATACTTTTCGCCCCAATTTAACCGTCGACTCCAAGCTGATTGATAAGTGTTGCGTGTGGATTGAAGAAGACTTCAGTCGGAGAGACTCCTTGTCCCTCCCCCCCCCCATTTCCTTGACCTTGGCAGGGGGTATCCCCGTTGCTGTGTCTATCGGTTTCTGCTCGAGGTTCATCAGTGTGTAGGGTACTGCTAATGATCGGGACTTCAAATCTGCTCGCCAAAATACCTGGTGCCACCGAAGGAACTACTATGAGATTAACTCCCGTTCCTGAATTGAGATGACTGAGGACCTACGGTATAAGGTAAGGTGGCGGTAATACCCATGCTAGCGGGTAAGTCAAAACTTGAGAAAAATGCATCGTGGAACCCCGCTTTCGGGTCCTTCAGATCTAGGGGCACGTAGTACACAACTATGTGTCCCTGGGCTCGCTTCGAGGCAAATAGGTCCACTGCTGATACAAGATGCCACTCCGGTGGAGGTTTGTGTCGGGAGAGATGGTCTGCCTGACTGTTGAATAGGGCTGGTATATGATTCACGACGTGATAGATTTGATACAGCTCAAGATAACTGAATACTCTGTACGTCAAGTTCGGTAGGTTCCTTGATCGGGTGCCACCTTGATTTCTTAGATATGACACCACAGTCCCATTTCTGCATTGAAAAATGGCTGTTGATCTCTTTAGCAACATGCCGTGATTTTCCAGTTAATACTGCAAGCATCTCTTTCAGATCGCAGTGAAAGCCTTTTTCTCTCTCGTTCCATGAACCCATTACGGGAGTTCCGTTCAGTTGTGCCCCCATCCTACATCGGAGGCGTCCGTGGTTATAAGGTGACAGGGAAGTGGCGAATGAATATCCAAGGTTTGGTGGCAGCTGACCAGCCACCACTTTAGATCTGCTAAGGTATCTGCTGGTAGGTTCAACATTGCTATACTCCATTCACCGAGCCGTGAGCCCACAATGTAACCAAAGAATGACACTTTTTCAAAATGGTGGGTATAACCCGACCGATGACAAAAACGTCACATTTTTATGTAAAATGTTCTTAGTATCTGTGGTCTACAATTAAGTAGGGTTCTATGTATGACAGTCAAGACTTCTAGGTTCATTTTACATGTAAACGATTTACTACATATTTCATTAAAATTAAGAAAATAACTTACGGCATTTATTATACATATTTGATTTCAATTAAGTTTGAAAAGATTGCATAAGTTCCACAGACATCGTTCTAAAATATCATTTCTAATGTTGTCAGTATATTACTTTCGTAGTTATTTTTATAAAATATGATCATTACTTCAATCGTGACTTATAAGAACCCTTTTTATGGTTTGTTCACCGTTTGGCTCACGGTTCCATGAATAGGGTAGGTATAGATTGCTGTTCAACACTGCATTGAGGATAGTGAGGAGAGCCCGGTAATGCAGTCTGCCGTATGGAACAACGAAAACTTGCGAAGTTTAAAAGTCCTATCAATCTATGCAGGTCTTCTAAGTTTGTCGTGCTGTTTGTCACGTAGTGCGTTTTGTCATTATCTTGTTGATAATGCTTGCGATTTATTCACTTGCCATCCAAAACATGGTGCAAATGATCCCAAAGTAGGCAAATATATCTTGGTGAGCCACCAGAAAATCGAGATACACAATTATAAGTAACCCTTGAGTTTTCAAAGTTTGAGCCACCCAAATTGGTCACTGTGGCGAAGGTCTTGGGTGCCGTGCTTAAGCCAAATGGTAGGCACGTAATCTGAAGCAGTCTTCTTCTGTATACTAGTCGAAGAACATATCTGTGACCTTCGGCTACCGGAAGGTAGAAGTTAGCCTGGGCGAGATCCACTTGCACAGCCATTCGTCTTTCTGAAGAAACTCTGGCACCCGAAAAACATTTATTAAACTGAAGGGTTCCGTAATTATGAACTTGTTGAGAACCTTGAGATTGAGTATTGGACGGTTCTTTCCGTCGCCTTTTGGGCACAAGAAACATATTGGAAAGAAAGCTGGCAGAATTTGCAGCTATCAATAGAACTTTTTGTTTTATCATTTGGGATATGACGACATCCATCTCTTTGGACTCTCTGGTCAAATCTGGCATTATCTATCAAAGGTGGCTTTTGGCCAATGGTATGCGATACCCAGTTATTATTTTTAACAAGAAAGGCGGAGCTCCCATTTCTTTCCATTGGTCTTGATATAATGTTAGGCAACCCGCCTGGAAAGTCATAACTTACGTGCCTTGTTGGACGCATCAAAGTCCGCCTGCGGTCCTGGACGCTTTCTGTTTCCTCTGTTGGACATGGTTCCTATTGTAATTTACTCGTGATATCCCAAGGGAGCTTTTAGAGTTTTGCGTCACACGCCATTCAGCGTGAGTGTGATTACCATTTCCCTTCGAGGGAAGGTTATAATGGCGACTCTTCGAAGGTCGATCCAAAAAGCCACCCTGCGAGGGTAGATTGCAATGATGGTACGACCCGCAACATGCATGATTGGTACCCTGCGAGGGTCCGTGATAATGAGCCGACCCCTGCGGGGGATGGCTAGTATACTTACTGGTCCCTGCTTTGTAATGATGCTGCTACTCGCAACATGCAAGATTGGTACCCTGCGCGGGTCCGTGATAATGAACCGACCCCTGCGGGGGGTGGCTAGTATACTTACTGGTCCCTGCTTTGTAATGATGCTGCGACTCGCAAAATGCAAGATTGGTACCCTGCGCGGGTCCGTGATAATGAACCGACCCCTGCGGGGGGTGGCTAGTATACTTACTGGCAGTCCTAGGCGGAGCGTACCAAGTCTTTCAAGGCCGAAAACCATCACACGCCATGATAATGAGCCGACCCCTACGGGGGGTGGCTAACAGACTTACTGGCAGTCCGAGGGGAGCGTACCAAGTCTTTCAAGGCCGAAAACCATCACACGCCGTGATAATGAGCCGACCCCCATGGGGGGTGGCTAACAGACTTACTGGCAGTCCGAGGGGAGCGTACCAAGTCTTTCAAGGCCGAAAACCATCACACGCCGTGATAATGAGCCGACCCCCATGGGGGGTGGCTAACAGACTTACTGGCAGTCCGAGGGGAGCGTACCAAGTCTTTCAAGGCCGAAAAGCTTTCTTGACACCACCAGCCCTCTTCAAGTGCGGTAGTGACCAGTCCGAACTAAGGAGATGCTGGTTGGACCGCACCTCACACCATTCTTTTTTGTCAAAAAGTTGAACGCCTTGCAGGATTGAACTAGGGCCACAGGTGCCTTAGGAACTTCGGGCTTGCTTTCTTTTCCATAGTCACGTGCACGGGCTGTGGTAGCTTTATTATTTACCGCATCCGTATTTGCTTTATAAGTCACTCATTCTGAAAACAAATTACTGAAAAAAAAAAGTACACGGAAGAAACTCGTGACAAAAAAGGGGTAGATGTACAAAATATTAACACTTGATTTCGTAAAATCGAATATCGAACGGTAAAACCGTTAACAAATTGTATAAAATATTATAAACTCACCTGTGTTCTGCGAGAGCACTGAGTTTATTTTTCGACGAAATACTACAGCGGTTGGTTAGACCAACCTTCTCGGGCGGAAAACAAGACGCCAATGACGAACTGTGGCCGCCGAGAACACTCGTCGCCTCCTGCCTGGTGGGGAGTGAAACTGGTCGGTGTGCGAGAGAGATGCAAGATATGGGGTAGAAAAGGACAGAGATAAAAGCGGAAAACACGTAGGTGCCTATCTCAAACTAGTAAGCTTCAAATAACGGTCAAGAATTTAATAATTAATGTGACATTATAAAACCGGCACTAGGTTTTTAGCAACGACATGTTTCGATGAAAAGAACCGCGCACCGTAGATATTAATACCCTAATTGTATAACTATATTATAGCGTTACATTGTACTACATTATCATACCGTAAGTTTATTGGCAAGCAATTAAGAAAGCAAACAATGGTAAGCAAGAACCTTCACCGGTGACGTCAGATGCCATGATGAACGAGCGCCGTGTAATTCTATGAACGGATACGTTGCGCCAGAACTTCATACAACTCCATTCGTGCGGTGCACGGGGTAAAGTTTTAACAAGCCAACTTAATATCACTTTGCCCAGAATGCACGATTCGCCAGTTATTAATCATGCACGACGGCTAGTTAGCGAAATTGGAGTGCTGTGTAGTACAGATATATGCTGTAGGTGCGACACAATTAGTAGCTATTTGAGTAATTTATGTGACAAAAATGGTTAAAAAATTAAGAAAAAAAATTTATGCAAAGTAGTACCAGTTGTTCTAAAATTTAGTCACATAAATAAGGCGGGTTTTCAAACAATATATTAGTCCCTTTTCTGCATCGTATAAATAACTGACTTCAACAGACAGGCCAATCCAAGTTAAATCGTAAAGCTCTAAAAATAACTAAACCTTAAAATTACTTTTAGATTTCATAACGATTACGAGCTACTCTGTTATTCTAGTGTAATATGTATTTACAAAGCTTTTAAAAACAAAACAAAGTGTGCGTGTCGATGTGACTCAGCTGCTTAAGACTTGTAATATTGTATGATCACTATCTCATGAAACCCAAAATGTGTTTGTCACTCCCCTAAAATAGAAGTTTCTACATTAAAGTTTAAGATTAAAGTTTATCACGTCAATAAATTGTTGGAAATGCGTCAAAGAAAATGGTTACTTTCTACAGGTTTTCTGCACTTTTACCTTTGATGCTCGTTCATCCGTGTACGTCCTTCCAGTGCATCCACATGCTTTTACTACCAAGAAATTCATTTATACACGACATGTGGTACCGTAATACCAAATTTCGTCGTCGATCGTAAGTAGGTAGCTGTTTCTCCGAATTCGTTCTATTCGTTGATCAATTTTCCAAGCAAGCAAATTACAAATTGGAGATTTTAAGTCAGCGGAAACTTACTGCGATTTGTTTATGAATGTTCCTGCAAACTGATGTTTCTGAACACAACCTCTTACTTTGTGGTTATTTGTGCAGGTAGCGTGGGTCCGCGTGGACACGCAAACCATCCTAAGCATCCACCACAACATAATAACTCAGAACGCGCGCATCAGCCTGTCGTACAACGACCACCGCTCGTGGTACTTACACATCAAGAACGTGCAGGAGGTGGACCGCGGCTGGTACATGTGCCAGGTCAACACCGACCCTATGCGCTCCAGGAAGGGATACCTACAGGTTGTGGGTGAGTATACTCCAACAGTTTATCGTACAACGACCACCGCTCGTGGTACTTACACATCAAGAACGTGCAGGAGGTGGACCGCGGCTGGTACATGTGCCAGGTCAACACCGACCCCATGCGCTCCAGGAAGGGATACCTACAGGTTGTGGGTGAGTATACTCCAACAGTTTATCGTACAACGACCACCGCTCGTGGTACTTACACATCAAGAACGTGCAGGAGGTGGACCGCGGCTGGTACATGTGCCAGGTCAACACCGACCCCATGCGCTCCAGAAAGGGATACCTACAGATTGTGGGTGAGTATACTCCAACAGTTTATCGTACAATGACCACCGTTCGTGGTACTTACACATTAAGAACGTGCAGGAGGTGGACCGCGGCTGGTACATGTGCCAGGTCAACACCGACCCCATGCGCTCCAGGAAGGGATACCTACAGGTTGTGGGTGAGTATACTCAAAAACTTTAGAGACGTAAGCACATGGTCTAACCTGCACACGAAGAAACAAGCAACAAGATAAATGGAAACAGGTGACAAAACGACAAGCAACGTAGTTTTGTTCAAATATTAAACTACACAGTATTTTAAAGTACTACTCTGTACACCAAACAGGGTCCTGAAATGTTAACTGAATCACTTACCTAATTGCACATCCACTTTGTAGGTTAACCTGTCCAGTTTATTGACCGCATAGCGAAATAAACGCGGCATTCTGAAATGGAATTTTTATTCACTTAAAAGCTCTTCATAATATCAAACCTAAGCGAGGAGTAAGTTGATATTTTGATATTAAAATACCCGAACTAAATACCTTCGTAAACCGTCCCTAGTTCAGGTGTAATAAGGTTACAAATTTATATAGCATTGCTGTGGTTGCGGTTCGGACCCGGCCAGCGAGCAGGTAGCAGAACTCCGACCTTACTCTTTGCTTGAAAAATCTGTTTACCAAATCAATATTATAAAAGAAAAATTTTGGATTATTATGATTTCCATTGTGAGTAAAATTGCCTATAGAGAATTTTATTTTGGTATTATTTTCTTCGCAATAAAACTGGTAGATAATAATTTAAAATCGATGAATCTATCCAGGTAGTAGTAGTCGTTTGAACAGTGTGTTTCAAAGACTCCATTACTTCTGACTGGTGAAAATGGGCTATAAAGAAGAACCATTTGACTTTGAACTGCATAGACAATTTTAGCCTCACCCTGCTAGAAACGACTGCTGGTCTTATTTAGAATCAGATATATACTAAGTTTGTTAATTGTATTATTGTTGTCCCTAGTGCCGCCCGTGATAATAGACAACATGACATCAACGGACATGGTGGTACGGGAAGGTACCAACGTGACCATGGTCTGCCGAGCCACCGGCTATCCTGAACCATACGTCATGTGGAGGCGAGAAGATGGACAGGAGTTCAATTGTAATGGGGAGTCTGGTAAGAACTTATCTTGAAATATTTTGTTGTGAAACATTTATTATGATATATGCGCTTTGGGTGTTGAATTTATATGGAGACGGACTACAGTAAGAAAGAAGCCTGCTTATTCCTAATAACTAGTAGGTATATTAACTTAAATATGTATGTGCACTTTCATATAAAACCCTGTGTTATCTTGTCCATTTTGATAATCTGTTTTCAAAAATCACCTCACTTTGTTTCTTTTAGCAAGTGAAAACTCCATTATATTATGTTTAGTAGAAACAGAAAGAACAACCGACACTGTTAACAAAAGATTTTGGTACACTTATAAATATCCGGTCAAAACATTAGTTCCGGACGCTCATTATGTTGACGCTCTCTGAACGAAACAAAGCACATGAAAGAAAGAAATCTCTGAAGCGAGAAATGGACTGGAATGGTCCCACAGCGATACCACTCGAGAATTCGCCCAAACAAACATTACAGCTGAACACGAAGCCACTACAAATACAACAATAACAAATTGTTTAAAATCATATTATAATTTCCGCTCATTATCCTACTTATCAATATTGAAGTAATTGAGCGCATTTTAATTAAAGGTTCGTATAAACTAAATTACGTGGAACAAAATTTTATGGAACATACGAGTAAACATTGAATTGAAATCGGATATGTAAATAGGGAGAAAGCCTATTGATTGTATTTATTATTTAAAGTGAACCTTCACGTCACCCTCACAAAGAACAGGTATACACGTTCCTTTAAAACGCTTCATTGTGACGCAACTTGTTTCTTACAAAAGTCTAATTGAAAATTCAAAAAGCATTCACCACAAGATTCGGAGCGGAGTACAGCAAAGGGTTCAGAAACGACATAGATTGTTCCACACAATACCATTAAATTGTACCCGCAACCAGCGCATAACAGAAATATTTTCGCAATTGAATTAACAATGGACTATCGAACGCGAATAATTACGAAAGCCCGCCATAATTCACTTATATCCAACAATGCCATATTTTATGCCTTTAAATTTTTACATCTTTTTTACCTAACTTAATCGCAGATACAATTTAAATAGCATTGTGCCTTGAATGCGTTATTTTCACAACAAAATTAATGATTATTTTATTATGAGACAACGTTTGAAGTTTGTGAAACAAAAGAAACATTGAAGCAATTAAATACTAATCAATTAACCACTAAGCAGTCAGTGTCCTTAAATGTCTGGACTTAAATCCCACAAACAAAAATAAAACTGTATTTACCTCAACAAAACTGTTCAATTCTGAAAGATGGAGCTTAATGGTTTTCTATTTGGTCACTGCGTCTGAATTTATGTATTCTATGATTAAGGATTCGTACTGTTGAAGTAGAATTAGCTAAATATTTGAAGATAGTAAATATTCATATAGGTAAAAGCCTTTTTGCAAAATCATTCATAAGGTACAACCACATGTAACTGCGTATCCTTCTCAATCATAAACATCTTTAAGAAGCAACTCGTCATAGTACTTCCACTTGTGAAGTTTCTTCTCGACACTTCATTACATATGTTTGTTTGCAGTGAACGTGGTAGACGGGGAAAACTTAACAATCTCCAAAGTGTCCCGGCTTCATATGGGGGCTTACTTGTGCATCGCATCCAACGGCGTGCCGCCATCGATCAGCAAGCGGGTCGTGCTAATGGTACAATGTAAGTTACATCATTACTTAAGCTAAAGTTCACCGACTACATAAACCTTCGTTTTTCTCAAAACCACTGTTCACTATGAATTTTCATTTTCAATTTTCTTTAATTTTAAGAGTAAACAGCTCCTTTAAGAAAAACGGATGTTTATGCGCCTACGGTGAAAATCGGCCTCAGCATGCTTCCAAAGTTGCATCAAATAAGTAACTTCACATGTTGAAACGTAAAGTTACAGAAATAATCCCGAGAGAAATAAATCCAAGTGAGTCACAAAAATTTTAATTGCTACGATATTATGAATGTCGAAGCAGAAAACTTTGTATGGTACTTTTTCATAGTAAAGGAAATGTTATTTATTTCGGCAGTACTTACAGTGCATTAACGTAACAAGAAACAACCAAATATTTCTGTAATATGAAGAAATGTTTTTTATTTTACGAATTTAGAGACATATGGCAAAAATTTTACCTGCATAAACAGACTCATATGAATCACTATCCGTTTTCCCGCGGTTTCACTAGCGTCCCGTTGTAACTACTGATCGTACCGGGATACAGTATAGCCTATTTTACTTTCCATCAGTAAAATAATTTTTCAAATCAGTTTTATATTTAGGATACAAACAAACAAAAAAAACTCCTTTATTTATTAGTATACATTGACGAACCAAATACAATTGTAGTAACCTAGTTTGCAAGCTAATTGCAGTATAAGGTGCCTTATGAACAAAGTACCTACAGAAGGCGACTTCTCTGTGTTCCTCGGTTGACTGTGAAACCTTGAGTAAAACGTACAGCGGCTTTCATTAACACATCAACATGGAAATATGCACAACCCACCTGTACTTAAAATTTATGTACAGAGAATTTTCTCTCCTTGCCTTTCCCTCGCAGTTTCCTCTCAGTACACAAAACTTTTATTATGTTCGTTTGAATATAGCAATAAAATACACAAGAAACTCTTATTTAGACCTCAGAAGCTTTATGCAATGTTTGTGCGCAATATATGCGCCGTTTTAGGCGAAATTCCACGAAATTAAAACTTTAATATTTAATTACCTAATTCAATTGGACTAACTTTTTTACTCAAAAATGTAATTAGGTAGTTAGCTAGCTAATTAGTTTTAAATTATGCTACTTCAAAGCGATTTAAAGTATCTAGAGATTTAAATTTAAGAAAAATATGAACTTTGTGGACTAACAAAATTAATAACTTTAGCAGCTGCTTATTTAATTTAAATAATTCCAAGTGAGATTTGTCCAGTAAGAAATACATTAATTCAAGCCAGTCCGGTGTCTGCCCGGACAACTGCACAGTGTGGGGCTGTCTTCAATGCTTTAACTTCAGCAAACTTTACTCTCTTCAGTTCACGATCCATGAAGAACTATAAACAACACTTAGAATATTATAAGCTGCTTATGTACGTATTTGCTCGAGATTCTACGAACTAGTTTAGTCAACGACTTTGAATGTTTTAGTTCAAGAAACACCACTGAGCATAAGCATTCATATGTATACCAAGTCACATACCGTTAACTCTACGCTTCTCTCTACGCTGACAACTTTTAACCTCATCTTTAAATAGGTATCTGTGTTCTTGTGTTATTAAAAACATGGTGTGGTAAAGTATAGCTAGGACAATAGGAGCAAATAAACTGCTTGGTGAACATTGATCAACCTGACCCTAACAGAAATCGTCTTTTATTCAGAACAAATTTTAAACAAAATAAGATTTTGAAGCAATAATTTTATCCTTTCAAGCATTTTATTATGTACACAAACTATATTTCACAATTTCTAATAAACATTCTGTATGTACACACTACACAGCTGATTAGTTTTCGCCAGTGCGGTACAACCCATTGATGTTACAATACACCCGTAGCGTACTCAATGTGACAATTACGCGTTGTCATCGTATTCCCAAATCAATGCATTCGTATGTTCGTATGTTCACTCATTCATTGGTTGCAGGCTCATTGCATTTGATTTTCGTCGGTACATATTTGTTTAAAATTAACTGACGTCGGTGCAATCTGGTTAGTGAGAGGCTGGAGAGAATGCGAATATATTCGAGATGGGTTTGGTCATTTTGCAGCAGCTACACAAATCAGACATTGGATGATGTGCAGCGCTCATAGCAGTTTGGAATAACAATCTGAATACGAGGTGTTTTTCAATTGTTTTTACTATGATCAGTGGCACGACCACTTTTGATTTTTAAAGCGACTTTCAATTTTGCATTCCTCCTATCCTTCTATCCTTTCATGGTCTACATATTTGGTTTCAATTGCTGGCTATTTACAAAATTGCTCAAATATTTACAAAATAGCTACATCATACCGTTTATGCATAAATACACCACAGAAAATATTTTCAGTAACCTTTCCCGTTTTCTGAAAACGAACGGACATAAATTCGAGACGGCGAAAAGCGGCAAGCTTCGAAAAATATGTAGGTAGGATAACATTCATCTAGATGGAACAATTATATGCCCGCACATTTGTCCCAGGTCGTTAACTTAGCCTCAAATTCTTCCTTTCGTAAGTACGTGAGCATTTCGACGCAGTCGTTTACTTTAGTAGGAAGTCAGTGTCGAGAAATATTATTTTTCTCGGGGGTGGGTGTCGTTAACGAGTATTTACGAGGACACGAGCGTCTCCACCTGACGGCGGCGCCTTCCGCCGGATCGGCCGTAATTGCGCCCAATTAGAGCATTATGCTGACGTGAATACGGTACGGACGCGATAATGGTGATACTATCTGTTCTGCCGCGTTGCCCTCGCCGCCTCCTCGCCTCGCCGCCGGACCCAATGAAACGATTCTCTTTCCCCTAATTCACATTCCGTATCTCAGCGCGTTCACAGTCCTCTCCATTTCTTAGGCGAGACGTGAAATGCTCACGTAACTTTCACTCGATTAACCAAAGAGACTTCCTTATGAATTCACTGTCAGTTTTCGTTACATTTAGGTAGTACCCGAGACAAATCTTTATGACAATGTTATTCTTTATGCGCGCCGCTGCCTGCTTTTATTCATTCATAAGTCTTCGCAGATAATATAATACTTGCACCAAGGACGTAACTATGTATACGATATGACGTGTGTAGGGCACCATTTATTCGGCAAGGCAGCAGTAAGAATATCTTACATACGGTATATTGTATGTATGACGTGAAGCGATATTTTATTTATGTAACAAGGATGAAGACAAAGTTTTTGTGAATAGGAACATTTTTCATTCTTAGCTGTGCGTGCGTTAACTACGTACCTGTGCGTGCGTGGTACGTAGTTTTCCGCTATTGTTAGAATTTACCAATAAAGTGCCCAAATTCTGTAATGCTGTCGAATTATTTCTGTATTTGCACCTATAAAGCTCACGTTCGAATTCTAGGAATCACTCTAGCCATATTAACTCTAAAACGGGGCAGAAATGTTGTACCTGGCCAACAAAATTGCTCCATAGAACTATAAATATCTATATATTTTATCTTCTCTCTACTTTTGTACTAACAAAACATTTTAGGATTGCCTTTCATAAAATTGGACTTAACTGGTCCATTTATTTCTTTGCATCAGAACAATTCAACAAAAATTACCTAAACAACACCAATTGCATTTTACATGTATTACTGTTATCCTGTCTATATATTCATAGTAAATACAGTGCAGTGGCA
This sequence comes from Helicoverpa zea, assembly GCF_022581195.2. Classification (NCBI taxonomy): domain Eukaryota; kingdom Metazoa; phylum Arthropoda; class Insecta; order Lepidoptera; family Noctuidae; genus Helicoverpa; species Helicoverpa zea. The sequence continues at coordinate 7,001,171 of NC_061462.1, forward strand.
TGAATGGCTCCATGCCAACTGTGCAACGGGTGGCGCTCGAACCTACAACCTCACGATAGACACATTAGACAGTTATAGCCATAAATGGTACGATGAACTATTGATTGAAAACTGTACAATGTACATAATGTTCTCATGCATATGTGAATAACTTTTAGAATTAAGTACAAGTTAATCTCAATCAATAAATTATTTGATGGCAACAATTGGTAGCACCGTTATATATCTATAATTTACTCTGTTTATTTTAGAGTTGGTTATACCATAATTTATAAGCTACGAAGGTATATTCTAGCTAGGGGGTAGAAAGTCTCGCTATGTTCTCAATTTCTTTACATTTTTGTCATAAAAATGTCGTAAACATTTTCAACATAACTTCAAGATGCAAATTAAATATTAGCAAGGACCCGCGGCGGAGCGCTCCATGTCGGCCTCTACAGCACCGATCCCTTTTGTCATTTACTAATAATTTATACACCAAATCTTTCTCAAGGAACGCGTCTTACTAATATCCCAAAAATTGCTCCAAAATTCATTGAGTCCTTCCATTTTCAATCGCATTTGTATTATTAAGTAGGTTTCCGCCTAAATGGTATTGAAAAGGGATGTTTTCCTGCGAATTGGTATTAGAAAATTTTATGTTTTCTCGTTCTATAAATGCCAAAAGCTGAAGGGATCGAGGGTGAAATAGAATTTATTAGTTCAATTAAAAATGTGGGTTCGTGACCTATCATAACGGTTCAAATGAGCTTCATAATTTTATTCTGTCAATTTTCTATTTCTAAAATAACGCTGCTTTGAATAATTTTACTCCTGATCATAGTTCCACCGATGCTGTCGATCCCAAATCAGTTGGAAGCTGCATACATTGGGCAAGACGTGACGCTGGAGTGTCACACTGAGGCGTATCCCTCCTCCATCAACTACTGGACCACGGACCGTGGGGACATGATCATATCAGGTAAAATAATATATATGTCGCAGGGATATGATAAAAAAGGGGATTTGATCAATTCTCTAAGGGATTTGATCAAATCACGGAGGATGTTAAAATAACAACACGATTTTATCTTTTCCCTAAACAAATCTAGTGAATTGAACAAATCCCTAAACTGGTTCAGTGAAATGACAAAAAACATGTCAGTTCTTGTCTTGCGCCTGTAAGAAATTCCTTTATGTAATTCACGATGCCACAAATCAGCTACATGTTTTAATAAGTGATTATTACAAATAGGCATATCATACGCAACTAAAATATTTTTAATTTTTTAAAGAAATTTTTGTTCATTCTTTCAAAAAAAATATTGTTCTGAGTAATGGCGATTTTTTATATCAATATTTCTTTGTATTACACACACCTGATTATCATAATTATGTCTATCTTACCAAATAAACCTTTAAAATATCAAAGCAAAATTATTTTTGTCATTTCACTAAACCAATTTAGGGATTTGTTCTATTCACTAGATTTGTTTAGGGAAAAGATAAAATCGTGTTGTTATTTTAACATCCTCCGTGATTTGATCAAATCCCTTAGAGAATTGATCAAATCCCCGTTTTTATCATAAAAAATCAAAAATCAAAAAAATCAAAAGTCATTTATTCAAAGTAGGCTGAAAATCAGCACTTTTCGAACGTCAATACAAAAGACAGCCCCCAAAACGCCCGCCCTTCACCACTTCCTATGTGTTTTTGCTGGGAAGAAGAAGTGGTGGAACAAACTCCCCAGCAACACAATTCTGTCTGTATGGTTTGAAGAACCGTATACAAATATTTAAATATCACTATACAACATTGTGTACATAAATTTGTATATAAAATCAATTCAAATAGTTAATCATGTTGGCTAGTACACACCTTACCCATACCTATTACTCAAGCAGTTACGAAATAAATCTATTAAAAAAAGAGTGAAAAATATAAAAAAATATAAAGCCTCCATTCAGTGAAGATAGATATAGTTTAGGGTGCACCCACCGACATGTCAAAGAGTTTTTATGAAAAATTAAAATAACAACATAAACAATGAAAACGGTGAACTAGGACTACCGTTCAAACCAAAATCATATACATTAGGTATATTACGGGTGTACAAATATGTAGTCAGCAAGACGACCTGGTACCACAAGCAGCACCCGTTCACGAGCATAACGCGAGGATCAGCCATCGCCCCCCTCGCACATTTTTGAGGGAGGGAGGCAACCCGACCACCGACGCTACCGCAAGCAATACCGTCAAAGGGAGCATGACGACTTGCAGCTACACTACAAGAAAACAGTTAATACTAATAGATTCGCAGTCGCTAGTAGACCATTTACAAAATTAAGGAACAACTCATCGTAAAAACAGAACGATGATGGTAATTAGTCAGTATACAAAAATAAAAAAATGTCACGTATAAAATAATATAAATCACATCAACTCATAATGATAACTTTGAAGCTGTCCAGTGTTTAACATGAGGACCAACTATTTTTATCGTTTATGTAGTCATTAACTGTATAATAAGCTTTCTTCGACAGGATAGATTTGATCTGCACTTTAAATTTATCAAAAGGCAATTCTAAAAACGACTGAGGAAGTTTATTATAAAATCGAATACCAAGCCCCATAAATGTTCCATGTACCTTGTGAAGCCTGTGAATGGGTACGCACAGTTTATGCTTGTTCCTAGTGTTGATACTGTGGACATCACTTTTCTTGGTGTAGTGATGAATATTCTGCCTAATGTATAATATGTTAGCAAGGATGAATTGCGATGCCACAGTAAGGATACCTATTTCTTTAAAAAGTTCCCTTAAGGAATGCTTGCTACCTAACTTATATATTGCACGAACAGCTCGTTTCTGTAATACGAAAATGTTTTCTATATCTGCATTCATATCCCTGCGACATATACTTATACGAATAATGAGTCTAAATATGTAGGTTTTAAAATAAAACCTTTTCATTCTAATACTACGACGTATGTTCCAAATGCTGTTTGGCATTGAAAAAGTACTACAAGTTCATGTATTTCTAGTTCTAAGCCAGACTATGTACCAGTCAATTAAGTGTCTAGGGTCCTTGAAAACTTAAAATACTTCATTACTTATGTAGTACATTAATCTGGCACTATCATGGTATTTGGATTAAAAGCTTATTCAAATACAAATGTGTCGATATTCAATATTATTGTCAGTTTTCCGATACTTAACGATTTTTAGGGACCATTTCTCATGAAACGCCAATATTGGACAAATAATAACAATATTGAATTATTCTGGAAGGTCCCAATAATAACCTACAGCTCACATTAATCAGACAAAAATACACTAACATGGAAATGAGATTAAAATATGAATCGACTGACTAAGAAGTAATTGATTCGCTGTGTAATTAATAAGTTAGCCCGACGGCTCTCCGGAATGAGCGAATTAATCGGATTACTAATGACTCCGTTTATCCGTCTGCAGGAAATAAATACATCACTTCACTGAGCGACGACAGTTACAGTCGGAAAATGAAATTGACTATACGAAGAGTGTCGTCAAGAGATTTTTCATCTTACCGCTGCGTCGCCAAGAACTCCCTCGGCGAGACAGATGGACTCATCCGACTTGACGGTAGGTAGACCAGATTATTCGTAGTCAAACTACTGAACCGATTTATATAACCATTCGATATCTGAAAATATATTTTTCCACAACATTTTTATGTCAGTGGTTTCTTTTCAAACTAATCAAGAAAATTTTGCAGAAATCCCCGCACCTTCAACTACTAGCACTACGGACAACAACGTTCCCACATTTCCACAAAGGAAAAAAGGTAATTTTTCGTTACTTCTTAAGAGGAACTCTTAAGCCAGTTCGTTTTTCTTTTGTCTATTTTTCAGCTCGTTGGCAGTCTTTGGTCTTATAAGACAATTTTAAAATATCAGTTTTGGCACCAAAGAATGTAAGGATCGCCAATAGCAAAAAGTAGAGTGCAAGCCACGACCCGCCGGGTTATACATTCATCGCAGACTCACGGTGCCATACGGAAAAGTCGATGGCGAATTTTGTATTTATCGGTTTTACCCCACAGCCCAATGCTTCCGTACAATTGGGTCGTTAGTAATATTATTGTAGGAAAAGCGATTTTGTTTGCGCTTTGACTTCCAATATACCTTCTTATTGTTATAGATTTGGGTTTTTCTTTTATACTCTTTATGGCGTCATATGTTTCGTTCACACTTGAAAGCCTACTTTCATAGCCCCTTAGCAGCATGTAAGAAAATTTTACGACGCAATCATTTTTACGTTTGTATAACATGTACCTTGTTTGTGTCAGGTAAACATAAAAACCGTTGGCGGGACAGTTCCGCAGAGAACCGAGTCATAGGAGACTACGAGGTAGAAGAGTGGAAAGATGTCGGTAAGTGTAATACCTACTTACATTATTTAGTAGTTTAAAAGCCTTTTAGTGTTCCTGCAGTACCGCTCCATCTCGATAAAGTTGCCTACGAGAGATAATTGCCTCTATAGAAAGATGCAAATTGGTAAAATATTTCTCTATCGAGCACTCGTTTAGTATTCTCACTGAAAATAACTTTCATATGCTATTAAAAACTTGAGTGCTTACTTATTTGATTTTTTGTTATAGTTGGTACAAATTATTGGATTTAATTGTGTTTCGTTTGATCCGTCGTTTAGATTACGAGTCGACCCAGTCCTCGCGGTCTGCCATCAGCCGCAGCGTCCTATTCGTCATCATGGGAGGCTTACTGATAGCCAGCTGACATACGGCTACCATCAACATCCACGTCACGTCGTAGTGCCAATAAATATTTGTGCTAAAGAAACTATATAAATAGCGGTGATAAACAATTATAATAGGATAGGTGCTGTGTCATTCGTAAAGTTATCAAATAGAAACATTGCAACTAAATACATTATTTAACACCTGTTATTCACATCGAAAGTATCAATTAATTTTACATTAAATGCATTTATTTTCACTGTAAGGATATTTTTATGGAGATGTAGTATCTATCTAATATAAATTGTAAATATTTTTCGATATAATTGAAAGACTGATAGAATTGTACGGTAAATGTGCCATATCTTATCCCAAATATTGTTTTAGCTTTAAAAGATCTCGTTAAAATACCTATTACTTAATAATTTTAATTTACAATGAATTCGATTAATTTGTACTAAAATTGCCATATAGCTATCCAATAAAAAATGTCTTCACATAAATGAGACAAGTCACTACCCACACAAACCCTGTACAACGAGTAATTTTCGAATGATCTAAAAATACTTTATAAGTTTTCACATTGTATGTACGGTACACGTTACGTTCCATTCTACGTACTTGTGCGCATTAAGATAGTATCGTGCCATTAACACTCGTTACAATTACTCACTCGCCGGTTACACGAGCATCGGTTAACTCGGAATTATGTTATGACTACGTTTTTTTGCAAAAAGTGTAATAATTAAACTTGTTTCAAGTTTATTCTAGTGTTTGTTCGTCTTCCTACAATGTTCAGTCAGAGAGAATCAATTCTTTGCTTTGTGTTTCTTTTTCTCTCAATTTGTCTTACAAAGTTTAAGATACAAAATCGAGAAACTGTTCGGTTTTTGTACAGTTCCATTTTTATCGTCTTGCAATGTATAGATACGTACCTACATTAAATTCCGAGTAAATTCATTTTATATAAAAACAAATGAATCTTTACATTGTAAAAAAAATGTATGGAAAACCCTAGCGGTAAATTTCTATGGTAGTAACATGTCTGAAAGGCTATCGTATTCAGAGGCTAATAAAAGACAATAGAAATGGCTCGGTATATTTTCCATTTAAATATAATACAATATTGTATTGCATAACATACACTCATGTATTGGGAGAAGGTTCTGAAAGATCCTACTTTTAAGTAAATGTAGGACTTTCATAAGAAAGGTCTTATTATCTCGCCACGTTTACATACTAAGCCTATTCTTACCATCATCAGATCTATGCATCGTGTTAATGCTCACAAAAATATTTCAATGTGAAAGAACAATAACACTTGTATCGATCGGGTTTCGCGTGCTTGCCCTTAAACTTCATACACTTTTAAACCGAATGTTTGTTGGGAAATAAAACTTAGGTTTCAATTATTATATTGCAATAACATTGATTGCATTTGATTGCCTTGAAGCCCCATAAACTGCTCCGAAAATGTAGCGTTCATCGATCTGTGTTTAGCTCGAACAAGCCAATTGAGTTTCTAAAGTTCACTGTCTCTGTAGTGCATTTTCAATGATCAAAGAAAATGATAACTTAAAACAAGTTGCTTCTATAAATACCTACATGATTTGTTCCTTGAAAAGCTTTATAATATATTTAATGTAAATATAAGTTATGTTATACTATATGAAATGAATATAAACTGTAATTATGTTTCTTGTTTCTTACCAATGTAATCCACGTACGATTCCGTACGAATTCTTTTTGTAAATAAACTCATCACTTCTGCAATAAAGACAATATGGCGTGCTTTGTAATATAAATAAAATAGCTATGTAATATTTCAACGTACTCCAAAGCTTGCGTTTCATATTAGATACATCTTTCTATAGAACATGGTTATTGTTTGTACCATTTCCAGGAATTTTATAGCGAAATATAGATGGAATTCCATTTTATTTATACACGTAGATTCGGATTAAATTATACTAACTAGTTATGTATAAATATAAGATCCAACATATCTTGGAAATTGATTATTTCTACGTTGAAAACTTTGTATAGTGACCGTTGCAGTTAGCTGTTTATGTAAAGTTATAAAATAAATGAAATTTCATAAATCCTTTGAGTATAATTTATCACTGAAACTTTTGAATTGCCATAGAAACCTAACAAGGGAGCTCCCTATTTGTAATGTATTAATCTAAACTTGCTGAATGATAATTTTCGAAGGGTTAAATCAAAATACTCTTGAATATTTCTTATCTACATCCATCAAAGTAATAAATTCATTGATTGCTAAGTACTTAAAAGTTGGAAGTTAAAATCTGCGCTGCATACACGGTACAGTGGAACGTTATTACCTCGACACTGCAGAACGTTAAGGTATAAAGTAGACGAGCAACAAAGCTCTATTGTTTACAGAATTATTACAGTTCTCGCACTCGGGCTTATTTTGCATAAAATAATGGACGCAGAAGCGGTACCTGGGCAACTAGGCACCCCGTGGCTGGGCACAGACACTTTAATGCACTTACTGCCAAGAGTCGCGGTAACTGACGAGCGTGAATATAGCTTTACCGGTTTTAAAATTCGTGGTAGCACAGTCTATTCAAAACTCGGTCGGCTGACGTACGGATGGACTGGCTTCGTTTGCGTGAACACACGTCGCGGTTTTTACACGTCTTTTCACTGCCGTTTATGTACAGCCGACGAACTGTATTTCAGTCAGATGACAGACTCTTGACTGACAGAAAATTATTATAGTATATGTAGAATTGTATAGATATGAGTTTTTGGAGAAGTAACTTTTCTATCTGCCTCTATATAAAGGTACTGCGTTAAGAACGTACGTAATGTTTTCAATACAAGATAGTAAGTAGCTTATTTCAGTGAGCGGTAAGCACTCGTAGGTACAATTCCGAGCCGTATGGTTACGACCACCCTATGATGGTATATCGATTTTATGCAAAATGCAACAAAGTTCCTCGCTACGAACACTCCGTGCTATATTAGCCATAAACCGCGCTTATTTTGCCAACACTGCTCGCTTTATTATTATAAAATAAGCCATCAATTTATCGTACCTACTTATCGGACCATCGTTGTTAAATTGGTGTTGTGAAACTGCGGATACCGGCCGACCTATCTACATAATATTATTTTTTACTTCATTCCTTTTCTCCTTTTGGTTCCACCTAAAAGGAATTTTCACTCATTTCACGGCAAAAAAGTAAATTCAGCAGTTCGATACCGGGACCAAAAGGCCAAGGTGCATTGATCTTACGAAGGCTTGATTTAATTATCTCTATTATTGTATCATTACTCAGTGTGTAATATCGTGTACCTTTTGTGTCACAAAATGTTATTCATTAACTAAAAGTACTTACTTGTGCATGCATTCCAAAAATACTTAAGTAGTTCAAAATAAACCATCGTAAATCAGTACGACACTCTGTAACTAGGTTGGCATTTCTCCATAATTGTATTAACAGTTTAATCCTAAAACGATACAGTTTTATATGACGAGATAATGTTGCCATTTAACGCTTAATTGGATTTTGATAACAGTAAATGGCACTTCGGAACATTAAGCGGGATCGATGACTTAATATGCCCGCGGCGACATGCTAGTACTGAGCGGTCACATGCACTACTAGGTATACTTAGTCGAAATGATCGATCGCACTGTCGCCGCCAAATGATACCCAACTTAATGGAATTAACTTTAATTTGACACTCAATTAAACCTCGAGTTTATTTTAACTAACCGAAGCTAAGCAAAATTATAAAGAAACCATAGTTTACTATTTCAGGATAGAAATACTGAGTAATTTCAGAAAGATCAGCTTGATTTTCTCGTTTGATATAGGTAGCAATCATGGTACCTGTCTCCAACCTACTAGACATGAAATAAAAAACACGTCACACGGCGGTTCAATCAAGCAACAAACATTTCGATTTTATTGCCGATATCCTGAAATAAAGAAAAGTATAAAAATAATAAGGAGTCGTGAGGGAAAATAAAATATAATAATAGCACGCCGTCAAAGTCATTGTCCAACGGCTTGAAAGGATTTAGGGTGTGTTTTAGGATTATTATACATTACATATTAGGATAGTATACGATGTTTGAAAAGGGTATGCGGTCAATTTTGTACGATTTGAATTTCATGTTGCCTTCAGCGTTCCAATCATAAAGTACGATATCGATGACAGTCACAATTTTGTTTACAAGGATTTATCTGCTCGATTCTGTCGCAGAGCAATATTGGTACAGTAGACCGCACATCAGTGGTAACTGTCATGCACCTTAACTCAATAGTAATAAGTACGATTTTCCTATAAAACTGTTACCACTGACCTGAAGTTGACTGTACGTTTATTGTATCTCGGTCGACGATATTTGACGCCGCTCTGATATCTGTTACGCCGTGTAATGCCAATAAAAATGTTTATTTCCGTGATGATCTTGGAAGGAAAAAGCACGAACTGTGTAACAGTTTCTTATCGCGGATGAGGAATTGTAAAAGTCAACTGAAGGAAACGAGATATGGACGCTCGTTGAGTGCTCGCGGGTAAAGTGTGCTGAAATAATAAAATATTAATCTTGAATTTGTGTATTTTTTTTTACCTCTATGTTAGACGTTATATTACCATAGTTACAGAATAAAAAATATAGTTTTCTAGTCTAACCAAAACTTAACTATTAAGAAATACCTGGATTATGTCTCAATATATATATATTACTCACAAATATCCAAATAGGTCCTTGTTTCGTATTATTGCTGTCTCTATGCGTCGCCAAACGATTCGGCCAATTTTCCCCGCATGATCGACCCGTCTGGCCCGACAATGTCCTGTTTTGTAGGATCAGGGTCAGGCGAACACTTTCATAGAAAACCTTTCTAGCAATGTTTGTAATGGTATATCTTTGTAATTCCAGCGTTACAAGTCACACCAACATTACACAATTTGAAGCTCCCATTTCACAACTCAAGTTTCTCAGATGACAACATGATGAGCGCTGACATTTTGATTAATCCAATTATTTGCGACTGTATATACTATGCTAAATTAATAAGGTCTTTGACTGACTTCAGCCTGTATTGCCATTTATCAACTAATAATTAACTTTTAACATCAAACAATATTAATACCCCTTTATCCCACTGTTGTGTGTACACAGGGGGATGTCTTATTATAATTCCCAATACTCGTATTATTGTGAAACTTCTGCTAAGGTAGGTATTATATGTTGTCTGTTATGTAAGTAGCAGTAGTAAACGAAAGGCATTTATATTTCTGCAGCGTCGGTTCCCTCATTAAAAATGAATGGTTAAATAACGTTTCTCAAGTTTTTCAATTGTGTAATACAAAATACGCGGTAAAAATGTCTTCTTTTATCCGATATAATTTACGAAGCAACGCATTACATTTTCCTCGGTTTCTATCAGAAAAAAATAGTTTTCGTGCCCATCACATTAATGATGAAAGCAACTACAACATTTTTAAAGCTTCCCAGTCCACCATTAAAATAATAACTTCCTCTCTGTTGTGCATTTCTGTAGCGACCCAAACATAAATATTATAAACACGGCATTTCATTTATTTTTACATTTTAACACGATTCAGTTGAAAGGATATGGAAATATAGGTATATAAATATACCAGTAGATGTCATTAAATGCAACACAAGTAAAGCAAGATGCCGGACACTTAAAGTATTAAGTAGGTACACATATAAAAATAAACAGTTTGCGAGAAGAATTTCTTCAAACAAGTCATTACTAAGCCACACAAAACTTTTATGGACCTACCTTATAAAGTCGCATTGAGTAAACCAAGTTCAACGCAAACTTAAACAACAATTAATCAGTTGGAAAATTGAACGACGTTACATCACATCATGAAGATAAACCACTGAAACATGAGCCCAAGTTTGCGTAAACCGAGTTGCACAAAGCGAGCAAGTCAACATTATCGTTAATAAGATGTTGGTTGAGAGTGAGCTCGGCTTTCGGGGAGACTCGCCGGCGGTCGCGGCTGGCTCGCGAAGATGGCGTGAGCTCTAGTTTTATTTTTCATTCACCGCAAGGTTCGGTATGGCGAAACCCCCCAGCGAAGAAAATTCGTATTTCGAAGACTTTTACGTTGCACCTCTATACCTACTTAAAGTTGACTCCGAAAATCGATTCCACTAGTCGAGTATGCAAATATTACGAAAACTATTTTCAAGTTAGATACATTCTAGATCGCAACCATTGATATATATGTACTACGTACTAGATAGAACGTTCCGAACAAAAAGCTTGCCACACTGAAATGCACTGCATTTGCACTGCAAATCAAAGCGATTTTAACACCCGCGTAGGATGGATGTCTATGAAACGACAATTATAAAATAGAAAATACATATCAAGGTATAAACTTACACATATAAACTATTCGAGAGTCAAGTAAGTAAAATTACACGCTGTTCATGCTATTACAACGCTTGTATATCATACTTTTCATTTATAATTCAATTTTACAAATATGCATTAATTTGTTTCCCGCCATCTTAAAATTATGGATTAAGAAAATCGTGCAGAAACAGATGTGCCATAAAACTGGCAGTAGGTAAAATATCAATGAAAACAGACTTCACTTTGTCATGGTATGTTCATACTTTCAAGAAAAAATAATATGACCTCGTATGTATTGCGCTACTGTAAAAACACTACAAGATATATCAGCACGTTTAAATTCGCGAAAATTTGTGATAGCCCTAATTAATATTAAAAAATCCTAAAAATAAGTTCCTGGTTTTAATATATTACATGATTTTGCATTCACTTAGATGTAAATAAACTTTTTGATACATTACATGATTTTGAATTCACTTAGATATACACTTTTTGAGTAATGAAGGATGTAGGCAAAATACGAGCGAAAACATTATGTCACTTCTGCAATTAACATCAATGAGGATGACTACATGTCACAATACGTCAACAAGATATCAACACACGAACAGACGACATAAGCGGGTAAATTATTTGTATGGATGTTCTTGTCTATCGCTAGAATATATGTCAATGATCGCAACGTGCACACGTGGCGTTCCTTTACATTTAGTAACTAATTAAAATAGGAATGCATCTAATTGTATTAATAGCATACCTAACAAGCTTGACATGTATATCTAGATGTAATAGGATCTGTATGACTAAGATATGTGATAGATACTTCAGGTGAATAATGACATCCACCTAGCCTTTCCCCAGCTAGCTAGGAGTCCGCTTTCAATGTAACGAGATGCGGCTGGATATCAATATTTCACATGAAGCGACTAGCCGACCTCTACAATCCAACTACTGTCTTGTACGGGAATTCTTAGGTTACAGCAATTGACTTGTTGACTTCTAACAACGCGGAAGGAATATTATACACGCTGGCGAAATACCTTTAGCAACCGACGCTGAAACACACCCTTAAAAATAGGCCTCGATGTAAAAGTTTGTTCAGTCATCCAGAAACTGACGGGCTCACTAATCGATCAGTGTGGATGTAATGTATATAGGTAGGTAAGTACCTACCCTATTAAATATGTGAAGAAAATAGGTCACTTGACCTACAATGTATCATGTACTAAGATGTGTAGCGCTCAATACAAATAGTTACTTTGATATTAGTACCGGTACCATAGTCATTACCCAAGACGAGGTATATTTTATATTGCCATTTTGGCTTCTCAGTAGTTTAACTTATGTCAATAAATGCACAAGTTTATACTGAGTATTTAGAATAAGGAGATGAGGAAAATAACAAACCTCACAAACTTAGAAATAAATTGATCATAAGAAGAAGAAATAAATACCTATCGGGCTGTAATACAATACACAATAGTAGACTGAACATAATATGTAATCTAAGAAAACCTAATCTAATTATCTTGTTTGACTCTGATAGCACTGACTTACTCGTGTATGAGTTTACGCATAACACCCTTCACATAAGGAACCGCAAAGTATCTAAGATTGCGGCGGGCAACCCTGGAGTTTCCCACACTGCCGCCTCCCTGCACGCAAGTATATCGTCGGCCTACTGTAAGTACTCACACGACACTATAACTATATAACTATTATGACCCATCTTTTCCACCTAATAACTCGTAGTTACATAAAGCTACAACTAAACGGTAAGACTACAATAAATGACCCCACTAAGTAACTCGGAATGCCTACCTGTACGAATTCTTGTATTTGGGTTCATTACTAAATAATTACCGACTTCTGAGAAAAGGACGACGGTTTGAATTTTCATGTAAGATTTTTTTGCCGACGGTAAGCTGACTTTAATTGGTCTTCTTTTATTACGTTTTATTCATTTTCGCCATGAACTTTGCATACATAAGCGAAAAACTCTTTGTTCTATTCTCCTTGAAAAAAGTAATATTGGATCTATAAAAACTGCAAAATGTGAAAAAATTGTTTTATATCGCTACCTACATAGTTATGTTATAGTAGTTGGTAGCAAAAATAAAAATAAGCATGAATTCAAAATCTAATTTTATTACGTAAATTGCAGTGCTATTTATACAAAATGAATCGTGTAGGTAATATTTCATTTTATGAAGTCAGATATTTTATTAATAAAAAATTATGAAGCACTTTTTCTTTTCACTGTAAATTCCTCTAAATTCACTATGATTTGCATAAGTATTGTTCCATGTAATCAGATTGTTTACACTGTGTAGTAGATACTCAAGTTATATTGGGTGTAGGTAACTGTTTTGATTAATATCGTGCCAGGGATAGGTACCTACTGGAATTATGACACTAATTGGGTCGGAGTACTCAGATAGCTGTCATTCTGTATGAAGTACGAATGTAGGCACATGATCCATCCCATTTAATTAGTTGTTATTATATATATTTACTTTGCTAGAATTGTAAAGATGGAATATTAATTATGGAAATAGTAAACAAGTTCCCAAAATGGGACTAGTTTCCCTGCTCCGAATAGAACACGTGGAAGTCATGGGACCTCCTTTTCTCCATTAATCTTGAAATTCAGTGGAAGTGGAAAAAGCCTAACCATTCAAGACACTAAGATGTTACGGAGAAATTCAATATGGGGAAACCACACAACGAATTGACAGTACACAGAATCAAGCACTGAGAGTTTTTATTGTATTACTACACTATCCCGAACGCAATAGTTTTTTTTTCTTTTTTTATGTGACAACAGTCAAATATAGGTTGGTCTAGTTTTTTTAAGGGTCAGGTGAACGTTAAAGTTATTGTTTTCTGCACACAACACCGACGACCGAACGCCGCGGGCAATAGTTGTATTTTTGTTAACTTTTATAGTCCCACTTTACTGACAAAAGCCCCGAATTGATTTTATAGTGATGCACAAGATTAGGAATCAGAATTTCATAATTTTGAGTTATAGAGATTTTAAGAATCTTAATGAAGGGATGTTCCTAATTTAATGAGAGGAAATATTATTAGCTACTCTAAAGACTTTTACGAAGAATTCTAACCAACTACAGACTTTTTTAAACACTATGTAAACTTACTAAATAAAGTCCGGTCTAATTTATTTATTACTGAACTTCGAAGCGATATTATACTTTGGTCAATAGATATGAATGTGCGTCACGCTAGGCAAACCAGCATTTAAGTAAAGAAGAGTCTTTATTTATTCGTATAAACATTACTACATAATTAAATACGTATATAAACACGTAATAATCAAAGGTCATGTAGGCTCGGTGACCGAGGAATATATTGTTAGAGTCAGTACGAATGTTCTATATTTAGAAAGGCATAATAAGGCCACTATTTCTGATGTCTTGAACATATTATGAGGGTTTATTATTGTTACTGTGTAAGCCACTTTCTGTAGGATTATAGCGATGTTCTTTGTCTTATTGGTGGTGACTTATATTTATTAAAGTGATAGGAATAATTGAAGCAAAAAATATAGAGATGAACCCAATGTGAAAGTGTCAATATGTATTGTTTGAAAAGTCACGGTCATTGAATGAGGGCAGAGATAACTAGCGCAGTTACCACACTAAACAAATCCCTCCTAATTTGGCATTACGAAGTATCGCAACACAGTTAGCCAAACTTGTAAACGTTTCAGTCAGAACGAGAAGGCATCCACACCTTGAGTACTACAATAACAAAAAAAAAAACTAAGTGGATTCTTAACAAAAACGTTATTAATCATATCTAACACAATTTAGTAAATGAGGGCCACGGTAATTGCTCGCAAATGACAGAATCTTACGAAGGTAGTGCGGCGGAGACCATTAATACTTGTTAAGAGGAACATAAAAGGAATCATTTCGCCTTTACGGAAAAATTATGCATTCGCCTAATATTGTAGGACGGCGCAGATTGCAGCAATTACAGAGACCCACTAAAAGGCTTAGGTTACCTCCAATAAATTAGCATTAGATATCGGTGTTCACGCTGTTGCGTAGGAATGGAAGAAAAATGTAATGCGATAAATTATTCTTAGTATAAATTCCTTGGAATATGTGCTTAAAGCCCCGATTGTCCTTTTTTTTTTAACTCGGTTCGCTTAAGAAGGTTACGGCTTTAAGAAATGCATTAAATGTTTACGGCATTTTAAATTTAAAACTACTTACTCGATCAACTTCTATAAGAAAGAAATTGACATTCTTAATGAAATAGCGAAAATCACCATCATGTTCTCAATATATAAATTATCACGTTGTTAGATAATCTTACATATAAAGATTTGATACAATTACTAATACTGCACTTAATTATAGAGAAAAAATGTTTTGTTAAAAAAAAAATACAATAACTGCTAATACATACACCACGTAGGTACAACTATAATCTACCATCGTTCTGATATAAAGCTCTCATACACTAGATAACACTTCCAAAACATTGCCTTAACTTACAATAACATTTTGGAGAGGACTTATCACAATAGAGCCAGATAACGTTTCACATTGTTTCACACACCATAAGCTTTGCACAGTTGCTATAAGTTACCAGTTTTGCACAAATGAATAATGCCTCAAGGGACCATGCAGACTTAGGTAAGTTTAAATTTGTTACCGGTCATACGTTGTACAAAGAAACCTGGTAGTTTACGACTGTGAACCACAAATGTACGTAAAAACCTACGTAAAAAAAAATATTTTGTTTATGGGTCTTTGTTTCTTTTTAAATTATATCTTTGAGTCGAGAATTAAATTGAGTAAAACTATTTCGCAGAAATGATAATGGAACTTGTTAAATATTTTAAAAGAAAAAGCAGAAATGAATACTGGAAGATTCACAACAATAGCTTTTATCAAAAAGAAAATTCAGAAACACGTACGTACACCTATCACGAAAAATTACATTTTATATAGGTAGGTAACTGATCAATCAAACAAAATATTTTTACGTTAATGATCAATATCACGATCATGCATTGAGAAAAAAACATCAATTAAAGTATGCACAAAGAGACTTTTCCAATTCAAAGATTAATCAAGTTTAATAATACATAAGTAATATTACATTTTATCATAGCGTTTGTATTTGCAAATCTATCAGACTAATTATACATGCTTTGACGAATTATTATACCTACATACAGACAGGCCCGCCGCTAGCTGTTTGTTCGCCCGCGTGCAAAACTGATTATGCCGCCCTACGACTACATACGTTTTGACAAAAAATATATAAGGGGGGGGGGGAGCGGATCCAGGGGGTCCGGACCCGATGATGCCCATATATGTAAGGAAGCGCGAGCGGAGCGAGCGCGAAAATTTTTTAGTCTAAGGACACAAAACAAATAAAAATCACTGTAAATTAACAAAGCAAAGTCAAAAAGTAAGATATGCACAGAAGTGAAGTGCAAAAGCCGCGAGCGAAGCGAGCGCGATTTTTTCCTTAGAGTTTTCATGAAGTAAACATATTATCATAAAAAACGGACGTGCGCGAAAAATGTTTTTTCGGAATTGAATGCCTCAACAATTAAACAAAGACAAAATGCGACATCTGACATGGAGCCGCGAGCGCAGCGAGCGCGAATTTTTTTGGAGATGCAAAGGGTGAAACAGTCAAAATTGATAGGAGACGACCAAAGCTAGGGCGGCTTTTTCTGAAATTTTATTGGTTTAATTTTGCCGCCCCCTAAATAGCATTTGCCCCACGCTACGCCACTGGTTGATCTTAAATCGTTTTTAAGAATCTTTAATTTTGAAAATGTCCTTTCAACAGATGTACCTAACTGAAACCGGCAGTGTAAGTAATATTCTTAGCGCTATTGCTGTGTTCGGAAATATTGAAATCAAATCATTAGTAAAAAGATATTGTATTTTTTAAATATTACGTGATAACTCGCTAGATTTGCCGCCCCCTAGGACGTGCCGCCCGCGTGCTGTGCACGCGCTGCACGCCCGCTTACGGCGGGCCTGCATACAGACGCAAACATGCATATACATATATTACCTCTATATTCGTTTCAATGTTCAATAAACGCTGAGTTACATTGACGTTATATTACACATATCGACGGAGAGCTATTTATTCTAGATTCTACGAAATGAAGTGAAATAATATATCTACATATATCGTTACTTATTTTAACCTTTAAGTACCGACCCGTGGTCTGACAGACACTTTGCGAGTTCGAAATGTCTAGTAACACATGTTAGCGAAGTCGTAACCCCTCTGGCTTCTCTCTACCCTTCGGGCAGGCGTTTGGAAGCATTCCTGGTGAGTAGCTGCGTCGGCGCATGCAATTACGGTAAGTTATGATTTTTTTTAAATCGCGAGTGGTCTGTCAGACCACTCGTCTGTACTTGTGTAACTTTTTTTGGATCCGACTTTTTCTAAATTATATCGTTTTTCTAGTTTATTTTTAGTCAGTTCTAAAAATGGATATACCAGGAACGTCGGGTATGAAACGGGCAGCCGCAGATGCAAAAAAAACGGTGTCAACGCCGATATTTGAATAAGCGTCTACCACGATAATTGAACCTGTGAATAAAAAGTGTTTTGGGTCCAAATATACCTGATAATGTTAGGAAAGAAAATGAAACAGAAGGTAATCAAACCAGGATACTCTGTCCTTCAAATATGAAGTGCAAGACTACCCACAAATGTGACATTTGTATGAAACACGTGTGCCTACAATGCAGCAAACCTGTATGCAAAGAGTGTTTGTAAACTACGATAGTTTGGTGCCTGGAGATGTTGAAAAATATGTTTGATTATGTGTTAAACTTTTATTTTTATTGTTACTTACTTATTAATCTTTTAAAAAAGGGTAGTCAAAAAAAAAATATATTGTAAAGTTAACACATAATGATTATTCAAATAAAAGTTAGATTTTTCTCTCAAAAAAATTAGAACTGCTATGTAAAAGTCTATAATTAGTAATAAATGTAAAAAAATCTATGTTTTGTTTTACTTATGCAATAACTAATTGAATAAGCAATTTTTTTAAGCAGAATACAAAGAAACAAAAAAAAATTGTAATTAAAGCGATGGTGGTCTGCCAGACCCCACGTCGGTACTTGTGTAACTAAAATAGGACGTCGGTACTTAAAGGTTAATACTGCTAGTACAATTTAATAACGCAAAATGTGCAAAAAAGATAATAATATGACATATTTTTCTATAATTCTGTGTGAAAGAAAATAATATCACACTTTCTCGAAATCGCTACCTAGGCCGGATATATTGTTAACAGTGTCATAAAAACTGGAGACAATATTTTTTCCTACCGTTGCTCATATAAAACGGTGTTTTAATAAAAGCGGATCACAGCTCTCAGGCTGAATATTGTCACAGATATTTCAATATTGGTGGGATTAGCAGCCTATTTAAACATCACTTTCAATGCTCTGCAGCGTCATACCGAAATACAATATCTTTCAAAGCAACCCGTCATAATATTTACTGAACCTTTTTAATTCTGAAGCGAACACCTTTGGATATTTTCGCTCTTTTTTATGCTATAGGTTACCTATAAATAGATTCATATTGCTCAGTATATCGAGGTAAGTAAATATGTTACAAAAAAGAAATAATTATAAATTTAATTAGACAAAAATATTGGACACGCATTTTTACCGTTTTCCCACAGACCAATAACAACGAAGATACAACTGGTTTCAATTTTGGGGTCAAATACTTAACCCAGACGTCACAAACACCCACACTCTCATACATAATCACTTGCTATTTTATTTTTGTATTTTAAGGAAATTACAAAATTAATTATCTAAAAACGGATTAATTAGAATCACTATTTTTAACCCTGTTTATCGTCATAGCTATTTAATCATGTCTATATTTTTTAACCGACTTCCCAAAAAGGAGGAGGTTCTCAATTCGTCGGGATCTTTTTTTTTTTTTTTTATTTTTTATGTATGTTCACCGATTACTCAGAGACGCTTCGACCGATTTGCAAAATTTTTTTTTTGTTTGATAGGGTTTACCTCCCAGGTGGTCCCATAGTCACCAGGTCAGGATCTGATGATGGAAACCCTGAGAAATCGAGGGCAACTTTCGAAAATCGTAGGCATACGTAGGGTAAAAACTTGACACTAAGGCGCATGTCTGATAACACTATGCAATGGTGAAGGCTTGGAGCTGACCTGATGATGAAGACCAGAGAAGGTCGAGGGAACTTGAACAATGAATGTGTAAAAAACTACCTCGTGTTTGGGCTTATTTTGTTCGTATTGACGAGACCTTTGCAACAGTGAAGGTTTGAAGCTGACCTGATGATGGAGACCAGCGAAGGTCCAGGGAACTCGACAATTGAATATGTAAACTACCTCGTGCTTGGGCTTATATTGTTCGTATTGATGAGAACTTTCCACTGCGGATATGACATGCGGATAGTGACAACTATGCTTGTCACTGAAAAGCTAAAAATAAAAAACTTTTTACAAAAAAATAAAACCGACTCCCAAAAACACTGAAAAGCAAAAAAAAAACTATTCTTAGGTGCATCGGCCTAGAAGTCGGTGGCGTTATAAACTTAGTTACATCCATTAGACACCGACTTCTAGGCCGATGCACCTAAGAATAGTTTTTTTTTTGCTTTTCAGTGTTTTTGGGAGTCGGTTTTATTTTTTTGTAAAAAGTTTTTTACTATACCTAACTTGAATGGGTCATAGCAGGGACGTGCTCGGATAATACCTACACAGTATCTTTCACTAAGTACATATATCTGCACGTACAAAGGTCCTTTGACGTAACTACCACAAATCCCCGCTTATGGCAAAACACAACATTTTCCCGCCCCATTGAGATCTTTTTTTTTAATTCGACGCTTTCACTGAGAGTTATGAACCTCCGAGGTCCCCTTACACAAAAGGTTCTCCCCTTTCGCGACTTCATAACCAAAAATATAAAAATTGAGAGGAATTGCTGCGAGTTTAGAAAACTACGCGCTACTATTTTTACAAACGTAACAACAGCCAATATGCATATATCATTCTCTGTTTTTTTAGAAGGGGTAAAGTCTTTGTAAACAAAGGGCGATGTAGTGCGCGCGTCACGGCGTCATTTTACCATGAAGCATTGTAATCCTGCCGATGACGGCTATGCATAAATTGGTGCGTCCGCCTCGAACCAGCTCGGGTCATTTATCAAGTCCGTAGCTGTTTCATAAACCGTCTATCGCATTGTTATCACGTCATACGACATTTATAGTTACTGTTCTGTCCCAACCCGCTTTGATTAAATAATCAATGAGTAAAGAGAACAGGGATTTCTTATTCATAATATATTCAAATCTGTTGGAAATACCCATGTTCCTTCAGTCAACAAAACTTTACTCGCAATATAGTATTTATACTATAGATAAGGATGTCAACTACGAAGTGGAACCGTTGTATTTTGCTATCTGTACAAACTGGGGTAGTTACAGATTTGGCTAATTCCCTAACAACCAAGTTTCGGACTGGAACTTGATAGATAGCTATATTTTCGAGACGTTTGATTTGTGTATCTTATCTCTATGTTCTATTTGCTCTAAGTAATTGATGTGAGCTAGTTGTATCGAAGTTTCATGTGAATTATATGTCTTCTAAGTACTCATTCCAACAACAGATATTTATTTACTAAATATGAATAGACTAAGCTAAATCATAAACTTTTTAACCAAAACAAAATAAACGCGGATACATGAATAACGAAAACCTCTAAATTGAATCATCAATAGCGTATTACATCAAACACTATTTATTGTACAAACTATTCCACGTCCGAAAAAAAAAGCCTGCATTTTTCTAAAACAAATCGTTACTTTACATTAGACAGTCATACAGCATTACAGTTGATATTTATATTTACGACGCCACCGCACGGTGTTCCAGAATGAATGAATAAACAAGTAAGAAGGTCCGAACACCCCACTCTAAGTCCATTAATCAACAGCGGGCCCATTTCATAAAGTGACATTTTCATTGTTGTGCACCCCCCCTAAAGTTCGTATTTACTCGTGAGATGAGCCAAAGCTTTACTCATGCAACTCCAATAATATAACCGCACATTTTATGACATTACCAAAGGACATACATATTCATGCCGCGACGTTCATTAACTTTTCATCGATTTTATTTAACTAGTTAAAATCTTGTTCGCTTACAAATGTTCTTTATTTTTAATTTCGTGCTTCAGTGGAAATTGTGTGGTGCTGTTTTATACATATTTTTTTAAGTTAATATTAATCTGATTTGCAGTTGTTTTTTCTTGTCGTTACAGGGGTTATTTTTAGAGGTATTTTTGAATTTGAATTAACAAAACTTTCGAGTTATAATTTTTAACTTTCTACTATAATTTGGTCTACTTAATTATCACAACGAGATATTTCTGGTACTTTCCGTGAACACTTAGTTTTTTCTGAGAAACGTTCTAACGAAAGTCTATTCTTTAAGCGGTAAAAGTAGCTGCTTTAAATTAAGTTTTTCCAGGATTTTTCTCGTTTCATTTTACTCATTGTTCCTTCAGCAGTGCCATGTTTACTAGAATCATTTCAGCTGGACTTTATGTTGCTCCTGAAAACATCAACCTCTCAGTTAAAAGTTAAATAATTATAAACAAAGGAAGGAAAATAACACATATATGCTAAATAAATAAAGCGCTATATACTTATAAATAACTTACATGCAGCGATAAACTTCTCGTTAAACTTAAATAATTAAAATGCTGTTGAATTCAAACAAGAATCATTATCGTATGGTTAAAGTACTTAGCTCATACATACTGAAGCCAGACGTAACAGATACGATGAACAATGATCTTTTGTAATTATTATGTTTCAGCTTAGATATAATATTCAGACCACAACATGTAATTGAAACAAGTTCATTATAATATTAGGCATTCATGTAAATTCTCCCTGAACACTTTCTGACAGCCAGCAATATGATCCTTTTCCAACTAAATTGGACCACGATTAATCCGATAACTTGAGTGTACCCGAATTCGTTGTTGAGGTGCATTTGAGTTACCGAGGCACAAAGTAATTGAACTAAAATTCTCGGTATTTGAATATTCGTCCAATAACACCTCAAAGACATTTTAAGCCAATGTTAACTTTATAGCTATCGACTTTAAGTTGAAAACTCTTCACCAGCAGTCTGCAGCCGATGCAGGTATAGACTTCGTAGATATTGCTAATTGTAACCGTACACATATCGCTTCGCCCACAATAAGAACGAATATTCTGTTCCGCACCATTTCTTGTGTACTCGCATATTGCCTAGAATATTGTTACACGATAACCTACTCAAATAATAATTCCCAAGTATATCGGAACACTTCTCCTGGATCGAAGTAAATAGACTAAAACGAAAACATAAGTGTCTACAATATCCAATTTCTGTACAAATATTGTATGTTAGGCTCTATTAAACCTCACGTAAAAGAAAATACGAAACAGATTACAAGTATAAGTCGAAAAAGTGACTTATAAATAAAAATGAGACGAAAAACCGCACATAAATAAAATAATAAGTGAAGAATTCCCTCATATAAAAAGTCTTCTGTAATAATTCCATACGAATGTTACGGGGAAACGATGAATCTGATGTATCCCTTTACATTATAGAAACGGTGTTTCTGACAATAAGTAGAAACCAGTTTGTGTTGTGAATACATCAATACGGGGGATGTCGGAAGCCTCCAATGCTTTATTTATGCTTCACAAGTGACGACGACGAGAATGTGGCGCGTGATTGATGTAACAGCCAGAACAAGGATACATCAAATCTTTTTTGTATAGCCAAATTGCGTATTCCTTTCCGTTACCCGAAGGGTAAACGATATGTAAGGTCTTCAATACATCGGCAAATTTACCGCAAGAAAAATCCTTAAGATTTATAAACATATTTTGTTTGAATAAAAATATGTTTTAAGTTACAAGACAACAAACATATTTAGTTCTAGAAAACAATGTGAACATAAAAATTCTTCCGTAACCATTTCATTTGCAGCCCAAGGCACAGGAAGCGAAATGCACCATTCCATTTTCTCGACGTAACTACGTTGCACGCTTCGAACAATGAAATGCTTTTAAAACACGAAACAACCTGATTCAAATATATAAAAGTAATTTATAGCTCCTAAAACAAAAAAGTCAAGGCAACATGCTATAATATGATATAATGTCGAAGGTGTGTGACCTATTCTTCCTTAACTCCCTGCTAAGATTGCCAATAGCTCGACTTCTATACTAATATTATAAAGCTGAAGACTATTTGTTTGAACACGATAATCTAGCGAACTAATCAAAGAATCTGTATTTTTATTGTTTACCTACACAATACATATAGGCAAAATTCACACAATGTTGGCCTATCAAGCAGAGCGTCTATAAGCCAATTTCAAGGTACTTTCAAAGTCAAAGTCAAATCATTTATTTCATTTAGGCCTTTACAAGCACTTATGAACGTCAAAATTATAACTAAGTTTGATTCTAGTTGCCCATTCCAAAAGTAGCTTCCTATGGAGAAGAACGGGCAAGAAACTCCATGGTTACTCTTTTTAAAAATAATATGGTATTACAGTTTGTATGTATTGATACATACAGTAACGGCATGCGAAGATCATGTAGAATCGCAAATGAGGATAAAATGACAATTAAAATGCTACATGATGTTCACATTTACAAATTGGTTTATATTTTGGTACAAAGTTACAAACAAATAATCAAAAGATGAATACAATTTTACTTGCTGGTGTAATTTTAATTTGTTAATTAATTAGATTTTGTCAGTATGTCCTATGGAGCAGGACCAGCATGTTTCCAAGCATTTTTATCTTGAATGTAATCTTCTAATTTATAATATGCTTGCTTACAAAGTGTGGCTTTTATATGAGTTTTAAATCGCATGTCATTCAGTTCCAGAACGTTGTCTGATATTTTATTATAACATTTGACACAATATCCCATGAAAGATATATGTACTTTAGATAATCTAAACTGCGCGATAGCTATCTTATTTTTATTTCTAGTGTTATAATTATGTCTATCATATATTTTATCAAACAAATGTAGGTTTTTCCTAACTGTTTGATATTTTCATAAATAAATTGGCAAGGTACGGTCATGATATTATTTTTTTTAAACAGTTCCCTAAGAGATTCACGACCACGTAAGTTGTACATAGCTCTGACAGCTCGCTTTTGCAAGATAAATATGCATTCAATGTCAGCAGCTCGTCCCCACAGCAGAATGCCGTACGACATGATGCTGTGGAAGCAACTAAAATATACCAGTCTAGCTGTTTCTACGTCCGCTAGCTGCCTCATCTTTCTAATAGCATAGGCCGAGCTAAGACGACCCGCAAGAGATGTAATGTGGGGTCCGCACTGTAGTTTTTTGTCAAGAGTGATTCCCAGGAAAACTGTTTGATTTATAAATTCTAGTTTTTCACTATTAAGTATAATGTCACATTCACTACTTTTTACATTTGGCAATGAAAATCGAATGCATTTTGTTTTTTTTTTTTCATTAAGAGCCAAGTTATTTGCGTTGAACTAATTTTGAACCTGGAGAATGGAATTGTTTACGTCGTCTAAGGTACGTCTACGTCGATCAATATTAAAAATAAGAGAAGTGTCATCGGCAAACAACACCATTTTAGGTTGATTATCAAATAAGTAGGGCAAATCATTTATGTAAACTAAAAAGATTAACGGACCTAATATAGATCCTTGTGGTACGCCCATTGCCATCACTGAACCTCGTGAATTTACGCCGTTTACTTGAACATTAAGTTGCCGACCATTTAGATATGATTTTAACAGCTGGAGAGAAGTACCTTTTATTCCGTAATGTATGTACTATAGTGAAACTTGAAAAGACTATTACCATCTTCCCAATATGCCATCGCCAATATTTTCTAAAGCCTAAATATGTGAGTATAGTGAAAATAAAATGTGTAAGAATAAAAACACAACACCTCCGCACAGATAAGTGCTTTCGCGTGTCGTTTACGTGGAACAAATATATCCGTTATATGCTTTCAAATCAAACAAACATCGTACCTAAACAGGCTATATGATGGTAATATTTACATAAAATAAATATTATATTATCCGTATTCAAGGTGTTGATTTGCATTTGTGCCATATTTCAGGAGGAGGACATAAAATACGTAAATAATCGTTTGGAATTACAGTAGACGGGAAATAGCTAATATGCACTGCTTTTTTTATCATTGTAATGTCGTAGTATTTCAATAGTAATCCAATTTTTGAATGAAATTTATGAATGATCGTTGCGTATGCTTTGTTTTTGCGTTTGTGTGAGGGCGCAGCACGGTTTTAGGGCCAGTAACACACTCGCCATGTTTAAATACGGCTAGATAGCATTGAAGGAATTCCGAAAAAAAAAATACAAAAAAAAATTACATACCAATTTTTTTGTTGATTTGGGTCGAGAATCATTAGCATAATTACGTCCTTGAATATGGCACAGATGCAAATCAACAGCTTGTATAATATAGTATAGGCATATATCGCCGCATTTGCTAGAACTATTTGCAGTTCCACTTTTTACGCTAACTTAATCAAAAATTTAAATGTGGATATCAAAATAATTTAAAAAACTATTGAATTAATATAGGTACTGTTTGGTTTGTCTACAACCTCGTAAAAATCAAAACTTTCTTTCAAAATATAACTTAGAACAAAAGTATACAAGCAGGATTCCAGGAAACTTTGGAAACAAAATTCCAAAACAAAGAGGAATAAAACTTAAAGTTAGTTTTATAGCTATGAATATACACCGTGATAACACCACAAAACTGTTAGTGCAGTTTATCACAGACCTAAAAAGAAAGATTCTTAGTATGTATGCATGTCCATTAAACTAACTCATTAGTTCAGCCATTAACATAATTATGTATACTTGAAAAATCTTTATTTCACAAATCTTGAGAAACTAGAGAAAAGACCACAGTACCCGCAAAACAGTAAGCCGACAGTTGACCTGATAGAAGTAATTATTATTTTTTTAAGTAAATCCAATTAAAGATTTCAGTCGGCCTGATACCTGCTAATTACCTGATCATTATAATGTGTGTACCTACCTTCATACTGATTTATGAGCACAAACAAACTATGAAATAGAAAAACATTTTATTTAAAGCCGTCATGCAAAACGAAATAAAAAAACGGACCCATATCGCAAATAGGTATAACTTAAACACACATCACCAGCAAAAACACAAAATAAATAAAATATTCAATCCACATTTTGTAGCATTTGTTAGCCACCCGTATCGAAATAGAATCAAAAAGTAAGATATGTTTGTACCTGTTTCGGTTTAAAACAGAAAAGACGATTTGATAAATATCTACAAACTTTGTTGTACCGTATTCGCAATGGGGCTTTTAGAAATGTAGGAACACAATTTGAGCGCTCGCTTTTCTCGCCCGCAGCTTGCCAGATGCATATATTTTATCTATCTCGATAGCTAGGATATGTACTATAAGTACCTAGGTATAACGATGTAAAACTTCAGCTATGCTGTATGGACGATTTATGCGAGTTTTCATTTTTCTTCGATAGTGAAAAACCTGTAGAATCGGTAATGCAAACAAAAAGCTGTGGGTCCTATACAGCTCCATTATTTGTTGACACATAATGATCTTTCTGTTACACTCTAATCAAAAGACCACGATTTAAAGAAAATCTATCACAGATCCGACCAATAAAGAGTTTCTATACCAGTGCGAATCCAAGGGTCATTAGACCAGTCTTGATAATCCTTCCCAAACGATTCATAAACTTTTTTGAAAATGCAACTAATCATCATTATAAAGCAGATAACAACTTATTAAAATTTACACCATAATTAGTTTACGGCTGCGGATTCGTTCACGCTAAATTTGATTTTGGCTTATCTCAAGGGAGCCTTAATTTTTATCCTGTAGAAATTAGGGTTGTCCCTTGGGAAGTTGCCTACTTTCCACCATCTTGAATTGTGTATGTTGATCTTCCCCTATAGGTATAACAAAAATCTTAACTCGTTATATCTTTCTGATTTACGCACTATTTAATAATCATTTGTATGTGGCAAACACATGTAAGTTAAGCTATACATTGCTTAAATATTATTAATGCTCGCACTCTTAGCTTAACCTACGACCGAAAATTGGTTTAACGACGGTTAACCTTTAACCCCTTTACCAAT
Organism: Helicoverpa zea; assembly: GCF_022581195.2. Classification (NCBI taxonomy): domain Eukaryota; kingdom Metazoa; phylum Arthropoda; class Insecta; order Lepidoptera; family Noctuidae; genus Helicoverpa; species Helicoverpa zea. Next base: position 7,028,571 of record NC_061462.1, read on the forward strand.
TTAGTGACAACTTAGTAAGCCACCCCCAGTCGTTTTCATATTAGCGATTCCCGGTAATTCACTTAAGAATCGTAGGAGGTAATACAAACAGTTAATTTCATAGAAATCACTTTAAAAGCAACCTTTAAAAAATTATGAGGGAAGTGACTGTGTTTTTTTAGATGTTACAGGTAAAATGTCTTGCTGAAAGGCTTGAAAATGATATTTAATTGTATTTGATTTGGTTTACATTATCTGCCGCTTTCAACTTAATTATTTTTGCATCTATATGCGAAATAATTTAGTTGAAAGCAGCACAAACTCCGTGGATGGGAATCCCGATTCCTGACAGTAAATTAAATTTCCCCCTCGCGACCACTCGACCCTTGTTGAGTGTCCATTGTGCACTAACTGGTTATCGATGCAACGCATAAAATGTTATTGATTGGTTCCTATTGTAACTGATCCATTAACCCGAAATCATACTTAAATAAAAATATTTTTATATTTATTTTAAAAGTAAGCATATAAAATTAAGTAAGTATTTAAAACCAGCGCACTTAAGATTCTGTTTTCAAATAGATATTTTATAGAGGTTTACAAAGCTTTAATATTGTCATTTTATAGAGACCGTTCTACAGAGACCGCGAAAGTGACTACGTTACCGAAACCAAAGATAACTTGTTAAATTAATTGCAGTCATCGAAGTTCCTCCCCAGTTCAGTGGTAAGCTGCCGTTAAAGTTTTTATATACTCGTACATACGGGGCGAACCACTAAAAAGGGTAGAAAGCGGATCAAGTTTATTATCCCTAAATTTCACTATACAAGGCAACGATGGTTCACCAGGACAAGTTTTCCCATGATAATTTATTCTATCGGTTATGGCTCTGGATATAAATTCGTCCCGTATTTTAGCGTCGCATATTCGCTAGTCACTGCTCCTTCTATTCCGCAAACCCTTTTCGAGTGCCCGGGGCTAATTGGATCTTTTGAATTTTTTCGAAAATAATTTTTCGTCTATCATTTTGCCGTGTAATTTGCGCTTGTTTGCCATGCAAACATGCCTTTGAACTTTACAAATCCGAGATGTTTTGGTGCAAACATCTGGAATTGATTTTAATTTGTTTGTGTGTACCTCTTGCAACTTAAATGGAACAGGTCTACAGAATAATAGAGATTTGAATCGTAGGACTTCAGTTTAATGTGAGAATTTGAGATTTTTAAACAAGAAGACTATAAAAAATATTTTCAGTTCACGCAACATTTCTACTAATCACACACACAAGGAATTTAATGAACATATAACCGATGATGTATTACCATAGTATTACACACGTTCCTAATTGTTCTGTTCCCTATCTCGCTATTAACGTGCACTGACACGGGGCCAGCGGTAGCCTTAACAGCTGGTTTGACTAATGTCCACGTACATAAGTACAGACAGGTAAATGCATCGGCGATTAATGTGTACAAACTGCATAAATAATTGCCTACGCGCACTGCATTAACATATTAATGTATACAATTGTACCGGGTGAGGCGGTGTCTTAATTTGTAATAATGGGTTTTCGGAATTAGTTTTTAAATTATTAGGACCACAATTACCGAAAAAGAAAGTGAACACTTTAACTTAATAAGTATAAAATTACAGTTTTCAGGTATTTTATGTAATTCTATATTGTACTGAAGACTGATGTATTAAATAAGAGGACATTATAAAAAAATATATAAAATGATGGGCCTCGAACCGTTAACCTGGCTAACTCCGAATTCATTCTTGTGAAGACTGAATAATTTACGATTGTCCCCGGTAATAACACGAACCTACTTTATAAAGGAAATGCGCCACTTTATTATGATAATTGGTCGACCTCGAATTCGAATCCCAATCGAGTTCCGTTTGAAAACGTGATCAAGATTCGAAGACATGGAGTGGCCCGCTAATGATCTCATAAATAACCAGGAACCTTTACAACTTTGTTCCGTTCACTTTTCTTTTGACGAAGTGTCAACAAAGGGTATGAATAAAAGGACTGAAAGTATTTGTTAAGTACACGTGTTCTTTTCTCGTATAAGGATGACGATACCCAAAAAAAAAATGTGTAAAGATATCCTTCAGTAAAGTTAGCCGTGTCACCGCATCACTTTGGCAAATAATGTTTACATGTAGGTGACGCGAGGCAAATCTGAAACTCACCTCGGGCGGGCGGGGCGCCGACTTCCTATAATCCATTTGGGCGAACAACTGGAGTCATGTCAGGGTGATTGATGTAGGTACCTACGAGGTGATCCGCGCGGCGACTTTATCTACGCCTCTTTGACAAGCGGTCCCGAAAACTTGAGCCGCTAATGTGTACACAATGAAGGTGAACGAACATTATGTACTGATTTCCTATACGCATGTACACAGGTACACAAAATCAAGTGGATGGATAATGTAATATTCATATAAGGCCGCGTGTTTCCGTATTTACATAGACACTTATTTATAAAGCTTACTTGTGACTTGTCATAACAATAAAAAGATAAAACCGATCAATACGAGCGTTTAGCGACGCTCGAATTAACGAACCATTAAGAACGCCGTGAATGTCAATGACAGACGAGGAAACATGGATATTTACAGTCGGTTACCACAAGGCAAAGGCAAATAGATAGGTATCTGTTTTGAAGTTTATTATGCCGTTTACAGATTCACTGAGATTTTCAATGAATACGTAATATTATAAACTACTTAATTGGGTGGAAGACAAATTCGTGACCTTTTATGACTTTATTAACTCGAAGTGTTTTATATTACTGCGTTTTAGTGTAGGTACCTAATTGGAAATATGATTTGCTTACTTAGAAATATAAGATTCTTCCTTCAAGGTCTCTTTTTATAAAAAATCTAATACAACTTAATCTTAAACAAGGTTTATCTGCATGTAGGTTTGAAGTTTAAAGGCTCGTTTACACAGTGCGAGCTGCTGCCTGGCCAGTAGACAGCTACTCGGTTTGTCTACTCGTACGCCAGTAGCTCGGCTTGCCTTTGCTGTCTACACGACACCTAGCTACTGCCCAGTACGAGTCGTGTCGCGATGTCGAGCGAACATGTTTCATAAATGAAATATTATTGTCAGAAGACCATCTATCCGCAGCCATTTCGAACTCGATTTAGTACACAGGCGTAGCACACAAAAAAACACGGGTTTCACTCACAACTGCCCAAACGATGCGAACGACGCACGAGTCGCTGTCTTGTGCGAGTTGCTGCCGTGCGAGCAGGCGAGTGAAAACAAAAAATGTTGAAGTTACTCGGATGCGTGCTACTGTCCAACTCGCACTTGCGAGTTACTCGTAAGTGACGTCCATACAGTACGACTTATTGCAGTGCAGCTACTCGGCAGGCTGACTCGCACGCTAACTCGCACTGTGTAAACCAGCCATAATTCTAAGGCTTCTTGGGAATAAGCATAGATATTCCATTTATTTGTTTGTTTGTTCGGGTTTCACATAAATTCGGCTTATCTGTGTGATATGAACCTTCACTATCGGATTCGGTAGTAGCGTCCTGATTATCATGGGGTTTGTAACGTCTACGGGAACAGTCCCAGGGGTCAACCTCTGGCAGTAAAGCTGAAGGCAAAAATCGTCCTAAATCCCATGAATTATTCTTTTTGTTTGTTCTTTTTAACAATTTCAAAAAAACAAGCTGTTACTTTCAGCTGTAAAAATCTTTAGGGCATTGTAAATAAATATTTTTTTCAATCACGAATTTTTCACAACCTGTTAGCTAGGTCTATTGGTTTTCTATTCGACATCCATCGGTTAGAAATAGTTTAGTTAAATAAAAAAAGAAATCTCTTTTATATTATGTTTATATATATTTTGTATATAGTATTTTATTTTTAGTTTTGTATAAAGATAAGTAGTTTAAGTTTGTGTATATGTATAGTGTGTACATTGTATAAAACGTTTATGTTATCAAGTTATTCATAATAATTATTTAACTTTTATTTACTAAATAAAATTAAAAAGAAATCGCTTTATTTACATAAAGATCATTAATAAAAATGCATAAAACTATTCAATTTCTTATTCAAGAGAGACATTGGGCTGCACAGTTAAGATATGTCCTTTGTCAATCAAGTAGTAACGAAACAAAAAAATATTCAGCACTGAAGCGAACAAAATCGGCCGACATTGCCTCTGTATAATATTCGGAATCAGGAAAAATATCTGCAATATTTTCCTCATCGGGTACATTAAAATGATCAAAAGTGCGGGTCAATGTAATACGGAGTTTCCTGAGTTAACGGCTCATTGGAGCGGCGAGCGGATGTCTCGCCCTCTGCACCGGTGCCTAAATCTCCAATCTAAGTGTTATTTACTTTTATATTTCTCCCTCGGAGGCTTACTGATTTTATGCTTCGCTTTATGGCGCATCCGGTACAGGTCATAAAAATAGTCTCCCGACTGATTGCCATCGCTCGATTCGAACAGTCAGAATAAATAACCATTAAAACTTGTGATTTATGATAGAACTAGAGCATTCATTTGGTACTAACGTCGTCTAAATTGTTCACCGGACTAAATTTTATTACCTGACTTAGCCGGCTGTTATATTAGAGGAGACGTAACAAGGTGAAACGACCGTTTAGAGAGCCGACTTAATGGTACTACCAGCACCTGTACAAACGTTCGTTTAGCTTTTTATATTTATGGAAAGTAGCTTTATAAATTAACGACTAACTAAGATTGATTATTTTTATTTTTGCAGCATTTACACTTACATAACTGTCTAGAAAGATAAATTGAATAGGCACCAACTAATGGTATTTTAATTAAACATTTCCTCACGACAAACAATTGGCAACACAATTTGTCTAGATTTTTAGGCAAGGCAAACGCGCTACTTAGGTCACAACCTAATTTATTCATTCAGGAAAGTGCAGCAGTGCCGTAACATTACATGGCTGATGCAAGTAAACACCGCTAATTAACCCAGTTACTCGCCGCACTATACATACGTATTTAGATTCGTTTTACACTATTTAATTCTCCAGTTTCTCGTATATGTACTTTCATACCTTGTATGTTGCCCTAGAGAACAATAATTAAGGCCAACTCTTGTTGTGCGACTGAAAACATCCTATAGTACTTAAAATGGCCTGTAAGGGTATTCTGAATGTCCGTTTCATTACGAATATAAGAACAGACAATAAGAATTATCACAGATCTGATACATAAAAACAGAGATCTTAAAAATATGTTTTTCTTCATCTCTTACCCTGGCCAAGAAACAAATTCGTACGCATTTGTTACCTACAAAGCCTGGGATTATTTTTTTCTGAAATTCAAACTTGTTTGGCGTAGCTTTTAATCACGATGACGCAACGCTCTCCTAGCATACACAGATTAGTTAATACGTGTAAATTGTACTAAGTGTGTAATTTTCGCCCATTGGAAATTCTAGTAGGTTCCGCATACCGCTGCGTGTTTGCATCCCAATGTTATACACTACGTCAAAGTTAATGCCGGCAGCGCATACAAAATTATTAATTGTATTATTACGCAATTACGGTTTCACGTTAGCCCCTGATTTAGATCAGAGAAGTAATTACACAGAGTTAATTACACGTTCAAGTCGCGGTCAATTGGTAAATAATTTGTACATTGTGTATCATTACATTGTTTCAGCTTTACTCGTGGAATGATATTGAGCGTGACGTGAGCTATAATTTCCATATATTTTTCATCGGCGTAACGTATGAGATTGAATTTTACCGTTGTGGGTTACTCGAGTGTTCAGTACCTACATCTGTTGTATGTATACCTCGAGCTACCTTAAAGTGTGCCTCTAGGTATTGTGTTGGACGTTCATAATAATTTTATGAGTACAGAAATAAACAGGACATGTTTTCTTTTGCTGTTTTCCAAGAAGGACTTTCCGAAAATAGCCCAGAGTCTGTTGGCTCAGAAAATTAAATAGTGATCTATTATCTTACCTCTCACGACACCCTCAAGACGGGCTTGCGTAGCTTATTCCTTGCACGTCATAACAATCCTTCATATATTGCAAATCTGTTTATCCTCAATATTGTCATAAATCCGAAAATGTTATTGTTGAATATATTTCCCTTTTGTTTCTCAATCACGTTCAACTGATCAATAATGTTGTCACAACTCGAAAGCCACAAATCCGTGCGAATGAAGGCACAAATAAAAGCCACCATTTAGTTGTATACATACACAGCTATAGCTATGTCTGTGATGCTTAAAACATCCCAATGGCTTTACAGAACAGGAATTAACATTTGTGAATACACCGTTACATTTTGACCATTTTCAGTGTACAGTGTTGACAATCCAATTCAGCAAATTCAAATTATTTTTTACAAGTTAAAACCCATCGTGTAATTGGATAAATCGGTAGTTTATCAAATGGCTTATGTTTAACTGATCACCAGATATAGTAACAAATAGCAGACATAAATAGTAAATGATCACCAAAATTAAACCACCATTTTAAAGTAAGATTATAACCAAAGTTTTTAAATTCTGCTATCCTATTTAAGCAAAATGAGTCGAAATAAATCATTGTTATCCCAAAAGTACTAAATGATCACCAAAAGAAGTAAATGATCATCAAAATTATACCAGCGTTTTAATATAAAATGATAATCAAAGTTTTTACATCTTGCTATCCTGTTTTAGTAAACTGACTCCAAAACAATAAGTTCGGCCTGATACAATAAATGTAATAACATTATGGGGACCCTTTTCCTGCACTAGGGTGGAAAATTGTATATTGCATGCCTCTAAACAGTACGATAAGAGTGTGTTGTCGAGGAAGTGTACTGAGAAACACATTCTTCTTCTTTCTCCTGCCCTGTTCCCAATTTTACTTGGGGTCGGCGCAATATGTCATTTTCTTCCATTTTCCCCTGTCACTCGTCATACTGACACTCACGCATGCATTGCAAGCCGGACACATAACTTAATATGGCACCATAATACTTTATTTGGTAATAAGCCTACATTTTATGGCAATCACAGTGACTTATTTAGGCAAAAATAATACATTAATTTGGTCGTCAAGAGTTGGTGATCATTTACTAAATTTGGTGGTCGAATACAATTTAAAGTGAAGTCGTGACTAAAATAGCTGGTACTATTACATTTTTAGACTTTATTTTTCTGGTGTTCAGTAGATATTTCTGGTTACAAAACTAAGGGTATCAAAGCATTTTATGGTGGTCATTATATTTGTTCCCTTATCAAATCAATAGTCTCGTGTATTTAGCGGTAACAAATAGGTAGGTGCAAATGTGAAGTCAAGACGTAAATCTTTTAACCAATGTTTTAACTCACACTAACTTAAAAGGTGGAATGTGCTACAAAATAACACATTTAGCTATTCGGCTTAGCTTAAAAAGGGGAACACTAAGCTCAGCGTAATTGCTGGTCTGATAGAACGAACCAATAATGTTAATATAAATCCTGTTTATGTACGATATAACACAAAAAATATGGGAACAAGACGGTACAATAACCGGATTACAACAAATAAAAAACAAGATACTTATCATAAAAATGAATGGTTAAAGTTAGATAATAATAAAGTGTAAACATTCGTCCACTTTGTATCTTCGCTGTTTGTCTATTTGCAAGCCCTCGTATCCCGTTTGTGACCTAATTTAGCTTGTTTAATGTACAGATCCGTGTGGAAAAATAAATAGCAGCTATATGTATAGAGCAAAATAACTTCTAGCAGGCGTCTCTTTTTATTACTTTATGAATGTTATTAAGCGTGCTAATATTTAAATGGCTGTGTAAGTATGTGTAATTGCTATTTGGATGTATTTACTCTTTTTCTCTTATTGTAACTTTCTCAGAGGATGGTAGAGAATTTTATTTACGAGAAAGAAAAAATACACTATGCCGCCGGAGACTACATTTACTTTCCACTGATAATATCTGGATGGTTGACCATAACGCTTTAGCTCAAACGTACCTTGAGCCCAACATTATTTTGTAGTAACTCTGTCAGTATGTATGAAGCGCTTTCACCCTTATAATATTAGGTCTTTACCTATGAAATTGCCGTTTTGCGGAAATGGCCATTTCGTAATATTCATTACTAGCTTCTGCCCGCGACTTCGTACGCGGATCCTGTCCCTTATGCCAGCGACTATGGGGTCAGCAAAATCAAAGATCTGAATAGTCGCAATAGACGTGACCATAGGGATAAAAGTAGTGATTCTAATTAGACCGCATTTAAGTTGTGTGTGGCAAAAATATAGGTATTATTTCGTAAAAAAACATTAAATAGATGACAAAGTCGTGGTGACTTAGTGGAATTCGTGGTGGTTTAGTGGGTAGAGAACCAATCTCTCAAGTATGAGCGTGCGTCTTTGATTCCAGGTCTGGCAAGTGCCTGCCAATGCAACTTTTCTAAGTTCGTATGTACTTTCTACGTATATTTTGGATACCAATGACCGTTATTTGGAGGGGATGTTAAACTGTAGGTTCCGACTATCATTGAACATTCTTGGCAGTCGTTATGGGTAGTCAGAAGCCAGTAAGTCTTACCAAGGGGTAACCGGGTTGTGGAGGTCAGATAGGCAGTCGCTCCTTGTAAAACACTGGTACTCAGTTGCATCGTGACTGGAAGTCGACCCTAACATAATTGGGACAAAGGCTCTTGAGATAATAACGACAATAATAATGAGATATATGCACCGCAAGACATCTGAGGCTGATGACGGGGAGTAGCGACCCCGCGGGGCTATATATACTGAGTTCTCCAGGGAGAGTATACTGTCCCCCATCTCCGGCCGGTCGGAGTGAACCATGACGGGGGTAGGTCTCACGCCTCTGGCTTGGCTTGGCCGTCCAGAGTGGAGTCGCTAGAGCAGGATTAGTGGCCCTGCTCGGAGGGTAGGTGCCTCATGGTAAGCACAGGGAGCGCGTAATCCGCGTTTAAAGTCCGCCGAGGTATCCTCACCCTTCAGCCGCTCATGTCCCTATTGCCCTCTTGTTGCTATTCAGTGACTGGTTACAGTAAGTGAGGTGGCGAGTCTCCACCTGCCGTTTTTACATGTACCTAATACATTGTCATCCACTAACATCCCATCAAAATAGCCCAAGTAGTTTTCCTCCATAGTTAGCAATAGTTTAGCACAGAACCGGGGATTGTCTTTTTTTTAACGACGTCCACCGGGGATTGTCCTTGGGTTCATTTCTATAGTGTATAAAGGGATAATCGTCGGTTTTGTGTCACCATTTCATTAAAGTTGTCTCAAAAGGGCTTCAGCGTGTTGGCTTCGACCCCACGTTTGCCTCCCAAAAATTTGGAACTCTGTAGTCCCGAGGTCTGGAAGAGATATACAAAATAATAATGAAGATAAAACGCAACAAAGTTAGAGAGTGGAGGCTCGTGACGCCACGTCTAGGTATGTAAAATTTGTACTAAGCAGTGACTTAACACGAAATTCAAGCGTTGTTGTATCTTCGTTATTATTTGTTTGTGAGAGAGAGAAAAGAAAAATGCGTGTCCATTATTTTAGGGTTATCTAAAAGACGGACTAATTACTTATTTTGATTCACTATACCTATTTCATAACATTCATTTCTATACATTTCAAGTGTAGTATTGCTCTTGAAGTTCCACATCAGGTGTTCCAGATCTTCGATGTTTACACGTCAATAGAGAGTGCTTATCAGATTGAACCACTTTTGCTAAAACGTCATATCTTTATAAGCTATAGTCTAGCTGGGCTCCTGGGTTTCCACATTAGGTGTTTTACATCTTCAATTTTTATAAGTCAACAGAGAGTGCTTATCAGATTGAACAACTTTTGCTAAAACGTCATACCTCTATATGCTATAGTCTAGCTGGGCCCCTGGAGTTCCACATCAGGTGTTTTAGATCTTCAATTTGTATAAGTCAATAGAAAGTGCTTATCAAATTGAACAACTTTTGCCAAAACGGCATACCTGTATATGGTACAGAGAAGCTGGGCTCTTGGGGTTCCACATCAGGTGTTCCAGATCTTAAAATTTATAATCTCAGCTGAAAATGCTCATCAAATGAAACAATTTTTGCCACGGCACCATATTTGTATCTCTTATAGTTTTATTGGTCTGTTGGAGTTCTGCATCAGGTCTTCAAGTTTCGAAGATAAATTATAGCCTATATGTTGACCAGGCCTAATACTGATACAACAAAGAAAAAATCATTGAAATCCGTTCAGTAGTTCGGAAGATTAGCGTGTACAAACAAACAGACATACAGACATACAGACATACAGACAAACAGACAGAATTTTTTTTTTGGATTTGTGCTCCATTACTGTTTCTAAACCCCACCCAATTATTATTTTTTTAATATATTCAATGTACAGACACAGTTTTTTTACAGATTTATTATATGTATAGATAATATTTTTTTTTTTTATATATTTACATTGGGGAGAAAGTCTGACACCAGTCTAACCAAGGGGTATCGGGTTGCCCGGGTAACTGGAAGCCGACCCCAACATGATTGGGAAAAAGGCTCGGAGGAGGACATTGGGGAGAAAGGGTAACACTTATGGTATGTCTGCGCCTTTCTCCTGACTGGTTTTGGGTTGGGGAGGTATTGTGGAGGATGTTTGAGGAGGGATAGGTTTTTTCAATTAAGTATATAATATATACATAATAAATAAAATATAAAACTAAATTTACGGATATGGTACAGAAGTAGAATCGGCGGTTACAAATGGGCTAGTTGTTGTTGTTAAACCGCTTGAGCTGCCTGACAATCTGAAAAATGTGATTGTGCATGGTGTCCATAGCTTCTGGCGTCAGCTGGGTTATGTCATAGGGGCTCGAACCATCCGCCACAATCAAGTGGTCATTCCGAGTGGAAGAAAAGCGAAGACATTCCTGAGTCAGGTGTTTCCAGGTCTGAATGCTAATCCCGTCACATGGACACAGATTATCGGGGGTGATGTGGAAGCGGTGAAGATATGATTTGTGGTAGCCGTGGTTGGATAAATATTGCGTGATCGCGAAGTTTGGTTTGACTGAAGCTAAATATATTTGGAGTTGCTCATAGCTGGGGATAAGAGTTTTGATGTGAGTTGCTGTGTCATAGAGATCAGAGGCTGCCTGGCGGCAGAGGAGATTATTCTTATATTTAACGTAACTGATTGGGATCGATGCATAGTCACAGGAACGGTGAAGATTGGCAGCAGATTTAGCGGCGGAATCAGCCAGTTCGTTGCCTGGAATCCCGATATGGGATTTAATCCAAGCGAACGATATACTGAGGCTAGCAGACTCAGCATCTAAGAGGAGATTGTGGACTTGCGTAGCAAAATGGTTCGAGCTATAGGGGTTTGCCAGTTCTGTAAGGGCGGACTTGCAGTCTGAAAGGACTGTGGCAGGAGAGGATCTCCGGTCTATAAGCAGCTTGCAGGCATGCAGTATTGCAAGCATTTCGGCCTGGAACACCGAACAGCACTCGTGGAGTTTCAGTTTTTTAATATATCTGACGCTATTGTTTTGTATAATAACGACAGCAGCACCTACCCTGTCGTTGTGCTTGCTGCCGTCGGTGTATACTTGGGTAGTGTCGGGACCACACACTGCAGCAATTTCTTGCACTGATTTTAACTCATTGATTTTAATGCCATTCCTGAGAGAGGGGTGAAGGAAGTAAGTTGGGTGGGTGGGGGTTTCCAGTGGGATGTCAGAGGGTAGAAAAGAAGAGAAGCCGTTGAGTTTGGTGCGTTCGCAATCAGCTATTGCAAGAATTTTCGAGGGAAGAGGAGTAAGGTTGGCAAGCGAGATTGCCGTGGGGGTGTTCACAGTGCGGAATCCCTGAATAATTTTGAGGGCAAAGAGCCGTTGTAATGAGAGGAGTTTTTTCCGAATGTACGAGTATCGCAGTGCGCCGGACCATATGCTCGCGGCGTAGTAAATGATTGGCTGTATTACCTGCTCGTAAATGATACGTATATTATCTGCGTGGACGCCCCAAGTGGGTCTGACAAAAATGGTGAGTTTGTTTAATATTTTTTTAGATTTTTCTATGGTATAGGTTGCATGCTGCGTAAATCGCATCTTACGGTCTATGACAACTCCCAGGTATTTGAAAGAGTTGACAAAACTGATTTTTTGGTCGTCTATTTTAATGATGCATTTGACTGATTTGTTTGTGAACCCCATTGCTTGAGTTTTGGAAGGCCCGAAGGAGAGCTTGACGGATTTCCCCCATGCTGTGATCTTTGAGAGCATAATATTTGTTAAGTTTTCGAGTGCGGTGGTGTCTTTCGCGTGGGTAACAAGCAGTACGTCATCGGCGTAAGCTTAAAGGTGGCAGCCAGATGGCAGTTCCATTGAAAGAAGGTCATCCAGGATCGCGTTCCACAAGGTAGGTCCGCAGACCGATCCCTGTATGCAACCCCTGGTCATGCTCTTTTCTACTTGGCAGTCTGCGAATCTTGGCTAAGAATTGTAATTTCAAATTAATTTTATTAAAAAACCATGGAATTCATCTTCCAAAAGTAGTCATTAGTTTATTGATTAGTGCTACATTGTCATCGCATTTCAATCTTCTTCTTCATCGTGGATACGTTAAAAAATCAAGTAATTATAGAATATGAGTACCGTGGTGCAGCAACGCGGCACAAGCGGCGCGTAACATTAACGACGTTTACGGAGCTAACACTGCTAATCAACGCACCACCTGTTATTGGTGTCCTCGCTTCCGTTTTGGAAATTTCGACCTGAAAGTTAACCGAAGACTTTGGTCGACAAAGATGAATTAAAGGCGATTGTGGAAGCTGATGATACACAATCTACGGCTAAAGCTTTCGACGTTAGCGTCAAAACAATATTGATCCATTTGCGCCAAATTGGCAATGTAAAAAAGCTTAACAAATGGGTGTCCCACGAACTCAATGAACGCTAGCGCGAAGTACGCGTCGAGACGTGCCTTGCACTGCTCAACAGACACAAATGATTGATTTTTTCCGTCGTCCGCAAGGCACCAGACCTTGCGCACACACACTACAACTTTTTCCAGAATTTGGATAAGTTTTTGTTGGGTAAAAAATTCAGTACCCGAGAGGCAGAAAAAAAAGGCCTCTCGGGTACCTACTGAATGAACAAATGGTTGCCTCCCGTCCAGCTAATTTCTTTAAGAAGGGCATCAATTCACTGCCACTGCGTTGGCAAAGAAGCATTAATTGCATGGGTAATTACTTTGATAAATACAAATAAAAAATACATGAAAAAAAAACGTTTACATTTTTTCATACAAAACGGCAATTTCATATGTAAAGACCTATTATTTTGAGTAGAGCCTGAAAGTTATATAGCCGGCCGTAGACGAAACAAACAGCTAAAAGGTTAGTTCTCGTAATTAGACCATTAAATAAAGTTATTCATTGTAAACGAATTATATAGCTATATGGAATTGGTAAATATACAAATTGATCACCGAGCACCATCGTTTGTCCGTTTATACGTATATCGATACTACTGCTCAACATTTTAAATAAGGATAATTAATTTTCGCATGCAATGAAGAGCCAATTCGCAAAATGGTTTTACATCACGCCAACTTTTTTCGCAGGCTTTAAAGATTTAAAAACCGTTTGTCCAACGGACAAGGAAAGTATAAAATGTTCGAGCAAAAACAAAAAGGAGGTACCTACGTTCTAGCAAACCTGTTCATAGCTTTTTATTAGACCGAAACAATATCCAAAGAAATTGTCAAGCAATTTTTCTTAACAAGTACCTAGTCTTATTATGGCCATTACTCACCAAAATAATATTTTTTATTCTCTTTGAGGTTGACTCACAAAAGACATTCTCATACTAGATAAGAACTGAAATATTAAAATCATGATAAAAAAAACCTCTTTGGTTTAATTTCACAAACGCACAGCATTATATCCATTATATTACGCCTTTTATCATCAACGTTAAATATGAAATAACAATCGTTATTTATCTGTCTCTATTATCCACTTGTTTATTTTTGCAAGAGGACAATTCAAACATTTCAATATTTATATTCGTTCGGATAGGTATCGCTTCTGTTTGATCCTCAATTGCGTAGATCGTTATTTCTTGTTTAATGTCGAAGAGTTAAAATGGTTTTCGGAGATGAAACTATTTTATATGCCTAGGTCTTTGGTCTTTGTAGACATTTCAATACAGCTACTAATCCAATGTTTAAGCGTGGGTTTGTTAAGTAACGAATCAGTCCCAGTAATCAATATACCCACAAATTCAATAATAATTGCCTTAATCGCTGTCGACTTACAGTATCGTAGCTGTCGTAGCACCCCGCTACGAACATTGCGCTACGTCCGTAGCAAATCTGCCATTGATAAGTATTTTCTATCTTAATGTTATAAGATTTACATTATTCAAATTAGAATAAGGTAATAAAATCCTCTTTATCCATTCGAACTTGAAATTTCGATTGTAAAAGAAAAATGGGCCTTTCATAATATAAAAAATGTATTTAATCTTATTTTTAGTAATGGCCAATCTATGTAAAATATTACCTCTCTATGAAATATGAAGAAAAATCGACGTAGTCGCTACGGACAGTTAACTTGTAGTGAAATTCGAATGCATCAATTCTCCGTAGGAGGCGAAATAGGCGAATGGTTGAATGGACAGCGGCCAGTGGAGCATGAACGTGAATACCACGAGCCAATACCGCTCCCAGCCGAGCCGTCTCCTATCTCGTCACAACATGCGTGCAGATGATGCTATTGTGTCAGTTGCCTGTCCATTCACCGCAAAGACATTTGTAATATGTAGCCATAAACTACTGCATCATCTCATTATTACGAATTTGTCTTCAAAATGTTTAACAAATTTATGCAAAAATTTAGTAGGCGAAAAAGCCTCTCTTGCAATAAGATTTGGCCTGCAAAATTCGTGTGCCATGTAGGCAAATTGCAGCCATGTTTGTTTTTCAGTATGTGTGCCGCTTAACAACTAAGCTTTACATCTGCGGTAATAAACTGGACGCACACGAGGACACGGCCGGCCGGCCCCGAAGCTTACGACATCGGTGCAAATTCAGCCATCGGTAGAAATCCGGCGAACACACTGCACGCTCGCGTTGCCACACTGACCTCTTTTATTTCTTGCAAAAAGATCTCCAAACAGACCGTAAACCACGTAAACCAAGCGTTTATTTCATTTCCAAATAAAAATAAAACAATACCCCAGCCCTACTGTAAAATTAAAGTTATAATAATTGATTATTGAATATTCATTTATCCACGGTATTGGCATGGAAAACAATCATGATGTTTTTGGCATGGTTGCCAAATCGTTTGTCTACAAACTTCGTGCTATGAATTTATTTTAGTATTTGATCCTGACATAAGTCTCTATGCGGGTTTATAAAACATTGTGGGTGTACCCGCATTAGGGATATTTATTTCTTCCTACTTGGAGTCATAATAGAGTTTCTCGTAAATACGTAAACTTTGCAACGAGGTGGGGATTAAAACGAAAGACTGGTTACAATTAATAAAAACAGTGAAAGTTTCGTAATAATGTTTCATGCAGCTCATACGTAACAAGAAATTGCAGCGCGCTGTTTTCCGCGCTGTAGTTTTAACAATGTAGTGCCGAATCGCGAGGTAAGTGCGGGCGCAGCATAAACTTGCCGCCGTGCGATTAATAACAGCGGAGTTATGTATGCACAAAACCCAGCAAGTTGGCTTGTTAAGCCTTTGTGCTGAGTACCACTCGTATCCGCTCGATTGTGCCTAACTAGCCATGTGCAACGAAACCAATAGCACAATATTTGAAGAAATATAACGAAAACATTTGCGAGCTCAACTGCAATATCATAAACATAGGTATCAGAGATCTCTATGTTGCTTTAGAAGCTTCATACTCCAAAACCATATCTTAACCGAATTGATCTTCTAACTATTAGTTCCAAATGCGAGAGCTCGCTGGTCACCATTTGCATAAGTTACACGTTTCATTTCCGTAATTACCATTCGATAGCTCCCATAAATCTTCTCACGAAATCCCATAGTGAACGTCAATCGTTTGACTCTAATCACGGGATTTGCTTTAAACGTCCGCATTCGATCTGGTCTCTTAGCGAATCCTTTTGAGAAAAAGTTGTTAAAAAAACGGCACAAAAACAAAAGGAAATAGTCGGGGCGGTCCCCGGAGAGTCGTTGTTAGCCCTGGGACGGTACTTAAATCAAATGTTCACCATTCAAGGAAATTATAAGAACAGGGCACGGATTCGCCGTACCCTCCGAGAGAATCCCCTCGGATAAAAAGGCTTACGTAGAAACAGTGTTGTGAATAGTTTCACGCTCTTTACAATATTTTTCGGAATTTTCGTCTAAACTTATTAACAATACGTGCCAAGTCTAAAAATACCTGTACTTAAAAATACAATTTAGATTTTATGGGACGACACGATTTAATTCAAAGAATTATCATATTATCGTGATAATATGTAAAACGCGTAGCGTGTCGGCTTGCAGTGAGGAGCAATGAGAGAAAACTTAATCAGAAGTATTAGTGAGAACGTTTTAATATTCTGAGCGGAGTGCACGGTTATGGATTTTCTTTTTTGTTGTTGTCTTCGAGAATATTACTTTACCTCGCAACAAACTTAAGGGGCCTAATCCGCTTTTCAACTCGAGCTTTTACTTGCCTTATGACAGCGAGCTTAGAGCTTCGAAAGACGTTGTGGAGAAAGTTTTTAATCTTTTCACATGTACATACGTACTCGTGACAAAACAACTTCGTCAGACAGAGAGCTGGGGTATCAGGCACAAACGCTGCGGGACATACATAATTATCGTATCAAAGCGAATTCAGTGCGGATAACGCGCGTATAAAGAATGGAAAAATAATAAGTAAAGCTTATGTGTCTTCAACATGTGTCCATATGTCGAGATCCTCAGAAGCCGTCCCCTCTCGCCGGATATGAATAAAATTTTCTTAGATAAATTGAGAGTTCGCGAAAACGTGTCGATTTCTTTATTTATTCAATACTTTTCTCCTTTGAAACGTTTCTCCTTGGATTCATCCGCGCTTATCTTATATTTATGAATTCTTTTGGATTATTGATGTAAAACCACTTTCTTCTCTTAGCGACATCAATAGAAGAGTTGCAACGGGATTCCACGCACAAGCACATGTTTACCAAGATAAAGGAATTGTTTGAATCGCTTTTCTGATGAATCTGTCAGTTATGTTAATGTTAAAATTCTATATACAATACTTATAATATAAACAACACACAAAATTAGTAATTTGAACAAGCCCGACTTATGTTTGTTTAGGTCAACCAAATTCAATACAATAATGGAAAATTCCCGTGAGGCAACCTCGTTTTAACATGCGTAATGTGAAAACATTACATTCATGTTTCTTTATTTCGTTCTTATAAATGGAATAGGATAAGAATTCCTTTCGTATTTACTTTTGCAACTTTTATTCCCTATAGTGATAGGTACTACAAATCACTCTATAAAACATAATAAACCTTTAAAACCTAAATACGCAGTCAGGAAGCTCCATTTCACAAAGCCACCCGAAGCTTGAAAGGGAATTAGTGCACATAATCTAAAAGATAGCGCACGATCGAATTTCGGCGTCCGAAATGTCCGATGTTATATATTAGTCAAACCGATATCCGGAGACTCCGTGAAAAATGCTCTTGGAGCCTCGTCGACCGCCAATATCTCCGGGAAACAGCTTAAAAACGTTTCGGTAAGTTTGGCTTTTCAAACCTTCGTTTTTTACACCCGAAGGGATTTGCGTACGGCCACTCTTCGAAACGTGAACATCGAGTTTGTTTGAGAAAATTGTACACCTATATGTTCCGGAATGCTCTTATAGTTTAGACTAATATACGTTTAGTTGGCAGCGTACGGAAACCAGCAGTAAATTTAACTAAGCAGGCACATCCTTCTTAGTTATATTTATTACTTTGCACAGGTGTGTTCGTTTAGTATCAGCATCGATTTCTAAACATTATGGCTTCTCTTCTTTTTCGAAAGTCGTTTAAAAATATTAAAACTTACTCAACTCTGAATGACTACTTGTTATTCAGACTCATGTTATAAAGAGATTTTTTTCGTTTGTAACCTTAAAGGCTTAAATTACATTACTTTTCCAGTTACCATTTATTGTCCTATCAATAACAAAAATCATAATTGCTCAATAAAGAATAACCACAGCCAAACACTGTGCTAGCGAATAAATATGATCAATTTATTTACGTATCGTTCAAAGGAAAGTCAGGATTCAGGCATTTAATTGGTACTTTAATAATAACTACATACGCAAATGACAGATTGTATGTTATTTGATCACTCTGAAAATAAAACCTGTTATCTCAATTTATTAACGTCGAATGATCAAATTTATTAACAGACGTTCGATAGGTACTCTAATTAATTTTCTTCTAATGATTTCAGTAGAGTAATTTTATAAATGAAAGCTTCAGTTAGTTATAGCGAAGTCACAAAAATAATGAACGTCAAGAAATAAAGTGAGTTTGTCTCCGAGATTGTTTCATTTTTTATTTAGGTACAATATCTTTATAGAGTTGCTTTGTTGTGAGTTCTCTTGTGCTCGGTACCACTCAGCTTTAACATAACTGCTTTCACTATTGTCGTTTGTTTCACTCGTACTTAACAACCTGATAAATGTTAAGGCACGTGTAACAAAGCCAACATTCAAAAGCTATTTTCTGCGTATCTTTTTTGGGTAACTACATCAAAATAAGGAATAATTAATTAAAGTAATCAACATAGATATTAAGTATTGAATATTTAAACTTCACTAACAGGTAGAGTGTTATCGTAAAATTAAAATCTGATGATAAATTTTGTTTGAGGTACAAGAGATTTTAATTTCCTGGTATGGGTCTATTCCGGCCTTGGTGCAGTATAAGATCAAGCCACGACTAGAACAAAAGGCCGGCTTTTGTTGTTGCCGCTGCTTGAAACGCTAAGTTATGCGACGTGGTAATATCCTTGTGACATGGCTGTTTCGCTAGGTGAAAGAGTGCAAAACCTCTTCAGACTCCAGAAAATTACGCAAAGAACATTATTAAGAGACGCAGCACGATCGGGAACTTCAACGTATCATGATATAGTGTTATTTGTGTATTAAAAATTAGGAGAATTCTAGCTAGATTGGATTCATATTGTCTTTTGATATCACACTTCTTGAATCGAGAGCATAGTTATGTTTTCCCTAACATGTATTTTAAGCTTAAGCAAACCACATTGCACATCTTTGTCATATAACAAGTAGCAACAAAGCTGGTTACTAAGAGTGTCAAACCTTTATATGAAGCGGTAAATACAAAATGTTATCTCCAAAGTCTGCAACGATATCATCTCAAAACAGTTTTACCGCTACATTTGCGTGAATGCCGTACAAAACTCATATAAGAACAGACTCGAAATAGAAAAATATCTAAAATCTCATCTAGAATTTAACCAAGCACGTTGAACCAAAATGTCGATTTATTTTTTCTGCGGTGCTTTCTCCTCTAAAATTGGCTCCAGATCCATTCCTGTTGACAACTTTATCGAGCGGTTTTCGATAAATTGCGGCGAGGGAAAACTAAATAAATCCGAGAGGGACTTTAGATAAGGTAATGGCTTCAGTAATGTCTAGCGACTGCCGCCATAATGCAATCGGAAACCGAACCGCGCTTACACAGTAACGGTGAGACATCGACATCGAACTACACAAGCTCTCTTCTTTCCTTAAAGTGTACGTGCAATAATAAACTGGATTCAGAAAACAATTAAGACATTCAGATGCAAATAAGTCTATCCAGCTACAAGTAGATCCTGCTAATATTTTGCATTTAAAATGTCTTTGAAGGAAACTTTTTTCATTAAAATCTGGTCGGTTAGTAAGGTGCCGCGATGCATAAAAGATCGTGGCTATTCTTTTTCGTTTTTAATAGCTTAGGTACGTTAGCACATTTTTTGTGTTATTCCATGACACCTTAAATATCATGGTAATATAGGACTTACCCTAAAAGCCTCTTACGGTATTACTTATTTACTCAATGCTATAAAATACTACTATGCTACTGAAATTAAGGTAAAGATATGAAAAACATCCTTTTATTTAATGAAATGAGAGAAACATATATGTATAACATATAGGTAAGGAATAAATGCTCTAATTCTTGCGGTAACTTTGCGGATTAAATAGTTCTCAGTAGTCAGATCTATATAAAAGTTTAAATAGTTTAAGCGCAGTCTCAAACGCATATCGAAGTCACAAGACAAACTCATTGTCTCCCGACAAACATCGCCAATGCAACTTCTCAATGAAGCTGAGTAAGATAAACTTTGCGATTCGGCTCATACTTAGGAAGTTCAGGCGAACACTTCAACTGTAGAAAATCACCTGTAACCGCGCACGTAGACACTAGAGCCCTCAAAAACAACGGGATGCCCGAAAACTTCCAACAAACACTCGACTGACTAAGTTACTGGAGGACAACAATGGACTTAGTTTCGGAAAAATACGTACGCTTAGAAATTAGTTGATGCCGACTTTTTATTTACTTACGAGCTAGTCACGACTCCTTTTACAAGTACCTATATGCGATTATAGAAAAGTCACTGAATGCAAAGAACGAAACTAATTTATTACCCTGTGAATTGATCGCTTAGAGACTTTCAAAAATTTTAGTCATCACAATATTATAGAAAAGCTGACAGCCTCTGGATCCATTAAATACTAGGAAAATAATTTTATCAATGACTTTTTTTTTCCCTACTTCCTGCTTTTATTAGTGCCAAATCAACGCATTTCTTTTTAAGCTGCAAAGTCTACAAAACTTATAATTCCAGTGTACGTCCATTGTGCTCAAGAATTATGTCAGTTGTAGACCAAGCCTAGTGTATTACAGCGAGATCTCATCAACATCCGCCCACTCAACGTAATGCCAGACGGAGTTGGTAAGTAAAATATTCACTGAACAGAAATAGGCATCTTTGAATATTTAGTACTATTCATAAAGAGTAATAATGTCAATGGTTATAATAAATAAGATTAAGTTTTCTGTAGGCGATGACCTTAACTATGCCACTGGACACTTTGTTGAGAAATTAAGCAACGATTTTTTTTAAAGGTTAATAATTGTAATATAAGTTCGACCATCAAAACAATTACATCCTTTAGAACCACTCAAGCATTCGCAGACAAAAATAATAGGCAACAGGAATATAAATAAATGAGTGGCTCAGAACCGTTAAAGCAAGCTAATTCAACGGCAATGCAGGCAGATTGCCTGGGATGAAGGTATGGAGTCCGCGGCAAGCCGGATTAAACTTGTTTTTAAGTTTATCGTGGCTTTAATATTGTTCGCGAGGACTTAAACGCAACGTATAAACCTCGGTCGCTGAAACTTACGTAGTAAACGCATACCATAGTTGGCTGTGTTGTACAGGTATTAAGTTGCTATTGATATTTTCAATAGGCGAAAGAGCTTTTGAAAATCTCTTATATTCCTTTGCATGCATGCTGCAATTATTTTTTCTTATGGATACAATTTTTTTAAGAAAACCAGGCAGGTAATATACCCGTCTCTTTTCTTCCGTCTGTTTTCCGCCTTCAAAACATGTTACTCACACATCGAAGTAATAAAAAGTTCAAAGTAGGTAAACATGCGTTTTATCATTGAGGCACCCCTTATCCATCAATGATACGACGGAGTACCTGAATTGGCCTGAACGGAATTTGCTAAATTGCATTTAAATCCACTTTTCAGCCGGCTTACATTTCCGCGCATCAAGTCCTGGGAATGTACAAAAACATGAACCGTAATTTGCTAAGACGAATAACGTTTGATTTAATCCGGCACGTAGAGCGGCCCTGGGCCGGGCCCGTCGATTTACTTTTATTGCTATTTCGTTTTATTTCGCCGGCCCCGATGCTGTCTGATGTGGCCCTGTTTTCGGGATCGTTAACGGCAAATGTGCTAATCTTTTTTACAGAACCGTGGCGTAACAATAAGCGACTTTGATGGCCGAGGCCAACGGACGCCGTTACTCTCGCTAATGTGCAACGATTAAGGTTTTACATTTTAGATGGTAAGGGTGTCCATTAAAAAAATCTCGACAGCCTTTTGTATGAGACCCGTCGTTGAAATAAATTAACTTGACACCCACATGTTTTGCACATCATTTCAGTTCAAATCTGGAAAGATAAACAGTTATTTTAATATTTATGTAAGGGCCTTAGAGATCCAAAAGTTGTGATCTCCCGTCGTGCGAAGTTTTCCTGGCTTGCATTTCATCGTGTATACAAAGCTGCGTTAAGTGTATCTAACTTCACGCCAAGAGAAGTCAATTACAACGACTTTAAAATACGACACCTCAAGACATTAAGAGACAAAGTTGAGCAAGCCAATAAACGCTTTAATCCCACCGCCTACTATTTAACACCAAGAAAACTTTGATAAGAGTTTCACCATTAAGTGTTTTTTTAATCCTGGGCTAAGGATTTTATAGGTGAAGTTTTTCGTCAAGACGGGTTCAAGTGAAAGCTTAAGAAAACCTTACGATCCTTATTTTATACGCGTTGTATTTAAATACAGATTGAGGAAAGCCTTGGACTTGGAGAGTAGTGGAAAAACTTTTCCTTAATTTTCTCGTGAGGTAAACTGCAACAAAAAATGGGTGGAAATAGATAGTTTCGTATAATAAAAGTCGTGACCCGCACACGTACGCGTGCAGCGTCTCTCGTAAAAAGAGTCACGAATCACACACAGTACGTTTTCAATAAAGGTGTCGTTACAAGGATCCCCGCAAAATCGACAAAGCGACTGTTTCATTTTGAAGGTAAGAGCAATTCTACTCTTTTGTCAGATGGTATTGCCACTAAGTAGGCGGGATTGTGTTGTAAAGTGTTTATTTAGGAAACCTTTGTTTGTCCCGAAGTATGTAAAGTGACTTATGTGCACATTGACATGGTATAGACGTTATTGACTTTTAGAACAACAGTTAACTAGTTTTTACAATAGTTCTTGATAATCGACAACTTACAAGGGTATCACATTCATAAATCAAGCATATATAAACTACTTTTCGAAACTTCGTAATCAAGTGGATCCGTCGCCTAAACACATTTCTGAATACGTAACTATTCACAATAATACAATATTAGTAAGCCAGTTGACACCACATTCACATTCAAACTAACGTGAATAAACGAGGGAAGTGAGGTTCGATTGAATCACTTTCGCACAATAGGCCTCATCACTGTCTGCGTGACAGCATAGTGAGCCCGTTTCGAGTTTATGCGATAGGAATTTATATTAATTTCCTGTGTCAGTCCGCCGGGAAACCAGTTGGTTGCAGTCGATGCGGCGAGCGCAAACTGCGGTCGGCCGCCTGTCCTGACCTGTTCCAAACACTGCAATGGACATGCCCGTATAAACTCACACGCTAATTTTACCTCAACCACGAAATTTCTATTCACACTTTGAACTAGACAGTGACTGAACGGAAATACTACAAACGTGTCTAATTGCGAAACAATTTTAAACCAAATTCCACCGCCATCATGGAAATCAGTTCCGTATCCTATGTTCACATCTTGCGGAAAACGAGACGGGAGCAAATTTCCAACAAAATCTTTATTTCGGGCTAATTCTGTTTTATAGGTATTTTACATCCTAATTTATTTTACTTTTACTGCATCCCGCCTAATTCTAATTTAAAATTTCATTATCATGATAGTAAAATATAAGAGGATAATGATTGTAATCATTTTCATCCATGATTTGATAAGTTGGGGGGTGTGGGGTGGGCGTGCGGTGTGGGCGCTCGTTTAATACAAAGACATAACTAACAAACAAGTTTTATCTCCATGAAAGTTAGCATCGCACCTTCATCCTTCACGTGCTGATCTCCTGCCAACAATAAAGTAACCTTAAGCCGCGCGATGCTGGGATTACACTTATAATACTCAATAGCTCACCTCTATATTTTTGAACATTAGAACGTTATGCTAGGAGCATTCAGAATTTTAAACTTTGGGTGAGATGTAACATTACTCTTAACTACTTCAACCAGTCATTTTTTTTTATAAATAATAGGAATGATTTTACGAAAAATAATCATCTCACTGGCTTCTGCGTGTTTGCCTCCTGTATCAAACGAGCAAAGATAGATATTCAGAGATTCTTCCAAGTGTATTTTCCGATCGTTAACTACGACAATAGCACAAAAAGGATACCTTAGATTTTCATTGACCAAATACATCTGACTTAAAGAGCACTTCTATAACACAGTCCCTTGTTTATGTACGGGTTCCAAAATCTGTATCAAAGTTAAATCTAGCACGTGAAAGTGTAGTAATCCCTATTAGACGACACTTTATAGTGCAATAGGGGGAGGTCCGGTGTTGTACTAGAACCATTGAGCTTTACGGCCAATGAAAATGGAGCCGCTCTCCACTGAGGTAATTATAGGATTACTTATATGTGTGCCATTCAGCTATCCGCACTGACTTACATACTGTCGCTTTGTCCCGAATACAGTTATCATTTTGTGTTTAATAGAGCTAAATTACAGACGAAAAGAGACGGTTTATTTTAGAGCAAAATGTTAGTAGAATCTATTGTTTTAGCATGGCATTCTAAAACCACATTATTATTTAGATTAACAAATAAATGACGCATGTTTAAAATACGATGCTTCAATTAACATGAGTTTTCCAAATTAGGCGCACTGTTATCGCAAAACATTATCGGTACCGAAATAGTTGGAAACATTTATCTACAACTGTATTTAACGTGAATCCTGAATTCCCGGTCACAGTTAACCTGACGGACTATTCACTATTCAGGGTGAATGAAGCTGTAAATCTGGTAGGTATATCTATTTATTCTTTTTGGACTATCTCGAATCTCTGAGTGGATTTTAATCACAGTTTTTGCGATCACCAACGGGAGATGCAAGAATTTATTTCACTGATAAAAACGATTAATTAATAGTGGCTCAATTAACGGTCTGATAAAATTAAATTTTAAAGATAATATTATTTTATTATTTCCTGTAGAAAGCTATATTATTACGACTCACTGACTGACAAAAATTACATGTAATGAAGTTGCAACCGTATCAAAAAGACAAATGCAAAAAGTCGACTAAATATGCTAGTTTAATAATAAGTTTTGATCCAAGCCTTGATAAGCCTCGATCATCAAATAATCACTAACGAAACCTGCGCTGTGTGCGGCAATTAATCAAAATTAGTGACGTATACGTATTGGCCCTCGGCTATGTATTAATTAGGTCAAAACATAGTGAGCTCGTAACAGGAAGCGCCTGTCTTCGGCACGGGCCGCATTGTAACGCAATATCACCAGGTAATGAAATCTCCCTGGAGATACCATAACACCTCGCTTGAAGTCTGCTCTTCTGGCTTATTCATGTGTGCAAAAATATTCGCCCCTTATGCATAAATTATTTTATAGCTGAAACTAGAGCTAGGTTAACATTAAAAATAATAAAAAGCGTGATTAAGCTTAATAGCTGCATGATTTTATTGACGTTTAACCCCAGTTAAAATTACAGTAACTATAAAACTATTTTATAAAACTATTTTCATAATTTACATATTTTTTATTAGGTATTCACGGAAAGTAATGGATAGTGAAACAAACGAATAATAATTTCGTGAAACATTTTACTCTAATCTATACTCAAACTTATATCTTCGAGTTGTTATTTAAAGAGGTTAAGAAAACGAATGAAGCCGTATCTCAACTTAGCTCTACTTAACTCCACTAACCTCGTGCATTTATCAAGTACACAGCTTTCCGCCGGGTTTCCTACAAGATTAGCGAATATCTTATTACAAACAATTATACCATAACCGAGTAAATAACTGAACGTCGGCGTCGGTAGTAATACAAATTTTATCGTTCATTTCATTTATTTTGCTCAGTATTCAAGTTATTATACTTAAGGGTGTAATAAATGTGACATTCAAGCCCAAGATTTATAATAAGTAGGCCATCATTCTATCTTTAAATTGCCTGAGTACTCATACACCAAAAAACCTTCATTAAAATACCTTATTTGTACTTTACAGATGTTACCTAAAATAAGAAATATATTGCCTGAAAACTACTTATAGTAACAAAGTAACACCTTTCCACAGGCCTTGATGCAATTTCAACGCCTCATTTCACACCCATCTAATCGAATGACTTTTTGGTACATCTGTTTGTACGTTGCCCCTTTCGCCTGTCGTGAATACGAAAATTTTCAGGTAGAAAATGTTACGTAACTAAGCTCTTTCCTACGCAGCTATTTACGCGGAAAATTTGTAAAATTCCTTCAGAAATTAGAAACTTATAATGTTATAGTAAAAGGTTTATACAAAGAATCTTTTCAATAACCCATTTATATTGAAAATGAAAGCTTTCTTTAAATTGCGGCGAACAAACTCTCGACCAGGATTTATGTTATTCAAAAACTTTTTACAATATTAACGTAGACAACCTGCGACCTCATCTATCAAAGTGCTTTTATAAAGCATTGGTTCTGAATAAGGAATAAAAACGCAAAATAAATGATTCTTCCAAAATCTACTTAGATCAGCCTCTTTTGAATGCCACGTTTAAACATGTCGTCTTATTATTGCGGATTCCAAACCATTCAAAACTTAGGCACGAGCAAAAAGGAGATCTTTTTACAGAGCTCTTTAGCTTTTCTTCATGAGATAGTTGAGGATACTATAAATAAATCTATATTTAGTAAAGGTTTATACAAATAGCAAGGATAAATATAGCCACATTGGTCTAGTAATATCGGTTCATGTTAATGGAAAACATACTGTAAATATGTCGTGCTTTTTATAAATCTATTGCGATTCAATGTTCATAGCAACAAAAAAGTTATGCTTTTGAAAAACCCCTACTTTAAAAACTTCAACAAGACGCCTTAAAGAAATGTTAATAAGACTGTGCCTAGATTAGGTTAACTCATTAATGAGGAAATTTTCCGCTTGTTTAACAACCTACAAGTACTTGCTTTGTTAACGTTTATATTTCCATAAAATTTCATTGTTCTGTCCTAGCAAATTCCGTAATATGAATTGCCTATTACTTACCCGAAGACTTAAGAGGTCGGACGAAGTTTATGTATGTCCTTTACTATCTGCCATGTTGTTCTACTTGTCAAAAGCGTTACTGCCGTTCATGGTCTCGAGTTCGATTCCCTGGTTAGGCCTAAACCGATAAAAAAGAACTTTAACAACGCTGTCTGTTGTCTGGAGATTACTTATTATACACCCGCGATTCGCTCTGTCCAGTCATGTCAGATTACCACCCATCAGAACAGACATTGTTATGTTATTTTTACATCTTTTTACAATGGAAATCATTACCGAGAACAATTATACTACACTACTGTGTTACTGATACGATAAATTGAAATACACTACCTAAATACATTTCCGTTACCACCAGCATTAAAGTAAAACAATATAAATTCAATTACTACCAAATTAATGTTTATCGGGGACTCGTTTCATTATACAGAGCAATTAATTACATTATTGACAATGGGATTTGTTTACAGCCTCGTAATTTTTATGAGATTACAATGCAATAAGTATGTGAATGCGTTAATTCACCGTCTATGTACACAGATTAACTTAAAATTATTACATAATTACTAGTTAAATATTTTATAGATATCTCAGTAACACCATTCATCATAAAAATAAATGCATTAAGTAAGTTTATCAAACAATACCTAGTGTTCTAATTATAGTCACTAACTTTATTGGGCTTACAGCGTCAATATCTTATTACGAATGGACCCGTCCTTACCACCCACATTTAGACAGCCATGAAATTTGATACAAGAGTCTGATACAAACAATGAACGCCTGTAAACCGTCAATCCGCCTCACATTTCCTACACATGATATCCTTTTGTTAATTTTAGAACATCTAAAAACCATATAAGGCATAATTCTAACCCACACAAGTGTCAGTAAAGTCTTTATTGGGCTTTTTACTTTTCCAATTGTGGGCTCCGAATACACCCTACTGCTATACTATAACAATACCGTCAATGGGGTTCATAGGCAATTGCCAACCCCTTTTAAGTTGCACAAGCATTATTGCATCCATCAGACACCCTTCCATGTTTTTGTTGAGAATTGATAGCGCTAAATAAATAAAATAATCTTTACGTACTATTTAAAATGCAGCCAAAATACTCGTTCCTAGTTCCTAATTCCGTTTTATATTACCGTTAGCATCATGATTGCCTAACCGCAGTCCAGTCCATACGAACATGCGACCACAACAACGTGACTCATCATGTAAGCCTTGTAGCAATTAATAAACAATATACACCGTTGTTGAATAAACTGTCATCGGTGTCGTAAATCAGTTGCAGTTAGCATGTGCCGGCGAGTGTGGACTGCTCGATAAGCTGTACCTAGACTGACGAGACGAATTGCTACCGGTCCATCGTAAAGCCACCAATCTAACTAGAGCCCTCCCCTAGCCCACGACTTTGAAGGCTTTTCAATAAACGCCGGCGAGGAAGCCAGCCTCATTGAGTTTGAGAGATCCCATTTGACTGGACACTGCCATGCATACACGCATACGGTTATTTATCCAGGTATGAGGACGCTATTTAAATGATTCCATACGAACTGCCGGTCTATACCTAGCCGTCTAAGGACTATGAATTTTTGTGAAAATCTTTAGCTTTATTTTTCTGATTTCTGCTATCGTAATTATTTATTTGATTCTTAAATATTTTTAACAAATAACAATGCCGACTAAGAAGTTTCAATCGCTTTACAATGTATTCAAATTGGTATCAACACGTTTTTAAAATGTAAATGCAATAATAAACTATTGTGTATGTGGCAACTTAACGAGCGCTGTATAAAAACTTTTTATGAAGCTTGTTCTGAACTCGACACGAAATATTCTGAAACACGTTGTTAGCGCAAAGCCAGAAACATAATCTCGCACTAGCGGCGAATGAAATGCATACGAGATATCTACGACTACGTACCTCGTATCTGATGTGGAAATCTGCCGCCGGTGTTCATGTGACATCTTGCAACCACAAGTTTTTACTTACTTTTTATAAAAATGTTTCATACATCTTTCTGGCCGTTTAAGCTTGTATTTTTAAAACGCTTGTGCTTCTCTACAGCGTAGCTGTGGTAAGGTACACGCAACAAAATATTTAAATTCATTATCAAGTTTCTTGGATTAACTTGTTATTTTTTCGTAATGATTTGGTAAATGACTTTGAAAATCGAATGTTTTTATTGACTTTAAAAACATTTGTTCCATAAAAATGACAAACATAAACAAAATGATCAATGAATCATTTTTTTTTTTTTTTTTTTTTTTTTTTTTTTTTTTTTTTTTTTTTTTTTTTTAATAATGTCGGGACACCTTTTTCACACACGGTCGGTTAACCCCATGGTAAGTTATTTATTAACTTGTGTTATGGGTGCTAACACAACTGATAAACTACATATAGCTACATATATACATATTTATAAATACATATCATAACACCCAGACAACGGCCAACAAGCATGCTCATCACACAAATGTCGACCGAACCGGGAATCGAACCCGGGACCTCAGGTTCGGCGGTCCGGCATGATGACCATTGCGCCATCGAGGTCGTCAAATCATGAATCATGAATTAAAGAATTATGTCGCACTACTTTTCTAGGTTATTTCTGCAGACGCATTTACATCAAGTGATTCTTATTCAAGAGTAGTACAGTACGACGACAGGGTTTCATAAATCGTTTGTAAACGCTGATTGCAATATAACATAGTGTTGTGAGGTTGGGACACCAGCCCTATCGCAGTGTCGTATCATCGCCCGTTGCTTGCGCGCGTTTCAGCTGACGTTGACGAACATTCCACATAAATAATCGCTCGCCTGCACTAACTATACTCGCCGGTTTTAACGTCAATCATAGTTTATAATACAGCGGTTAAAGGTGTTGGAAATAGCGCAGATTAAGGACTTTCATTTTGTGTATTTATCTTCTAAAATAGCATCATGTCATCACTTAAGTATTTTATCTAGGTACTAAACGATCTTAAAAAGTAAATAATGCCGTATGCCCACGGCGGAGTAAAAACATACGTCCGCCTCCCTCACTCGCTCTGACACCTTCTTCTGCGAGATCAGATCTTCTCAGAAAGACGAAACAAGATTCCAGAAACCCATTTTGCTGACCATATTAAGTACCTGTACTGAAACAATATTAATAACAGATTTAACAACGAAATCCTGATTGTATTGGAAAACACGTAAACCTCGTGTTTTACATTTAATTATGAAAATAATGTGGAAACTTTCACGAACATAATGATTAAACTGTTGCTTAATCAATCTGGATATTACAACGGTAATGTCAAAATGTCCTGTTTGATAAATATCATATTTTTGCAGAATAATATTAACTTCCCGGAAAAATATATTTCGTGCATGATTGGTGTGTCATCAATTTTCTTGTCTTTTCAAATGAAATGTGAAAACGCGGCGGAAACTCTTACCGATATCTAATGAGTAAAGCTTAACAATGTTTTAGTTTTGTTTATACCACCTTAAATTAAATTATTTTAAATATTGTTTTTACCAGAATAAAATATCCACTTTATCAAATAGAGCACAATTTGGTACTAACCTATAGAGTCACTTTAAAGCAACTACCAACTAAAAACACTACTTTTGCGCATAGGCATTATTTAAAATACTCGACAGTTTATTCGGACCAGAGATTTTTATTGGAAAATGTTCCGCACAATGCTTTTATAGTCATTATCTACTCGTACATCAATCAGTCAGTACGTTACTATTACGCGCCTATTTTCACTGAATTCGTACGCGTTTATTCATGTTGCTCTCTCCTTGCTGTGAATGGGAACTAGGTCCAGTTTTAATACTTAATAGCTGAATCTGTATTATGTAGTGAGAGTGACTGTGTTTTTGAAAATGAGAGTGAGAGTAGGAGATAGAGTAAGAGAGTGACAGCGAGATTGAAGGCGAGAGCAACTGGTTAGCAGCTCATCAATTAATGTCCGTGATCGTACAGAACAGAAATGTATTTAACATAATGATGCTGAAAATATGAAAAAATATGCTATAAATAAAAGTTTATTGCGGTTCTCTGATGAAATAATTTGGAATCATTTGAGGTATATAAAACAGAGACCCACACTCACACGAGTCTCTTTTAAAACCGTCCAATCGATACAAACGTATAGAAAAAATAAAAAAGGATCAACGGTTCGCTCGCTCGGATTTGCATAGAGCTAACTAATCTGTTTAATCTATAAAACCGGCACAATCAAATCACAATCCTCGCCTAGTTCAATGCACATATATTACATACAAACAGCAGAAGTACGTGTTCACAATAAAATACTAGCTCGCATGAACACAATGAAAACATCGAATCGCCGAGGCTCGCCTCTTGTCACGCGTGTAGATACAAATGGTCTGATTTATCTGCGATGCATGTCCGGCACTGTTGTTTTATAGCTCCATCATTGTACTCCAGAGTCCACTGCAGTCATCCGATGACGACACGCGCGCTGAACACAAGCCGTTAAAATATTTGCAAATAATAACATCCGAAAGAAAATGTTGAAATTGTAGCGATCAAGTTACCTTGCTTGTGATAACAATAAGCTAGGAACGTTTCGGAAGACCAAACAGATTTCAGGTGACTGTAAAAGCTTTCTTATATACTTTGGGCATGTGCAAAGAGCCCCGTGATTAATAGAGGCTCAATTTTCCTCAGTATCCAAAACTCCCAATTTAATGGGATAGATTATAATAATAAATTAATAAACGCATAAATGTCACATACAACTTACACCATAGCTCGCACAATGTTATTATTGCCCAAATAAACCAAGCAATTAACTTCTGCAGCTACGATCTTTAAGGTACCATTTAAATAGAAACCACTATTATAATAAACACCCACTTACTTAGCATTACACCGAAACAATGTTTGAATATTGAGCATATGTTCTCGACAGATATCTATGGCACATCGGTTGCATTTACGGCGTCCCGAAGACATTACAAAGGCCATTCCCTTATCTAATGTTCTCTTTGGATTTATTTAACTTTTACACGCCTTCACATCTTGAAAATCGTTCGATAAAGATGTCAACAAGAAAAGGTCACAAAGTCCGCGGGGACACTCCGCAAACTCGTGTTTTTTATTGTCGAGTTCTTTGTTAGCTTTTGTCGATATACATAGATTGATGTTCATTTATTTTATCATGTCTAGATTTTATCTCAGTCTATAAGTCACTCCATACGTAGGTCTATCTGTGATTTGTAAAGTTGGGTTAATGACATCTAATAAATTCTTAGCGCACCCATTCGATAAAGCTGGCTAGACTGCTTCACTCTCAGCTTATGCCTCAATCGGATTA
Source organism: Helicoverpa zea (assembly GCF_022581195.2). Lineage (NCBI taxonomy): Eukaryota > Metazoa > Arthropoda > Insecta > Lepidoptera > Noctuidae > Helicoverpa > Helicoverpa zea. Next base: position 7,061,067 of record NC_061462.1, read on the forward strand.
TGTTAAATTCGCAACACGCGCAAATCGACATCATAGCTGAAAGATCGATCAATACGGACTGAACGGACTGTGCAACTATCATGTACATGAAAGGTTGTAATTGTACGCCAAGTAAAAATACGAAAAAAATAAAGGAGAACCAAATGAAGAAAGAGAGCTGAAATTATAACGCTACGTTTCAAAGATTCTGAGATAATAATAATATGGATAACGGCGATACTTAACGGTTAAAGAAAAGCAATTCCACTTTACCCTTTAGCAGCTTTGATAAAAACGACTAATCTTAGAAGTCCGGTTGATTAACTTAAGAAAAAAATGGACGATTGAGCAGTTCAAGAAAGAATAAAAATTTGTTGGGCTATAAATTAACCGAGCCCCGAGGGCGAGCCTCGCAATCTGCATTAGCCGAGACGCACTTCTCTCCAGCGATTAAATGAAATTTCACGGCCGGTTGCCTACGGAAACTCACTGGACAAAGGTCTGGGATATTTAAATTGAATGCTTTTAATCCGGCCAACTCCCCCACTTTTTTCTTAAGATAGGATTTTGCTTTAGTATGCGGCGTCTTCGAATTCAAATATTTTTAAAATAAAACTTTCTTTATGCCGTGGAATACTAGTTTGTAGCGCTATTTGTCCTCGTCAAATCAAATGCTTATTTGGTTTTTCAAAATAGCATCATTCAGACAATCATGAAATTACGTTTTATTTGAAAGTAAGCAATAAAATCCAAAAAATGCCTTTCTAAAAGCGTATATCTACAAATCATAATATATTTGAATGGTTATATTTGACGAAAAGATAATACATAGATTAAAGATAATAATGCATAGAAAGCAGGCGTATCTGCGGAGTCCTCTGTCAAGCTCCACCTAAGTGGTAAAACCCAATTGTTCTGTTGGAATAACCTTCTATACCGATCTACCAGTACCATCTTTACTGACAAATATCGTCGCGACATATTGCAAAAAAAAATACATTACCTACCTTTGACCATCTCAAAATACAAAATAATAATAATTGCACACTTCATTACATTCCTAGCCAAATCTTATTTTAACTGTTTTTTATAACATTGTTGATATTTTATCAAAATATTAGTCCAATAAATAAGAGGGCTTTAGAATTACATGAAGAAAACGAACCTTTACCTCCTTTTTTATTCATTTCGCACAAATAAAAAGGTTGTTACAGACTGATGGACTTTTTATTAGAGATCCCGAATGGCTAGCGCGGCTGTTGGTCAAACTCTCAGCGATTTCTCGCGTTTCGCAGAATCCTAAATTAGTTTATTTTGTGTATAAGCATTGAACTGCCTCACAAATATTTTCAAACAATTGTGTAAAAATAGTTTAAGTATTAGAGGCTGAATTTTGATTTATGTTTTTTTTTTCTCAATTTTTATATCGATTAATCGAATACCCCGTCTTGGTCTACGTATCGCAATCGAGAGCACCGGTAAAGGTAGTCCCTTCCGCACTAATCGAGCAATTTCTCCCATGTTATTAAAGGAAAATAGGAATGTTCGCAGGCCGTTGCGTTCTCAGAACAGAGTTTCTTATAGACGGTATTGAATTTTTAAACAAATTTTTCGACCCACCGCCCAGGCCTTGGAACCCACTTTATGTTATAGGATTAGAACGTTATTATACCATTAAACCTTTTATGAATAATTCTTTACTTTCTATGGTTTATTTTAGATTACATTTTTGTATTTTTATAATTTATGCGTCTGGAAAAACATCCTAAAAGATGGTGGCTCATAAGAGAAGAGTGGGATGGAGAATATTTTTTAATTTGGTTCAAAGCGGCTTTACTTAGTATTACTGACATACATTTTTTAATAAGACAGAATCATAATTGCTCGCTGTATAATCCAATCACCTTGCGACACAAAATTAATTAACTGGTACAGTTTAATTGGATTAGAAAGAACCGCAAAGACAAAGCTTAGTAGCATTTAGGACCTTTAAAAAATACTACACAACAAAAGATATTTCCCAGGGGTAACGTTAATGTTCCGGTGCCGGCGTGGGCCATTCGACCGAATCTCTAGGAATTATAGTTCGGCCATTCAGAGAATGCGTTCCTGACACGTCGCGATTGAACTGACGACGTAATAACATTCATTGATTATTGATATAATAATGTTGTTTTAATGCTCCTCAATTGTTAAAACGGTAAACAACCAGCAAAATATTTTTATCGTAACTGCAACGCCATTGCAAAGTTACGTCGTCAGTTCAATCGCGACGTGTCAGGAACGCATTCTCTGAATGGCCGAACTATAAGGCAGGAAAAAAGTCAATAAATCTAGGTAGCACGCTGGAACAGATAACAAATGTCTGTAAGAGTCGCGACACCGCTGCAACGGTAGAAAAATCGCGCGGCCTCGCCTCGCCCATGCTAATGTGACACTAAGTCCTTCTACGACTCCGAAGGGGTAAACAAAACAACAAACAAACTTTTGCTTACTTTTGATTTCAAAGATAGGATCTACTTACAAATTTATTTATTGGAATTTGTTTATCCAGCGAGGTATCCTGCATAATTTTCATCAAATTATGTTGTCAAAGATTATTCGAAATCAGTTTTATTATAAAAGTTCCACCACCGATTTTCCGATAAACATTTCAAAGGACCTACAATCGATACACGAAGAAACAAATAAATATTTTTATCTAAATTGCTGTTTTCGAATCATTGCCTGCGGAAATCGTATATCTCTTGAAGGTGGTGGCCGCCCCAGCTAGATAAATGCTGCTGTAAATATCCTTTTCAGGCTTTTAACCGACGTTGTACACACAAATTTGGCCACTTTTTGAAAGAAATAAACTTAAGAAATCCTGTAACTTGTTAAGTTCCGTTAATCAGAATATTTATAACCTGAACAAAAAAGTACAATTTATTTATCAGAGATCCCTAAAAGCACCTCATTTATATTACCTAGTGGTAGTTGTGAGCCCAACCTTAATCTTGAGAAGGGTCTTTAATTATTATTTTAAGAGGGAAAGTTGCAGCACAGTCTGTCCGCATGCCGAACGCAACGCGCAATCTACTACTGGAAGTTGGTCAACTAATCCAAGTTTTCCTTTACTGGCTAATGAGACGAGTTTGATTCGAATTCCCGCCGCGCTGGGGAATAGCCACCCTCTTTGAATAGCTTCTCGCGACTACTACTTACAAGCTAGTCGTCAGCATTTTTGTTATAAGAAATAAGTCCAATGTTTTATTCGCCTAACAAATAAGTAAAATGTAGACTTCTTTCTAGGCCTGACTAAATTAAAAGCCGGTTTTTATTTACATGTAGCTATAGGTGCTTACTGGAAAATCAAAATATACCGGTATAATATTCGTTTGGTCCAAAAAGTCCGAAGCTCAAGTCTGTTTTCTACCAAGGGCTTTGAACTCTGACATTGACAACGGCTTCAAAATTTTGTACGAGTACAGGTAAATATACATTGAATGAATTTTTTTAAATTTTGTTATTACAAGAACAAAGTTAAAACAATAATCCCGATCAACTGTTTAGAGAGCGAAGTGCAAGAAGAAGATACGGAAAGTGGACCTGTCGTGAGAAGGGAAAAACGCTAGGTGGAAGAAAGAATACATTAATATTTTATTTATAAATACAATTATATTAACAACAACCAGTGCCTTGTAAATAAGACACAAGATATCAACGCAAACCAAACAAGATCACACTATAATAAAACCACCACGATTAGAACTAATTACTCATTAACAACATAAAACATCTCAACACAAAGCAAAGAACCAAATAAAAATAGCTAAGTACATAAAGATCTCCTTGGATGAAACAGAGATTCTCGCCAAGCTTATTGGATTGCTCGTAGATAAACAAAGCGTCTGGCCTCCGTAATAGAAATTACATACCCCCGAGGTCGGAAATCAAATTGACAGAAGAGGTTAAACAAACGATGCGGTCAGGGAGCCGAGACCGTAGTCCGTCGAATATTAATCGCTTAGTAAATGCGCTTTTATTTGTTTTTCCCTTAGCTGCTTTGTGCTGGCAGTGTGAATAAGTGACATCTCAACTGAACCGAGAACTGCTTAATTACGGCACCACATTCTTTTTATGTGAATATTAAATTATCTTTAAAAAAATGATTGTATTTTTTTACTTTTTTACGATCTTACCATCTGTGTTGTAGCGCTGAAAGTTTTGGCCAAGTTTCGCATATGATCCAGTGCCTATTTGGATTCGCTCAAATCCGTGTTTAACAAAACATCTTGGCAAAAATTTCAGAGTTTATTGTTATCAGAGTCATCGCTTTCTTGTCATCATCGTCACCATCCCCAATAATCAGACGAGTTTCTCGACTATCAAATTCAGCTCCATACCATAGGGAAGCTATTCCTAGTCAAATATTCTTCAACATAAGGTTTACAAAGGTGCACCTTAACGGTGTAAGTAGCTTGCGCATGTTGAGGCACTTCACATGCATTTTAAAAACGTGCGGGTCCAGCGACTCGCGCATGTACCAAAGTAAAATACCCACCCACGTGCTCTTATCACTTGTCACTTGCGCGTGTAACTTGCTCCAGCTACATGCACCGTGCACCATGTAATAATGTAACGAATGAATAATGCAATAATAAAATGATTTGTTTTAGGTTTCGCTGCTGGCTACAGTAGGCGAATAGCTGCTGCTATCACTTTCACTGTCCAGATCTCTTGGGATAAATTCTTGCTTAATGATATTGTCTTGTAGAAACTTCCTTATGTAAGGAACCAGCTGAAATAAATAACTGTTTGAAATATAAAATTGATTATTTTACTATAGAGCTGAACAGAGCATCATCTGCATGTCAAGAAGCGTGATAGGTCTTAAAAGTTTAGCAACCATGTTAAAATAATTGCTTCGAATTAATACGTATATCTCACTTTTTGGTGATGTTCTATCGCAGCCTTATTGATTCTCTTTATTTCGTGTCTCAAATGGCTTGTTTCTTCGAACATTTGATCAACACTCCAAGAGTCTTTCTGTATTATTAGCGGTAGGACGTAGGGCAATCCTGTAATATCGTCCAGATTTTTGTAAGTAAGTACCTATATAGCTATGTATTTTGCATAAAATCCTTATGTTGTAAATTCGAACCAAATATACCTATAGAACACAGATTTGCACACAGATCTAGAGCGGAAAAAAGACAAGACACAGACAGGCCACTTTTTACCCTTTTTACGATTGAGGGAAGTGGTTCTGCCGGGACATTGGTGAAACCACGGGGAACAGCTAATAAATGGTTAGAGTTAAGCTACGACACTATAGTGTTGTTATAATATAGTACCTACATAATAAAAGATATTGTCTTCTAGTCAGTTCTTCAAAAAAAAGTTCTTTCTAAAAAGTCGTGGTGGCCTAGTGGGCAAAGGACCAACCTCTCGAGTATGAGGGCGCGGGTTCGATTCCAGGTCAGGCAAGTACCAATGCAACTTTTCTAAGTTTGTATGTACTTTCTAAGTATATCTTAGACACCAATGACTGTGTTTCGGATGGCACGTTAAACTGTAGGTCCCGGCTGTTATTGAACATCCTTGGCAGTCGTTACGGGTAGTCAGAAGCCAGTAAGTCTGACACCAGTCTAACCAAGGGGTATCGGGTTGCCCGGGTAACTGGGTTGAGGAGGTCAGATAGGCAGTCACTTCTTGTAAAGCACTGGTACTCAGCTGAATTCGGTTAGACTGGAAGCCGACCCCAACATAGTGTGGGAAAAGGCTCGGAGGATGATGTCTTCTAGTCAGTTCTTATGAAATATTTCTTACCTCTGATAGTTCCTAAAGAACCATCACTTATGACACCCAAACTAATATTGGGAGCAGTTGCTTCCTCAATTAATCGTGGTTTCCAAATAGAATGCATAGTCTTTGACATTTCGCATGCTTTAAAGATGCATCCATATGGGTTTGTCGATGATGAAGCAAGCATCTGTTGACAAATAAGGGCTTCGTAGCTTAATGAAAAGTATAATGGACAATGATTTCTATCTACTTCCCTAAATGGAAGGGTTATCAATTCTGATGTTCATATTTTCTGATGTTCTAGCTAGTGGGTAAAGTCGTGGTGGCCTAGGGTAAAGAACCAATCTCTCAAATACGTTGGGTTAGCTTGCAAGTCAGGCAAGTACCAATAGGCACAACTTTTCAAAGTTTGTATTTACTTTCCAGAGTACATATCTTGGATACCAATGACCGTGTTTCCGAGGGCACGATAAACGAAAAGATTTTCAGTGATAGCCGGGACCTACGGGACCGGCAGTCCTTACGGGTATTCAGAAGCCAGTAAGTTTGACAACCAGTCTTACCTAGGGGTATTGGGTTGCCTGGGTAACTAGGTTGAGGAGGTCAGATAGGCAGTCGCTCCTTCTAAAACACTGATACTCAGCTGCATCCGGTAAGACTGGATACCGTTAGAAAAAGGCTAGGCACATGATATTTTAAATCAATTGAACATATTGGATATTAACTAATCTCCATTATAAGAATACTTAGGTATGCAAGATTACAAATTCTCTAACTTATCTGAGGAACCACAATAAACATAATTTTATGAATCTAAATAAGTGTTACCCTCTCGATAAATTCTATCTTCATCCACGAGGCATTGAAGTTAAAATGCTCCAACTTAAGTTCTTCAAATTTTTGCTGGGATATGGCATTCCAATCACACCTGGCTTCCTTACTTATTATATCACCCTTAAGAAAAGGCATTTCGATTTCAGCATGGAATACTAAATCGTTTGCAGCCCAAACATAACTATGGTTGATATCCCAACAACGCACCTTCAATAAATTGAAATATAATGAAAAAGGTGAATTAATTCTAAAGTAAGCAATAAGTAAATACGATCTATATTTCCATTCTAATATCCTAGATCCTATTAATATTTCAAATGCCTATCCGTTTGTTTGTCCGTTTGTTTGCTACGCTTTCACGCAAAAACTACTTAAACGATTATGAAACTTTGTACCTACACGTATTCTTGGTGGTACTAGAATGAACATAGGATACTTTTTGTCAACACAACAGGCGAGTGAAGTCGCAGGCGGAAGCTAGTGTATAAAGAGGATTTTTTTATTGTTTGTATTCGAAAAGCTCCGGAACTACTGAACCTATTTGAAACATTCTTTAACTGTTGAGAAGCTACGCTATCCTCGGATGACATGAGTTATATTTTATTCGGGTTTAAGAAAAGTTTACTTCGAACGCCCGTGCTCAGCGATGAATAAAGCCTAAAAAGTCTATGCAAATCTGAATTACATAATATCAAAATAGATTTACCTTGAGGTAGTCACTCAATACAATTTTTGCGATAGATCTCAGCGATGTACTACAGAACAACATATCAGTAGGTATATTGGGAGCTATTATGTGTATGATATCGATTACTAGCAATCCGTCAGCAACAATTACAGGTTTCACAGGTTTGTGAGGTGGCACAACTGGCTTTTTCTTAGGGTTTGTCTGTGGTTCTTCTTCGGTGAATGGCTTCGCAAAATTAGAAGCAATTTTGACTATCAAATATAAATTATCAAATTGCTCAGTAGAATCCATATTTTCCCAATCAAAGGAATTCGGATTTGCGAAATTAGTCATGAAACAAAACACGTCAGCATCAGATAAACTGAAAGAATAAATTCGTTTAGCTTACACTGCTGTAGAGTACCAACAAACATCCTGTTTCTACAAAGTGTTGGCGTCTGATGACTATGCACGCATCTGCAGTCAACTTGATTCGACGAAACATGATCACTTTGGCTTCGCTACGCTAGAACCACCATTAGATAGATGCATTATTTATAGGTATTGTAATAGCAGGGTACCTACCACAAAATCACATCGTGCACCCGGATAAAAAACAAAAAATGCGATAGCCTTCCTCAATAAACGCACTATCTAAAGGTAGGTACATTTTGAATTCTTGCAGCCGACTACAACTGCCGACCGCAGATGCCATAACCATGGGGTCATGCAAGAATTCAAAACGTACCTACCTCTACTTACTGAAATCATCGTTCTAATCAAACCTGCAATTAACGCTTTCAACCATATAACAAACTGTTCAGCTCCTACTTACCTATGTATCTAATAGGTAGCTAGATAACGGATTAAATATGGGTGTCTAAACAGCCTACCACTTACCGAGGCAAGTCTGAAGTTACTTTAACTGAATTATAACCTGGAAAAGCACAGGACATTAACTCATGTGCTAGTTCCTCTGCTGGCTCCGTCTCATTTGCATATACCAACAATATCAAATCAATTAATTGATTCTTGCCAAAAATTACCCCTTTCAACATTTTGGTAATAGTTAACTGTGACGCTGGTATGAGCGGGTTTATAATCATAACTCTTAGGGGAGTTTGAAATATTGTCGTTTGAAAATTCATTGTAATAGCTTAATTCAATCACTACAAGTAGAATATATCATTTACAATAACAAAAAAACCTTGAAATGTTCACAGAACAGCTATATTTTCAATATCGTGACAAAACACATTAGAATGCCATTAAACGACAAATCAAGGAGGTTCCAAATCTACATAGAGGTATTCTGAAAGTGGGTGCATACTCAATACTCAATTCTTTACTAGTTCCAGTGATGTAAAACGGAAACGTTCATTCTACCACACCAAAGGGGAACCGGACTCCGGTCCCCTTTGGTGTGACGTCCGCTCCGGTCACCGGTGCAGTAGTCTGACAAAGTCTTGGTGAAGACATCGTAAGCATACCACGCAGCGCCATCTACCGTAGGTAACCGACCCTAACAGGTAAGCGACCACTACTATCGCGTCTCTATGTTTGTCTGGGCCATGAGTCTTGCGTTACTCCACAGGTGGTGTCATTGCAACTTATAATAACTATAATAGGCCAATAAAATATCATGACCAAAAGAAAATACCACTGAGTCTTAATCAGAGAGGCATCACATTAAGTTGAACCAATCAATCAAAGATTTACAAATGGAGAATTTATAGTAGGTACACTGTTTTCTTCTCCTCTATATTTATGGTTTAAAATGTAGTTCTATAGTCTTTGGATCAACTTTAATGACATTGACACTTGACAGTGCAGATACAAGCAGTCAAAATGTCAAGTGATAAGTGACATAATTCTGACGCGTTTACTTTTTGTTGTATTGTATTTCACTCGAAATGTTTAGGAAAGTGTTAAATTGGTAAATTATGGCTTCCTCAAAGGATAAGGATGTTGAAGTTTCCCCAGCAACTTCAACATCTTCAGTGAAATCCCAGTTTTTTGAAAGATCCCCTTCCGTGTCTTCATCAAGAGAAGATAAATGGCCGGAACTTTTGTTAAGCAGACCGTACAAATCGTACTACTACAGTTCGAAAAGTAAGTACAAGTATTAATTATCATTATTCATCTTTCGGTCAATATATATTGAGTGATCTTTGTAATAAAACGATTCAGATTTTATTAAAAACTCGGTCATTGTTTTTATGATCAGTTGATTACATGTATTATGTTGTGGATATCGCGTGACCGCTGTAGGTATGTATTGATAACATTTTGTATATTTTGTTTCTACATACAAACAAGATAGTGGCACAGTTATATAGAAACAGCTGTGGAGAGAATTTGGTAGCTAAATAACTTGTTAATGACAACATGTTGCGATTCTGTGCAAAATGCTAACACTTAGTTATTGTTTGTGTTACCTGTTTTATTAAAACTATATTGACATTGTAAGAGGAAAATTATTTAAGTTTTAGTTTGCATATTATTAGACACAGTAAACATTTTGAAGTCTAAAATAATTACCATTATAAATTGGTGGTTTTCGTTTTGTGTTTGATGCCTTAATATTTTACACTAATAATATCTAAAAGTATTGCCTGCACCCATGTGTTTTCCTTTCAAAAATCCAGGACTTGATAGTGCTGTGCTGGCGAGATATACCTAAAGATAAATATTTCAAGATTATTTAGACTGTTTAATTAAATCCAAAACAAGATTTTGTCAAGGCAACAAGGCAGCTCATTATGTAAATTTCAATGTATTAATTTATAAGTTAATAAGATTATTTTTACCTTTTGTGTACATTAGCTTTTTTTAATTTTGGTTCGATGAAGAAATTACTATGTTTTGTAATTATTTATGCGTCCAAAATATATAAGAAACTTTTTCTTGGCTCAACCTTTCCCAGAAACAACAGTATTATTGCTGTATTGGTAATCAAATGTTATGAGGGTCTTCTAAACGTAGGAAGGACAAGAATCGCCAGAGAATTAAACCATTCAGACTGTATGATCATTTACTGATAAAATAAACTTAATTTTTAGTATATTTTTTATTCTATAGTAAATGAACAATCATTGACAATCACTCTAGAAAATTTTATAGAAGTAAATTAAAGTGATTCGTACTTCAAGTGGACTAAACTTACTGAAAATCTTGTATGTATCAATAACATTTTGTTTTCTTGCATAATAAGTAAAAAAAATCAAGGGTAAAAAAATTATATTCATGGGTATTACATGTACAAAATTGATAGCAAAAGTATTAATTTCGTAAACTACATTTTATGTTGGAGCATTTCAGCAATTCCCTACAGCAAAATGCTCTATTTAAAGTTATTGTAATTATACTTACTGCTCAAAGAAATTATCGCGGTTTTTCCAAAAAGCTACATCTTTCTCCATAGCATTAGCACTACTTATTATACTACTACATGCTTAGTACTCCTGCTGCGATCGTCTTCCGTGTTTTCACACTTTTCACACAGATGGCAGTATACGCCGCGAGTATTGATTTTCCGGCTGTTGTAGGTAGTAAGTGGCGCTTGCCGGGAAATCAATATTTATTCTGGACATAGGTTCTGGAAAAGCATTTCGCTCATACAGTTGTTCGTGAAAATTTGCCGTGTTCCGCGTTTTATCGTAAAGAAAGTTACGTTCCACCTTCGATTAGGAACTTACGCTAACCGGTGCAACGATTAAAATACGTGATTGGATAAACACAACTTACTAATTTGACCTTCAGAGTTGCGCATCGTGTGAAATGATTATAAAGGGGTGATCAAAATTCACGTGACACTGTTGATTGTTTCGCTTGATAGTTTATTTGCTGCTTTATTATGCGTTCGCTTGCCGCGGTTCATGGGGTGGATCCCTTGCCCGAATTAGGCATTCCATCGGCCATTCAACATCAGGGTAACGGCAACCCGGACGGTGACATGGCCGGCGCACAGGACACTATCTACCTGTGTAATTTCCGCGTTTCCGTCGACGGCGAGTGGCTTTGTCTGAAAGAACTTCACGACATGGAAATGCAGGATTCGTTCCATCGCCCATCTGCTCAGGGCACCATTACGTCGCCCGACGACCCGATGAATACTATGATGGGTAAAAATAATTGCCACACCAATGCCGTAAGTGTAAATACTAATGACAATAAAAACAATTTATTGTCATCTGTTGTAGCACGGGATCCCGTGGTGATCGAACGCAGCAATCTAGTAAACATCTCTAAACTGATTGTGAAGGAGCTGATCGAACAATCTCTCCGATATGGTAGAATGCTCGATAGCGATCACTTGCCCTTACATCACTTCTTCATTGTTCTCGAGCATGTTATGCGTCATGGACTCAAGCCGAAGAAGGTAATTATACGAAATCACAATATTATAGCCTATGATGTTAAGATTTTTTAATGTTAGTAATTAATAAGTAGTTTGCTAAATAAAGACATAATTATTATTCTTGCCATTACTAGGTACTTTAATTGTGAGACCTGGAATAAGATTTGAACAATATTGCATTCCTTTAACATAAATAAAATTTTACCTTTATTTCACTTAACAATTTTTTTAGGGATTGCTTGGACCTAAAAAAGAGTTATGGGACATCTTGCAAATGGTTGAGAAATATTCGCCTGAAGCCGCTGACATTACGGCTAGTATCAGAGATCTTCCTACTGTCAAGTAAGTTACAAACATAAATATATTACATAGGTTCTTAACACAATCAAATTGATTAATTTACCGCATAAGAAACTTTGCTCAATTTTATAAATTACTTTTTCTTTTAGAACTGCCATGGGTCGCGCCCGAGCTTGGCTGAGATTGGCCTTGATGCAGAAAAGACTCGCTGACTATCTTCGTATTCTTTTGGAACATCGTGAAGATACGTTAGAAGAATATTTTGAACCCCATGCTCTAATGCTCAACGAGGAAGCCGTCATCATTACTGGCCTTTTAGTGGGCCTGAATGTCGTGGATTGTAATTTGTGTGTCAAGGTAATGTTTCCAAAAATCTTACTGCTAATCTATCATAAATATAGATACTTATGTGCAAATCTTTAATTAATTTTCGTTATTGGCATAGGAGGAAGATTTGGACAGTCAACAAGGCGTAATCGATTTCTCGCTGTACTTACGCGGCAGTAACTCTTCTAATGACTTAGCCGGTAATGGAAACAGTGACTCGGAACCGAAACAACGTCATATTACCACGATGCTAGACCAGAAGAATTACATCGAGGAGCTCAACAGACACCTCAAGTGAGTTTCGAATCCATTGTTCTGAAATTCACACGTTAATCTATTGAGCTAATGTCTCTTTTAACGAATAGTTTTCTATTTAGTAGCGCGGTAAATGCTTCATTAGTAAATTACATCTTTCATTTACTAATTTCTACTTAGTAACAAGTATTGTTATTACCTATTTAGTTGTTTCTAAGAAGAATGACAATGATAATAAGATGTTCGTTCATGCATGATCGTATATTTGTTCCGAAGTTCTTTTTCGTTATTGATATTCCGGAACGAATTTGATTGACGCCAAAAACCTCTTTCTGTACGTCCTGTAAACTTAACCAAATATGATCTCACAAGTGAACCTAATCTAATATCCCAAATCTTCAGTGACTATTTCAAAGACGACATATAGTGCAAATACACAACTACTTCCTTTATCGCGATCTGGACTTCAGACCAAATGTTTCTGAAGTGAAAATTATTTTGTCAAATAAACGTTGACACCCACTTACCCATTGCATTCAGCACGCAATCAAAACCAGTCTAGTATGAAATGGTTGACGCTATATTACGATGTCTGGCAACCAGACGTGTCTATCATGAAGAAACGTTCTTTCTATCCAAATTGTAGTTGTAACATTCAACAATGTAAATACATAATGTTGCTGAAGGCCAACTTACCTGAATAAGGTCACGAGCAAACATTATGTTTTACCAAGTTCATAGACCCGTGACGATTTGTTTTAATAACGAACTACAGTGATCCATCTGTTATTGATATACTTACGAATAAGTATTATCAAATACTACCTTGCGCCGCATCGTCGCTCTTGTCCCAATGATACTACATCGCTCATCCGGATGAAAATGCCTTCCTCAATAGCTATTTACTGTCATATTTTTTTCTTTTTATCGTCTCACTGCTGGTAACCTGTCTCATCTAAATTTTAGTACACATTCAATAGTATAGAACTTACCTCAATCAATTAATTTCAACCTAGGCCTTTATACGTTCTTGCCTAAGTTTTCTTTTTTCCGCCGAAATTAAGGTCACTTCAGTACAAACGGTTGTTATGTTAATAATATTTGTTTTAGTGCTACAGTGGCAAACCTTCAAGCTAAGGTTGAGACCTTGACAGCTACCAATGCCCTTATGAAGGAGGATTTGGCTATCTCCAAAAACACTATGATTCAGTTAGTTGAAGAAAACAATCAACTGAAACATGCGCTGGGTAAGTCTTGAAAAATCATTTTCACTGAACTGCTTTTGGGTAAATACAAAATAATAGGACAAATAGTAATTTTCACATGTGAGACAGTAGGTAATTAAAATTTTCAACAGCTAGTCACTTTTTTATAAGCATGAATAAAGGTGAGTACCAAAAAACAGTGTCATTAACCTCTTGAAACCCACACATACAGTCAGCACAATGCAGTTTAATTTGTACTGCGTGAGTTATATTTAAATACAATTAAATAATATTTGTTATTCTAAAATATTAATGCTTTCTATCTGTGATGGAAAAACTACACGATACTCAAGTTAGAGGAGTACAATCAGCAATCACTTTTAAAAAAATCAATTCTTCCAAAAAAAGTAACAGCCATTAACCTCTATCACATAACGGGCCGGCAGGAAAGGGAAACCTCATGGCCGTCAGTGTTTACTATCGGAATCACAGTCCGAATAACAATAACAGAAAATCCAACAGATAAGACACCTTACGTTGATGACTCAGTGTATTGTATAGCTCAGTAGGCATTAGTACTTGGTCACCGTCGCCCGCGTACTCACGTTATTGCCAGTTATTATTTAACCACGGCGTCAAACAGTTATGCGCGATAACTCAGCATTAATGGGCAACTCAACAGCTAAAAGTCAAACGAAACAAACTTTTTGGGCCAAATCCTGTGAGTTATTTATATGCCGGTATAAATATATCACGGTCTAGTCTGTGTTTATGTTGTTTTGTTTCTAAGCATGTGTGCATTTTTTGTGCAGGGCAAGATATAACCAAAGACACGAGGATGAAAGTGGTGGAATTGCAATCTGATGAAGAGGTGAGACCGTGTTTTGTTTTTAATATTATTGTCTTGTACCAAAACATAACTCTTTTCTACTGCCCTGTAAATTATTGTGAATAAATCTTTTAATTATTATGTTAGTTAGTCACAACGAAAATCTTTGTATTACTCAGTGTTTTCCTCAAAGGTATATTTTTTTAAATTTTTCCTCATTGGAAAGGAAACATAAAATGATAAAACCAAATTACTGGCATTGTTTTGACAAGTTCTTTGCATAATGTCTAGTTCAATTTAGGTCAATGCTTATTCGTAGGAAAAGAAGTACTTATATTAAAGTATTTATTTTAGTATAACAGAAGCCGGAATAAATATATTTTGGTGCTATAGCTTCTATGATATCAGCGATGACATAGCCGATAAGACGCCAATTCATAGATTATCATAATGACTTCATATAGCGAAAAATAATGCAATTAAGATAATACTTAATAAAAACACTTCTTGTCCGCTTTTGATTAGACGCCAATAATAAAATCCTCTCCAAATTCCAAAAATAGTATTCACACTTCGCGATTTAACCTAACTGAAATAGATGAAACAACGTGTGCGGTTTAAAAATAGCGTAAATAAACTATCTCGCTAACCCCTTAACAAATGTGTCACCTTAATCTTTCAGGAGAAACGCAGCGTGAAAAGTATTGCTTCGGATAAATCCAAAAATGATAGCGAGGCCAGCAAGAATTTGGAAGAAGAAAGAAAGAAATATTTGGAACTTCAAAGAGAATTGGACTTGCAGGTAGAGTAAATATTTACCATTGATTCAACAACAATGACGTTACATCATGTCTCTGTATATTCAAGGTCTGTGCATAAAGGCTAATGGCCGCTATGTATGGTCACAATAACTTGTATAGGTAACATTATTCCATATCCTGACTAACGCAGTAAATCTTCCTATCTACTATGTTCGCAGAGGACTCAACACTAATTAATAACAATGCACTTAAAATTTTACACTTCAGATTTCACTTAAAGCAGAAATGGAGGTGGCTATGAAATTGTTAGAAAAAGATATACACGATAAACAAGACACAATAATTTCGCTGAGAAGGCAGCTCGACGATATAAAACTAATTAACCTAGAGATGTACAAAAAATTACAGGTGAGTCATTAACTCTTAGTGCACTGATAAGCATGTTGATATTCGTAATAATCTATTAGGATTTTGTACCCTTAACTTTATCACTGGTTGAGCAATCACTCGCGCTTGTTGCGTCAATCGTTTCTGAAGTTTCTTCACTTGTACTTCATGGTCTGTTGATGATCAATACAAGTTGATAACTGTGAACTCTTACTTTCAATTCGCAAATCTATCTAACTTACTCCGGGTTTACTTGCTTATTATTATCTTGACTTTATAGTCAACCAACAAAGACCGATGCCCCGCGAAGGTCGGGCGTGGGTGATCCATCTAACACTGCTTGAATCCCGCCCATGCATTATCATTATCCCACCAATTTGATTAATGAATAAATACTTCTTTGTCTTCACCTTTGTACCCACCTATTGTATTTTTTGTATGGCAACTTATTTCGCATATAACTTATTCAAACTTTATGTATTCGTATATTAGTTTATTTCAGTTGTGTTGTTACTTTTCTCACTAACCTGCTAATATTATGTAATAGTATATATATAACCTATACTAATACCATGCTGTATTCACAATGCCGCGGTTGTCGCTCGGAAGGAATGCGAGATGGAACTGACGCAGAAGGGCGAAATGGTGTCGAGGCTCCAGGGGAAAGCCGAACAAATTGGCAAAATACTTCACAACCTTGAGAAATATAACCACTTCTTAGGACCCGATAACGATTTAGTCAAAGCTCTCAGGTCTCCTACTACTAACGAAAATAATTTAGGGGAAAAATTAGAAAAACTGAAAGCACAAAGTAACGCACAAAAGGGTACAAAGTCTAAGGATGAAGGCCCGCCTCATAAAAAACTTAACCTCCAGGAAATACCACCGTTCCGAAAGAGTAACATGAGAGACAAAACAGTTAATCAAATCGCAGAGTAATGTCCCACGTTAGTGAAATCATGAGTGTAAATAAATTGTTCTTTTATCACAATTCAAGTGGTATTTCCTGTTTCCTAGAAAATTATTAATGTATTAACTACTAACACATTTTAATATTATGGTGATATTAATGGTGTTGAGGATAATATGATGGTTATAAAGTATTTACTGCATTTACATAGATTAAATATTCATAATTATACCACTGTATTAACCTCAGAATAAATTAATAAATGATATGTATTGGTATGGAACTAACAATAGCATATGTCCTGTACTTATCTGCTTAAACTAACAAAAATAATCCAACTTCCGCTCAAATGAGTTGTCATTTTATTCAGCTAAACTGTATTGGCCTTGTTTTAGGAATGTGAAAGTTCCTTGAAACATAAAACAGAGCTAATAGCCAAATTGGAAGCAAAGACTGAATCAATGGGCAGCACCATACATCAACTCGATGAGAAGTAGGTTTTACTAATTTTTACTTTGACATCGCATCCTGCGTTCATCCGTAAGGATCGAAAGAGTGCCTGAATATATCGCAGTTGTATGTAACTTAAGCGCTTGACATATCAGTACTGAACGCACCTAGGTGTGAGCAATGCACCGCTTGCGTGTGTCAACTAGCGGCAACTCTTTCCATTCGCTCGATATTGGCAAACCGTCACAATGAACTAGTGAATGCAAAAATCAGTATTTCGACGTAACATTAAAATTGATCCGATCATATCGATCACTTGTTATATGTAATGCTACTGTTGCTTTCGCTTACTTGCTGTGATTCAAATTAATATCCAATTGTAACTTGTGTTAATTCACATTAAGTTTGTGTTAGGTTTTTATTTCATTAAAGTTAATTAATTTATAATGTTAATTCATTGATTCTCACAAAAAAATCTTATTTAGTAGGTAATGTTAAGAATAATGTCACTGTGTTGAATATTTGTTATTTATTTAAAACAATTTTAATTTTACGTTTCGATGACGATTATGTAACATAACTAATAAAAGTACCTGTATATTAGAGGGCGTGAGGATTTGGTAGTGCTAATGAAGAGATTGGTATTTTGTATACTTTTTCAGTGGAGTTACATTGTATAGAGATGTTTGATTAAGTATTACTTTTAAAGGGTATTTGATCTCATTTGACTTGGGTAGCTACTGTGCTTGGAAACTTGAATTTTTATGATTGTATACAAATATGTGCTCGTTATTATCTAGCAGCAAATATATTAAAATCGTAATTTAGACATTTTCTTTTTAATAGTTTTGTAATTACGAGGCAGTAGTTGTGTAAAAGCCTTATTTATAATAAAGCATATTCAGTCGCATTCTGTATTTTATTGAACTGGAATTCCAATGGACTTGCTTGTTTTAATTTTGTGTTTATTGTGTAGGTTTGCCATTATCAATCTCACTCCTATGTTTGCATGCTTTGTGTGACTAAACAATACCTCGATTGTGATACACACTAACATACTATTAAGCGTTTGTACATTCCTGGAATCGAAAACATTAAAACAATACTCAATTAATAAGAATTCGCGCCATTGTATTATAATTTCTAATGGAATTGATTCGATCTTAATTATTTTTTCTTTGCATAGAATATGATTTTTGAAACTTAAATCCACTCAACAAGAGTACTAACTCACTTGTTACTCAAAGTGAGTAAAATAAAGCAACAAACAGTATATGACACACAAAACCCTACAAAGTTTTAAATAATAGGAAAATCAAATATCGCCAAAAATATACCTGTATACAGGAATAGTTTTTACCCAGTACGCAAGTGAACGATAACTTTTGCTTTTATTAGTTACCCGAATACTGAAAAGTTACTTAACTTTAGCCTTACCGTAACTATGAAAAGTGAAATAATTATTTTTGCGTAACACTTCAAATTATGTGGCGTTTCAGTATTCAGCCATAAGACGTGTAAAATAAAAGTCATTATAAATTGCCTTAAAGCTTACACTTTCAAAACATGCGCACTGGTTAAAAAAAATATCCTATATACTCAAAAGCATTCAACCAGCCTAAAACAAATGACACACTCAAGCTTTTCACTACACACACAATCCCGTGAGAACTAGCACGATCAAAAGTCCTTATGTTAAAGATGTATGCACACAATAGGTTGCAAGAAGATAAGTTAGCTAGGAAGAATTTAGAAGAGAGTGCGCGCTCGCTGGGACAGAAAGCGGCTGCTGCGGAAACCAGGGCTGTGGCTGCAGAAGGAGATCTTAGGATAGAACGGGAATGGAGAGTATCCTTACAAGTAAGTATAAATTATATATAGGTTGATGAGTTTCTTTAGTCAATCAGTAGTGTGCCGAATTGACCTTAATAGACAGGTTGCTGGTTGGCCTACATCTTGCAAAATTAAATAATAAAACTATTGTGACGTAGGTCAATTTGGAGCAAGAGGAGAATAAAGGATGTTTGTTTCAATTCAATAAGAAATCAACAAAAAATTTAAGTCATTGATAAATGAGAGCTTGAAAACATGTAGGTAACGCTGCCAAAAATATTATCATAAGTTCATAGAAATTGCTTACCAAATTAAACACTGTTTTCCTTCTACGATAAATGTATTAATAATTAATATTATTTATAGGAATCGATGATGCGGGATCGCGATAAGATATCAATGTTAACACAAGAAGTGGAATCCCTCAAATCAATAGGACAGGTAAATTACGCACAATAGCTATCTTAAACTTACTCATCAATATCGATAGATAGATTATGTAGAATAATCTAGATGGATTTTTCAGAACTAACTCGCCCGATTATATGAGCGTAACTTGTTATGTCGAGTAGGCACAAGACATTGTTGTGTTGGGCAACGTATAGATACTAATCATAATAATCACTCCACACCTTACTCGCAAAACTTGATGTACTTTGCAGATAGCTCAGTACGAATTGATGTTCTAGCTGTCCAAAAATAATAATTTATGTTCTCAAAAAAATTACCAGCAAAGACTAGCTTCACATTTGCATACTTTATCATGCATATGAATGAAATTGTACTAAAAAAGGTGACAATGTCATCTGCCTAACACGGGTCTAATAATATTTGTGAAAATAATACAAATGATTTTTTATCATTTCCAGAAATACCTCTCACTACAAGAAGAGCAGCACGTCTTAAAAACACAATACATAGAAGCACAGAAAACTCTAGAAG
Source organism: Helicoverpa zea (assembly GCF_022581195.2). Classification (NCBI taxonomy): domain Eukaryota; kingdom Metazoa; phylum Arthropoda; class Insecta; order Lepidoptera; family Noctuidae; genus Helicoverpa; species Helicoverpa zea. Next base: position 7,080,893 of record NC_061462.1, read on the forward strand.
AAGTAGGGGCTACATTAAGCGAGAACAAATTGCAATTAGCTGAACTCTTGGAGAAGGAGGCACAATCGCAGACCGTTGAAGAAACTCCTACGTGGACGCATGATAAGGACGCCACGGCTTGTACGGCATGTACTAAAGAATTCTCAATCGCGAGGCGGAAAGTAAGTTATTAAATCTTGTGAATCAATTTTGAGCTGCTTTTAACTGAATTAGAACATAAGGGTCGATCTTAAAAAGGAAAAAATCATATTTAGTCATCCATCATCATCTCTCTAGCCTTTTCCAACTTCGTTGGGGTCGGCTTCCAGTTTTAACCGGATTCCGTGTTTTACATGGAACGACTGCCTTTCAGACCTTCCCAACCTTTTGGTTGTTGGACATTTCGGCTATCCGTACCGACTGCCAAAGATGTTCAAATGATAGCTGGGACCGACAAGCGCCAAGCATCGATCTTACTAATCCACGAGCTGTTACATTGAATTTTGTAAAAAATATAATGCTTATTATTTTTCCTTTCCAGCACCATTGCCGGCGGTGTGGACATATATTCTGCGCGGCGTGCAGCGACAAGACAGTTGCGTTAACTGGCAACACCAAGCCTGTTCGAGTTTGCGACGCCTGCTACGCTGAAGTGAGACTAACGTAGCTAACACAATTATAGGATAGCTTCCAATTATTTGAATTGACCAAAATAACGCACTGAAATATTAAAATCTGTGCGAATGAAGTTACTGCCGGTGAAAGGACAATGCTATTCTTTGTATGGAAGTTGGGCTCAAGAGTTGCCCACAGTAACTGCATAGTGTATTATGTTCCATAGGCTTATAATAGGTCCCAGACCGAAATATTTCGAAATCTATCCCAGGAGTCCTGAGAAAAACTGGTTTGACTCTTATTCAATATTACGAAAAATATGCTTACGAACTCTTAACTATTCCACTTTTATTACCTTAATTGAAATGCATTATAATATTAATCGATAAATACGAGGTATTGAACGAGATTTTTTTTTACCGACTTCAAAAAATGGAGGATTTTCTCAGTTCGTTTGTATTCTTTTTACGTAAGTACGTGCATAACTCCGTCATTTACCAACCGATTTAAACAATCATTTTATTGTTTGAAAGAATTTACTTTCCAAATGGTTCCTTTGTTATTCGGTCCAGGGTCTGGTGATAGAAACCTTAAAACAATAGGGAAATCTCGGAAATTGTAAGCACATATCGAATAAAAACTTGTCATTTGGGTATATGTCTCCGACACCACAAAACAGTGGAGGTTAAGACCTGACCTGACGGTGGAGACGACAGTGAGACGAGGGAACTCCTCAACGGTATCTATTTACTACCTCGTGTTCGAGCTTATTTTATTTGTCTTGATAAGATTTTTCCATTGCCATTACGGATATTAATTGCATGACGCTACACGAACTTAGGACTGATTGTGGTAGATAGAGACTGAAAAGCAAGAGAAACAATAGTTACTTTTCAATTTATTTATTTTTTTCCTGTTAACAGTGAAACCACTAACTATCTGAATATTATTTCAAGAAAAGAGGTTGTTAGGTTTGTGGCTGCTTAAAATGGCTTGCTAACAATGGCTGGCTAACATTAGAACCGGTTTTTCTCGGGACCTCTGGGACCGATTTAAAAAATATTTGGATTCCGTCTTAAGAGTGAAGTAAAGAACCTATCTTAACCATTCCCACTACTGGGCAAATGGCTTGGGCTTTATAAAGTGACTGTTCAAGTTTAACATTAGAACCGGTTTTTTTCGGGACCTCTGGGACCGATTTCCAAAATATTTGGATTTCGTGTTAACAGTGCAGTAAAGAACCTATTTCGACCACTTTCACTGCTGGGCAAATGGCTCAGGCTTTGTTAAGTGACTATCTATGGAGAACATTTGAACCGGTTTTTTTCGGGACCTCTGGGACCAATTTCCAAAATATTTGGATTTCGTGTTAACAGGGAAGTAAAGAACCTATTCTAACCATTCCCACTACTGGGCAAATGGCTTGGGCTTTATAAAGTGACTGTTCAAGTTTAACATTAGAACCGGTTTTTCTCGGGACCTCTGGGACCGATTTCCAAAATATTTAGATTTCGTGTTAACAGTGAAGTAAAGAACCTATTCTAACCATTCCCACTACTGGGCAAATGGCTTGGGCTTTATAAAGTGACTGTTCAAATTTAACATTAGAACCGGTTTTTCTCGGGACCTCTGGGACCGATTTCCAAAATATTTGGATTTCGTATTAACAGTGCAGTAAAGAACCTATTTCGACCACTTTCACTGCTGGGCAAATGGCTCAGGCTTTGTTAAGTGACTATCTATGGAGAACATTTGAACCGGTTTTTTTCGGGACCTCTGGGACCGATTTCAAAAATATTTGGATTTCGTGTTCAGAGTGCACTATGGAACCAGCTGGAACTACTCCCACTGCTGGGCAAACTTTGAGCCCAGACCCTGGCATTGTCCTTTGGTAGAAAATACCGGGAAGGTAGACTCGGTAGAAAATGAAATTTGATATTACGTTATTGTGCGGACTCGGTTCAGTAGAGCGCACGTAAATTGTGTATTCACATGCAAATGCAAAAATGATCATGAGTGGGTTATTAAAGCTCACCTTTTTTCAAAAGGTATATGATGTTACATGAATCCGGTCAATTTAAAAGTGCTCCAAGATGATGTGACATGTTTGACCGCTAAGAATGAGTGTTTGTGTGTCACAGTAGCTCTTTAAGACTGATGATAATTTTCAGTAAACATGTTTTGTTTACCATTTTAACTAAATGTACGTTTTAAAGGATCAAATCATGTAGTAAAACAAACAAATACGCGCTCAAGTGTCATCCATTCTAATGGTCCGGAGATTAAAATCAAAAATCATAAGCTCAGATATTTAATTCCCATAAAGCTTGAATAAAACACAATCAATTCAGTTAATCAGCTTTCTACGTGTGTTACCTAGGCTAGAAAATAGTTACATTTTTTAACTGTAAAATGACACATTCTTCATTTTCAGTTAATTGCCGTAAAGTTTTATCATTTGACCAACAGCCGTTCTTGATCATAGATTAATAATCAAAAATGTTCAATGTCTATGGTTCGTAGAACATACATATAGAACAAATTATAAATCAATAGAAATAATGACTACAGCATACATAATATAAATATAGGTAATTGTATTAGCCTAAATAATTATCGGTCTTTATCTTAAAATTAAGATCATATTATTTATAGTACAAAACAACATTATTTTTTCTTATTTTGTAATAAATACTAAATCAATTATACTGATGAAATATTCCATTCGCAAAGTTTATTTTATATATTTTATTAAATTGTACGAAGCAAATTAAATAATTATTCGCGGCCATTGTTGTCAAAAATGCAATTAGTTTGGTAAAAAAAACGAATTTAATAATATTAACCATAGCCAATTGTAATTAAAGTACAAGACCTTTGGTGTGTGGCTTCGTTTTATAAAATGACATCTCGTGTTTTTTTTTTTTGTTAACTAGAACTGTTAATTAAAAGACGTCCCGGAATTGTTTAAAGGTCTATTCTGTACTATAATAATATAATAAAATAATAATAATAATATAATTTAAATAATGCTCATCATGGGAAAATATATTTTTAATGCAAGGAGGTTTTTAACGTATCATAGAGATAAACTTCATGCCTAATGGCTAGCAAATTAAATGTGTTGCAAACTAAATATATATTACGTATCCATTTTATTCCCTACTTAAATAAGCGGGCCGGGGTCTTACTATTATAATGTATAGTAAAATCAAATTAAAATGAAAGGTTCATAGATTATTTGCTATTATGTATTGTTGTCTATGGATCATTGTTGTTAGTGAGGTGCTTCAGTTATGATGAATATGTATATTATGATTGTTATCGAAAAACACGTAATGAATTATTATTATTGTAAATATATTATTGTTTGTATAATAACTATGAATACGTAATCTGGACATAAAAATAACCGAATTTAACATACATGTTGATTTTTATTTATTCTTGTAAAAATATGGAATATCTTAACATACACTTTTCAAATCTTAAAAACACTGCAAAGATAACGTACGTTTACGTTCACAAACATAAGAATTGTTTCAAGATTGAAGTAATGTTTGCTAATTTAAATTACACAGGCAAAGCTACGGGGAATTATTACAGCGTCTTTAGTTAAGTTACTCTTACTCTACATAAGAATAAATTAAGCATGGCGTTAACTTAACGTGTTCCTACAAAATATCTAAACATAAAATAAATACGAACTTATGTTTTAAATAATATAGTACGAGTCGTATCGCATATTTTATGAAATTATTTAAAGGCCTATGTCCAGCAGTGGACTGCGATAGGCTGATGATGATGATGATGATGATGATTTAAATAAGACAAGAATCTTATCCAAAACATTGACAATTGAGCGACAGATAATACAAACTCTCTTTCGCAGTCAGGTAAAGAGTTAATCTCAATAGTTTACCGACGACTTATACAACATGTAACTTAATTAACGCACATCCTGAAATTAGTTTGTTCAGAATCGTTTACTAAATCGATTTATATCATTTTTAATATAAGTAATTTTTTATCCCAAAATTAATTAAACTACGGAAATTATTGTCATATTAACCCTGTACAGTCAAAACAAATTCAAATAGACCGTAACTCAAAGTAATAAGACTTCGTGTATTGTCGGCTTTTTCCGTAGTTTCGTTATGTTGTGTCGAGTCGAGCGGCGCGCGATATTTGCGTGCGTAGTAGTATGACCAAAAAGTTCTCCAAGAATTGGTATAACTAATTTAGTAAATAACAATGCATATACATGTTAAATTAAAAATTCAGTGTATGTATTATGATTATAACATAATATTCTAATTAGGGTGTTTGAGGGTGTGCGTTAATTACGTTACATGTTGTATAATTCAGTTAAAATATGTAAAAATTTTAATTTACACAGTTAATGGCGGTGCTTAAAAATCTTAAATTTGAATATTTCAAGATAATTTCATATAAGCGTTTTTAAAGTTGTTCTTACGTTGGAGGTTTCACTACGTCTTCTGCCATAACGTAATCCAATATGTGCTCCATAGCTTCTGGGTTTTCTTCAGGAATCTGAAATATTCATAGATCAAGGATAAAAGAACTTGTACAAGAAATTAGTCATCAAAGTTTTTATGCCATTATGTTTCTGTAAGGGATGCGCGATTGTTCGAAAGACACTCTGGTACACAAAGAGCTCCAAAAGGAACATGGTGGGTTTTATTCAGCAAAAATCTGACGTTCCCTAGCCACAGCGGAAGAGGTCGTCTTATAATATCTCTTCTTTAACTTTTGAAAAATTTAACAGAATATAAAAACATTTACTAGAAGAGTTACGATAAAGTACCAATGATAGGTGTAACGTTTCTTAGTTAAACATTGCTTGATGGCACATACACATGATCTTAGTTACTTACCCAATGACCAGCTCCGAAGACCCACCAAAAACTTAGTCTGTTCATCTCTTTATAATATCCGTTTCTATTTCCACGGATATGGTGCCGTTTAGCAGTGGCAAATTCCGCAGCTCCATGCCATTTTAATTTGTGGACCCAACTGCAAGCGCCTATGAAACGAAAACAAAAATACATTGTTTGTGCAAAAACATTAATAAAAGAACAATTAAACTATTAACCTAGTCAGTAAGGACACAATTAATCTATTTTTTTGTCGGAACGTAAGAAATATTTTATTGATACACAACACATGACTCGCTTGATATTTATCTGGTTAGATAAGGCAATAAAAATAACTTACCACCTAACGGAGTGACAACGTCCAAGTTCCCATTATAGATTGCTATCTTCAACTTCGTCTTATTCAATAGAGCTTCTACTGTTATAGAAAATACACATATTATTAATTACTCAAATGCGCTTTAAGAGTTTATAAGTGTGGAGAAAAATACTTACAGAAGGATACCGAAGGAACTAAGAAGCTTCGTTTCAAACTATTGTATGGAGGTAGCGATAAATACACCCACTTTCTCGTCGCGTTAACTTCTGGCAAAGTATATTTTATGTATTTATTCATTTTGTCTTGTAACTCATCAAGTGCTGGGTATGGACTGGGAGCATACACGTTGTTGAAATTTAATTCGCCTTGCTTGTTAAGAGTCCTGAACAAAATATCGTCGAAAATATCCGCTTGGAAATATTCCTCTTCTTGTATGTAATGAGCTAGCTTCTTGGCTACCCGCGAAGAAGAGAGATATAAATTTCGATCTATCACCCCCTGAAACAATATTTAATGTAAGCCAGGAGACTTGCAAATTGCGAAACTTTTTGTTAAAAATGGCAGTTATCTTACCGAGAGATATAAAAACTTCGGCTGCACTAAAATGCTTTCTCTAGGATCAACCCAACCTCCGCCAATACCGATTCCTTTAAAATTCAATTTCAGGCTCTTGTTCTCGATTGCCTAGAAAAAATAAGAAGCTCAATAGACAGATATAATAAAACATGTACAGGTGTATAATTTTTATGTCCATACCGTGTGTAAATAATATGCCAAACGTGGACAAAGTTTACCGCCATAACTTTGACTGAACAAATACGTCGGTGTCTTGCGGAATTCTTTGTATCTCCTGTAAAATACTTTTATTGCTCTTGCTAAATCCATTGCTGTGGACAAAACACTCAGTTACTATTTGACTTTAAGCAACATAAATATTACATACGTACAATTTCCTCAAATCATTATTGCACATTATTATTTATTGTATTGTACCTATATCATGCTCGAAACTAATTTAGTAATTAATTGAATTAGGATTTGAATATCATACCCATATCTCGATCAGTTTTGGCGTGTAATGAACTATTTGTAACGTAACTAAATCCAGTGCCGACAGGATGGTCTAAGAACAGTACATTCCTTCCTTTCACCTGAAATTACCGAATAATTTATTATCGTAATCATTAAAACACGTAATTTTCTTCTGTAATCCTATATTTACTGTTTCCTTTGTATAATAGCGTAGAAATCCTGCCAGTTAGATTGTTCTATATTTTTGTAAAATTATTTTAATTACATCTAGTATGTCATGACAAATCCAAGGGCGTGAATTATCATCAAGTGTCATTTATCGAAATCTGCCTACGTCTTTTGCCTAAATAGTATCACAAAGGTACAAACCCACATACAATGGGTGAAAAACATATTAGCCTCCTCTTAAAAAGACAAGATGAGGTGAATAGATTATTTCAATGACACATACCCAAGTATGATTGCGTGGTGTCAAATCCATATGAAAAGGTCCCATTTCTGCGAAGTTGCCCACACCGCTCGCTGCAAATCCCGGTCCCCCTTGAATCCATATTATGACGGGTTTGCGATTCGCGTCAATTTTGGTCCCATTTGCGTAGAAGAACCAGTAAAACATGTATGCTCCTGGCCTAACTTGCACATATCCGTGTATGTTCTCCCACTGTTTATTCATTTTTAAAGCCTTGGTGTAAGGGTTTTCTGTAACAAACCGTTCGAATAAACTGTGACACCAAAGAATAAATATGTGACACCATTCATGCTGTTCTGCAATTATAGGGTCTAGGGCCAGCCAAAGTCTCTGAAGTGGCTACATACGGTTATAGCCAGCCATAAAATTCTAGGAATGGCCTATTGCCTAGTATCAAGTAATTTGACTCTGGTGCTGGTATACAGAACTAAAGCCTCTTTTCTTCTATAATACAGAGAAGGAATGTGCGTAAATCACCTCGCTTTCTGAAAGTGGGTTAACGATTTCAGACTTTTTAAAAGCTCTTGTGTCCGTAATGTTTGAGTATAATATTCGGCACATGACAATTAAGTTAACAATGTATTCTCTCTGACCTTAATTCCTTCTTAAATTATATGCGAAAATACATAATTATTCTGCCCGCCTGTTTAAATTGGGTAGGTAAACATGTAGCAGAAAGGATGAAGGCCACATTTTATCAGGGTGCGAAAGTAGTTCCTGCAGGACGCGCGTTGGGATCCGTGGGAAACAGATAGTTTCAAAAAAGCTCTTAAGTATCTACATCATTTCATTCACAAAAGCTCATCACGCATTTGGGGATACGCGCATGCACGAAATGCTGCAAGTCATCAAACAATTTGGGTCAAGTCGCATGAAGACAAAACCAATTCGATTCGAGCTCTGCCTCACTAGGACGCCATGGCGACGTCGCCAGCGGCTCAGGTCTGGCTACTTCTGGGATCCAAATGTCGCCAAGTCGAGTGGCCATGGTGTCTAGACAGTCAATTGTATACGTCATCGCTGAAGAAATCGCACGCTGACTGGCGATCACATTGGCGACTGAGTGAGGGAGGTGCACTCTACCGTGTACAATATAGTGGCAACCGTGGCATCGTCGCCAAGCTGCCAGAGTAGCCAGAAGCCACGTAGAAAACTGTAGCTCGTGGCCACGCTTCCAATTTGGCGACGTTGCCATACCGTCGCCAAGTGAGTTAGGCACCATACGTTTCAATACTAACTACTTGGATACGTAGCCGGCGACGTCGCCATTGGCGTCCTAATGAGGCATAGCTCTAAGAGTAATGCTTGATACATTGTTTCTAAGTTTATACATGGACTAAAAATTAGGTAATTTGCATTACCTATACGATCGTGAATCGTGGACAAAATTGTTACTTAGTAGGAGAGCCCTAAGCAGTGAAAACATAGAAGGTTGCAATGATGATCGTCATATTGATTTATGCATTTCGCTATAATTTATTTTCAGAGTTAAATAGATCAATCAAGTGAATCAGACTCTAGGTAATTTAAATCACGTTCAGCGCTACCCTCAAATTCTGCGCCTAAAACGTCAGTGAAAAAACTTTAGTGATCTTATATTAATAGCTATATTAACTTGCTTACCTTCGATTAGTGCCATCACTATCACACAAAATGTTGTTGTTATCCATAGTGTAAATAAATTCATTGTAGACTACAATTTTAAAAAATACTTCCACTTTGTAATTCACATGTGCGCTTTAGAGTCACTCGTTAACGATTAACGTCGTTTTAAACGCACGCCATGTGGTGATATCATTATACCTATGTTCCTCTAATGAATTAATGAGACAAATCAACAAAAAAAATAGCTAGATATATATAGAAGAGCGGTTATCCCGTGGTTTTAGAGTATGTCACGCGCTTCTCATTACAGACCTACGTAGGTGAACACCGAGTGTACCGCTCTATGAACTATTCTGCACTGTATTATTTTTATTGTTGTTACTCCATCAACGAGACCATGAGTAAAGGTTGCAGCGTGGTATTTTCATTGACTTCTATGTCCCCTCTGAAATTTCATGCTGTGCTGATATTAACACAATAGAAGGTCAGACTTGTAGGTACTTAGACTACAAACCACGAAATAAAATAGACCGTTATATTTTTAATGTCAAATGTCATCTAAGTAGCTATTGCAGTCTTCTGCTTTGTGGCTTTATTAAGGCAGATCACGCACTGATTTTTAAAATGGTCCCATTCCTAGTTCTCACCACATAGGAATCCATATGCCTGATTGATTAACATAGGTCATGCATATGCTAATTTCCCCTACGCTGTCTTTAGCTGAGAAACCAGTAGCCGGACGCAATCGGCTTCTTATAGTTTCCACCAGTATCTATCTGACAAAAACGAATTGTAGTAACATCAGCTTTGGAACAGGATTTGGTAAGTAACTAATATATGTATTTAATAAACGAAGTACATAGTTGAAAGCTGCATGAATTTCATTATCTAAAAAATCTAATAATATACAAAACGAATAATTGGAAGGTGATAGAGATATTACTGAGGTACAACGATAAAAAATAAAATAATGTATCAAGTCCATTATTTATTGAAAAACAAGTCCACGAAAGATCCAATAATACTAGTAGATTTGTTCGTTTGTTGAGACTTCTTTTGGCGTCTGTTAGGATAAGAATCATTTATGGGAAAACGGAATGGGTTGGGGTTTCTCTGAGGTGCTTCGGTAGTGACCCTTACGAAAGGAAAGCCGACTATTTGTCCAACGTTGCCACCAATGAGCCCAGGTCGATAGGCTTCTTGAGGGTGATCTGGACTATTCTCCTGCACTGGTTTGATGTAGTCTGCAAAGTCATAGAAATTTCCTTTGTAAATGAATTTAGGAGATGGGTATGCTATATTTACATATCTATGTATAAGTATAAGAGAAAGTCGTGTCGAAAAAGTTACACATTTTTTTGAGGTAGCTTTGATCCGGGAGAACGACACAGGATATACATTATTGTCATCATCCGGAACGCGGCTGAAACCGTGGGCAAGATATTAAGTACTAAGGTAAGAGCTTGACAGCAGTTTGTTATAATGCTGACATGGTATTTTGAAATGCTGTCTTCAAAATAAAACAAAACACATTTTATTCTGTCTACGTAATTAGTGTCTATTGTTTATTTTCTAACAGTGAGTTTTGAGAATTCACTTTGGGAAAGTTGAGCCTGGTTTCACTAGTTACCGATAAAGTTTGAGTTAGTTATCCGATAGTTGGTACTATATGCCAGATATTGCTATCTAGACCTGTGGAACCCAGTTATGATGAATCTGTCAGATAAGTTCCTGATAGACTGTCCGAGACTTTATCAGTAACCGGTAAAACTGGCCATTAGTCTCTGAGCTTTGAGGCTTACCTGAAGGATAATAGTTTGAGGGTGGTCTGTAGCCATTAGGCCCGTAGTTACCCTCGAAGTTGTACGGAGGTCGTGTTGGTCTCTGCGGTCGATACGGCGGCCTAGCGCCAGGATAATACGGCGGGTAACTATTACTGCCGTAGAAATAACGATCTTCCTTTCTCCTCTGGCCAACTGGTGTAACTGAAAATAATGAAAACGTATGTTAGTTTTCAGTCCTCAACTCTTTACAGCTTTTGACAAGAGCGTAATCGATATTTATAAATAGTAACTTTACGAAAAAAATGAAAGATTGAAGGTAAGTAGGTATTTTACATACCTATTCGAAAATTAAGAACATGAGACAGAATTTGTTTCTAACATGTACTGAATTCGAATAGTAATAGTCCGAAAAAATCGTACCTTTATAATAAATACCTACTTACATATACCAACTCATGTCGGTAAATCTTAGGTTTTACTGGAAAAACTTAGGATTTACCATAGTTCGGGTTTTTACAGTACCTAACGTATATCTACTGATTTGATCACACATGTTGATTATTTTTAGTTTAAGTACCTATACCTATTGAGTATTTTGTACTTACCGGAGCTAAGATCAGTTTCGTCGTAATCATCTATTTCTCCGCAGTCGTCTTCATCTTCTTCGGGCTGTTCTTGTAAATCATTGAGTGGATCGTTCTGCGGTCGTCCAGGCCCAAGAATGCCGTTAATTAGCCCGAAGGTCCGCGGTCTACTCTGCTCCCAACTGGCAACACGGCGATGTGGGGCAATCTTGTTCGTGGGGCACAACGATGGATTAACTGTCACCGCGCCCAAATGAACCACATTTGACAACACCTACGTAGGTAAAAACAGGACTTTAATAATACCTAATAAAAAAATAAGTATCACGTATTTCACTAAATGTACTTACATACAATACATACCGATATAAAAATAAATAAATATTTTCCAGTCGAGTCCATATTTAATGGAACTTATAATTTAGTTAACACGAAGAAAAATTACAAATTATTTGCTCTAATAGAGCACCTGTCGCTTAACTGTCTGACTGATATCTGAGTGTAGCACTAAAACAGTATTGTTACTACAACTTGGGAATTCCCACGCAAAAGTGAAATGTCTTCCATAATTTTAGGCAATGACCAGTCCTTATAAGAAAACTTTAAATGTTTGTATCACAACATTGTCCTCAACATGCAGGGACGCAACTTCTAGAATTGTTTGAGTCTACAGTAAGAAGCTGTTACGAGTTTTTATGGCCTAAATTAGCTGTTCCTATCAGGATCCAGGAACGTCAACGTGTAACTAAAGTCTATCAAGCTACTGGCCACCGTTGCGGTCTTATAAAGTCCGTCCTAACTTACCTTGGCTCCTTTGACAAGCACTATATAGTGAATATGCAAGACAACTAAAATATGAACTAAGTAGCCTACCTATCTACCTACCCACCTATAAAATTACATTAGGATTTCTGGAGCGTAACGACTTTGCCAGTAGCCACATGCGTGTTTGATTGTTAAATCAATAGAATTACATATTGCGACACTTACCTATGCACTTTCGACGGTCATCAACGTCGAATGGAATTACATAGATAGTAGGAACCTAAATGCCTATATGGGATTTATATATACATTCGCCAAAATGGAAGAAACTCTTATTTCAGATGCGTAAAATATTTTCCATAAGAAATTAATATTACTTAGGTACCTAAACCGTTAACATTATTTTGGTTTCTTTATGAACATCAAATTCATAGAAGATACTACCTACCTAGGATTCGAATCCAACCATTAGTACCTACACAACTTAACCACTGAGCCACCGATGCCTAAACAATATGACTCATGAAGTCTGACCCTTCACAAAAGGTTTACGATTGGTAACACTAACACGCCTTTCTAATTACTTATTCATATTAAATTCTTCGTAAAGGATTGCCCCTGCCATATATTCATTTTCGTCTTCGTCATCGCGTCGTTGAACTTTACACACCTATAAGGAGTTTTCGTAATAAACCAAATCCGTTAAGTCCAAAAGTCGCCAATTAAGCAAGACGTGATTTCCAAGCTTGTTAGCTAATATCAAGAACATTTTGAACAAACGTAGGTCGATATTATCCTTATAGATTCTTAATTTCGACATAAGATGACGTTTTCAAGGACAATGTGACCTGGTTTTTTAGGGTTCCGTACCCAAAGGGTAAAAACGGGACATTATTAAGAGTCCTCTGTCCGTAACGGCCGTCCGTGTTGTCACCCAGGCTATACCTACCTACCTGCCTTATGAACCCAAACGCTAGAGATTAGAGATATCAGATGATCGATGTCTTTTGCCGCTGTAACAATAAATATGAAATACATAATATTCAACGAACCTATTTACCAGTTGAGTTTTTTTTCGATATTATTATTATTCGATACGGAACCCCGCACTAATTGTTTTTTTTATGTAATTCCGCTACAATGGGCTACCGTTTTCATGGATACAAACCATAAAAAATTTGGGAGTAGACTAGCCAAGCTTAGAACAAGGCTAAGTTGTTAGGTTAGGTTAAATTTTGACCCAAGATGTGATGTGAACTCAATTATATATTTTTTATTATGACAAAATAACAAAAGTTCTAATGTAATTTTAATTAAGAGGTACTGACGTGGTAACAAAAAAAAAAGGTTGACAAATTTTCCTGGTTGGCTGTAGACAAGGGTTGCCTTTGACAACAATTTTCAGTTTTTTAGTAAAAAAGTCAAGTTTGACAGCTCGCTCAATGCATTTTACATTCATTGATCTGAAAATCTAATTGTAAGAAAATAATGGCAAAACAACCAGGGAAAATATATTTAGGCTATGAAGATGAAGCAGTTGTTGACAAAAATCAAACATTATTGAATTACACTGTGAATAAAATCGGTGGATTGCCTGTAAGTACCTTTATTAAATTAATAAACTCACGTTAAAAATATTCTCTTGTGAGCACGCTTCGTTTAAGGCAAAAATTTAAATTTGCAGGACTGGCCACCACTAGAAAATCTGCAGATATCTACAAAATGCCCTCTATGTGGATTACACAGGCTGCTCATTGTACAATGCTATGCGCCGCTCGAAAATTCAGTTTATCACCGTACTTTGTATGTTTTCGCGTGTATAAATCCAAATTGTTGGATTCAGTCTGAAAGGTGAGTAAATAATAATTTTGTGAGATAAATAGAAGTAAACATAAAAAACCTCCTTTGTAATCAACCTCTTTTTTTAGTTGGTTATGTGTTCGAAGTCAGTACCAAGATAATTCTTCGAAGGAATCAAAGGCAATCGTTGCTATACCTAGTGCCGATACTAACCTGTCTTGGTGCCAAGGTGCTGATGAGTGGGATGAGAATGATAATGATACTGCCAACGGGAATGTTATGAATATTGATAACGCCCCAAGCCCCAACAATGCCTTACAAAGGTAGGATATAATACCAAAGAGATAAGTAAAAACTAGAAATTGCTGCTAAATATTATATCTACCTAGGTATGTAATTCTCAATAAAGTATTCAAGACGCAGCAAGGGAAATCCCTGAAAATGTGTTGAATTCTGTTTCTTTCGCCATATCTTGCAGATGTGACTGTGTATGGTGGTGCTAAACAGAGTAGCCACAAAACATTTTAAATACATATTATACCAAGAACTTGACACTTAGTACTCTTTAGGTAAAACTCTTTTTTGCTGTATATGTAATTTGTTTTATTTTATTTTTTTCTAAATAGGAATTCAGATGAAGATGAGGAAAGCAATTCATACGAATTAGAAAATGTGGAACAAGCTTTTGGCAATCTTCAAGTATTTGATGCTCACAATGCCAATATGTCACCAATCCAAGGTATATATTTTTTGTAATAATAGTTGTCATCATTGTTTTATCCTTTTACCAGCTATATTTAGTTGGTCTTCTTGTCCAACTGGCTGCAGTGATTATCATGGAAGGACAGCCTACCCAGCATTAAAATACACAGCAACTGCTCTTAAAATACATAATAAACGCAGGGTGTAGCACTTTAGCTGCATCAGTTTATACTACAGACTCGTAATCACTAGTAGCAATATTTTTCTTGATATTGGTAGCAACTTCTTTCAACTTTACAAGTACCTAGTACTAGCACAAAAATGTATTAAAGGTGCCATGGGTGCGATTGGAGCACCTGTAGCTGCAGCAGAATTGGAGGGAGGAGATGAACCAGGGCTTGTTACCGTGGATACGCCTACAACACCCAATAATGATGTTGAGGCATTGCTGCAGCAAGTATGTACTAAAAACAAAAGTGGTTTCTAGCACTTCTGCCTTCATTGTGTCAATTCCGGGTCATCCTGAAAAATATCTGTTGTTTTGCAAGTAAGTTGGTCCCAGTTCCTGTAGTTAAAAAAGTAACTTTATTTTAGACCTCTGAGCTGCCTCCTGACTTAAGAAGTCGACTGATGTGTGGACCATTACAATTTGTGCCAAAATTTATATATGTTGAAGAAGAATGGAAGAAATCACTGGGCAATGATGACAGGGCCAATGAATTGCTCAATAAGTATAAGATGGAAAATGGTTGGTACTTTCATTTTCGTATGCATTTCTTTTGTATTCTCTTTAAACTCATTCAACAACATTTCAATGCCCTCTTCTCATTAAAGACCGCTCAAGAAAGTTGCTTTGATATGTAATTTATTTGAATTTAAACATTTCAGAAATAGATGTATGTGGGGGTGACCGTGCTGGGGCTGGTGGAGGATCTGATGACGAACCTTATGAGGAAGCTGCTCCGTTACACGGTGACAGATTGTTTCATGCCTTTTTAACTCGGCTGCGCAATCATCCTGGACAAATACTAAGGTACATACTTAAAAAATCAATATGGTCAACTTAAAATAATAATCAAAATCATAAAACTTATCTATGTTTGTAAAATGTAGGTACTCGAGGGATGAGCCTCCTATACTCGGAGCTCCGTTGCCAAGCAACGCAAGTACTCCTGAGTCACCATGTGTGCCAACTATCTGCACGCGCTGCGGCGCAAGACTGTGCTGCGAATTACAATTAGTACCAGAATTTGCTGAAACTCTTCGCATAGTGCCCATCAACGCATCACTTTCACATCTACACTTCCTTTCTGTCCTGATATTTACTTGCTCTCAAAGCTGCTGGCAATCCTCCGATACATTTGTAAAGGAATTTGTTGTCTTTCAACCAGAAGTTGTCTAAATTTATAATATATTAAAACATTGTTTTTGTTGCATTTTGTTTGATGTTAGCAATATTTACATTTATATTTTTGCTTACTTATTATAATGTCGTCAACATGTGGACACTTGATTTTAGAATATTGTTACTGATCTTGCAATTTTACAAATACACATTTCAATATTTTTGCTGTTTACTATAATTGTTGTGCTGTGATGTTGAAATTTCCACTAGGATATAATATGAAAAAACATTAAGTTTATAATCGCTTTGGAAAATCAAGAATTATTATATCGAATTCTGCTTATTGAATTACAGAAATCTTTATTTATTATATGTGTATATATCCAAAGATTTGAAGCCTCTATTTTAAGATTACAATTTGTTATTCTTTTTCATTATTCATGTCTATTTCACGTAATCTTTTGTAATTTCACAAAAAATTACTTCAAAGATATCTTTATAATCTTTCTATCCTAGCATTTTTGTTAATAAAAAGTAATAGAATTGAATGTTAGTAGTATAGAAATAATGTGTACTTATCTCATGGATAATGATCCTTAAATGTCCATTAATAACTGCCAGATAGAGGTGATAAAAGAGTGTTATTATAAGTATAAGTAATTAAAAAGTATGCGCCTTGACTATTATAGGTCTTTATGATAGCTGCTTAAGAATTTATTTATTTTAAACTGTTTTGATGGTTGTTGGATACCTTTGTGGAATAATTTTAACCCAAATCTAATGAAGGGTTCTGCAATAGTTTATAAAACTCACCAAATCGATACCAGACTATGTATTGTTAAGTCTTTATGAAATGACATTATTTGTATGTATAATAACATATAATTTATTTATACTTATTGCTGCAATTATAGTATAAGAAAGTAGTGATTTTGAACATTTGCGACGTAGATGTAATATTATCAAGTCATCATTTTCTTCAGTTTTACTTTACTCGAAGTAAATAATGTAGGCGCAGATTCGCGGATTTTAAAACGAAAAGTTGAGTTACAAAAATAAGGCACCTATTTGCTAGTTTAATATACTATGGTTTAAAAAATCCTTCCAGAAAATGTGCTACCTATTTGTTTTACACTTGCATTTAAACACGTGCATAATAAATGGTCGACAATGCTGTTGAAATTCGAAATTTACCATCAATTAGTGAAGCTGTGATTTATTTTTAGATTCTCACTTAGGTAGTTATCAATTAACTCCGTTTTCCGATCCATATTACAATCATAATATAGTCAATACCTGTAGTTACGGAAACTATAAATATATTAAATCATAATTAAACCTAAACTTCTTTTATTGTTAAGGGTTAATCAAATAAACCTGTGGGGGATATCATGGCACTACTCACAAACTCAGTTTAATAGTATGTGTGCGCTTCATGGGCGTAGCCACACTGGGGCAAGCTGGGGCACTTGCCCCACCCTGGGCCCTAGCTCTGACCTATAAGGTGTCTGATTAAACAATGTTTTTTTTACTAACTCTAACTAACACATGAACAATCATACTATTCGTCCTAAGTTATTGCACAAAAAAAATTGTCGACTTTGAAAAGAGCGCGATCAAAACAAAATGCACGCTCGAGTTCCCGAACGTGCGCGGTGCGCGCGTCGTTTGAAAGCGAGCCGTATTCCCTAAAAGAATAGATGGTATGTGGCGTAGCGCAGCGGTTCCCAAATGGGGTTCCGCGGAACCCTGAGGTTCCGTGACAGGCCCTCAGGGGTTCCGTGGAAAATTCAAGATTTCCATATGGTAAATCGTTTCACTTTTAACAATATTAATTATAATTCATTTTCAATTAAATTGTTTTAAATATTGCATTCCAAAATTCCATTTAGGCATCATGTAGGTGGGTACCACTCGGGAGTGTAAGTACGCGTCAAGTGGCGGGGGAAGTCCACGGCAGCAGATAATTTAATTCCGTTTTTTACAAATTGTAGATTAACTTAATAACTCCAGGTCTTCGGCAATCGGCAAAAATAGGTAGCGAGTCGGCCAAAAATCACCGCATTTTTTGGGCTTATTTCATCGCCAGGATTATACGTTTTCATACATTTGATAGGACGTGAAATGACACGGCATACGAGTATTTCCAGTGGTTATTTTTACCATGAATCAAAAAGTGACATTATTTCGAATTTTTGCACCTCCGCGAATCCGAAAATTTCGCGCTCGCTTCGCTCGCGACTCCATGTTACATGTGATGCTTTTATGTTCGTTTAATTGCTCAAGTATCCAACACCGAAAAAATTTCGCGCTCTTCCGTTGAGGTTTCCTTTGATGTTTATTTTTTATTCCTCTGGTTCAGAAAAAGCAATAGCGCTTCTTATTCATTTGCATTTGCTTTTTTGTGTGGATATTGTACTTTTTGAGACCTTATTAGTTTACAGTGGTTTTGTTTATTTTGTGTAGGTACTTAAACTAAAAAAAAATCGCGCTCGCTTCGCTCGCGATATCGGCTGCCACTAAATGCCTTTCAATGCCAGCGGGTGTTTAGAACTTCTTCTTTTAGTTAAAAAAAATCGCACTCGCTCGCCTCACACCTGTACAAACCTAATCTATTTTTTTTTGCGTTTACTTTGTCAGTCTTCAAACTGAAAACTATTCGCATAATGCACAAAGTCAAGGGCGGCTAAATTGTTTTCTGGCCCGTGTGGTAGATAGCCATGCTATGCCTGAGTATACTGAATATGTCTCTAACCATGTAACCATTTGGTGCGCTACCACACGCTACAAGCCGTACCTAAGTGTCTTTACGTCTTTAGTTTACTTCTTACTTAAGCTAAGGTTCCGCCGAAAAATGGTGAAACGAAAAGGGTTCCGAAGCCAAAAGAATTCGGGAACCGCTGGCGTAGCGAGCCAAGCCGTCCATCCAATCCAAAAAATAATGCATTGAAAGAGATGGAACTGGTAGATGTGATCAAAATTTCGGAAATGCAATTTTATCCTAGTGTAAAAACCGCGCTCGCTATTTTGCTTGCCCAGCCATGTACAATAGAACGATCGTTTAGCACAGTGGTTCTTAACCGGTGGTCCGCGGACCACTGGTGGTCCCTGGAAGCATTCCAAGTGGTCCGTGAAGCTTAGCTGCGCGACGTTGCTATACGTTATCTAACTTTATTTTTATCGACTTACCTATGCTAGCGAGGGGGTTTTCGTATGGACGTATATCCCCCATTCATGAAAATGTATATTTGGGCGACATTTTACGTAGTTTTTGGTTTTGAGTCTTAAAAAATTTCGCGCTCGCTTCGCTCGCGTATTCAGAAACTTTTTTATTTTTGTATTTGTCAAGAAACAAAAAGTTAAGTACGTTTGGGCTAAATTTTACGTAATATTTGGTTTATATCCGATAAAAATTTCGCGCTCGCTTCGTTCGCGTATTCAGAAACTATATGCCCTTATTTTTGCATTTGTCAACAAACAAAAAGTTAAGTACATTTGGGCTAAATTTTACGTAATATTTGGTTTAAGTCCGATAAAAATTTCGCGCTCGCTTCTCTCGCGCATTTAGAAACTACATAGGCAAGTTTTTCATTCTTTGCATTTGCTTATCTAAACAACTGCCGACATGCGTTTAGGTTTGAGTAGTAGTACTGTACCAAAAATTCAGAAATTAGTAAAGAGAATGCAGTCACAAAAATCTCATTAAATTAAAATCTCTAACTTTTAATTTTTGCTAAATAATAAAGAAATGAGTGCTAATTATAAAGTATGCTTGTATTCTTTATCAAAGTACTCTCAATTTAGGTAAACCGATGAGGTGGTCTCCGGCAAGACAAACTTTTGGTAAAATGCACCCTCATGACTAAAAGGTTAAGAGCCACTGGTTTAGCACATTACGTAAGGTCAAAAAGTGGTCGTGGCTTCGCTCAACCATGAGCGAAAATCGTTTAAGCGGCCTGTGTATGCTAAGTGTGCACAGAACAAGGGGTCACAATCGAAAAATATTTTTTTAGAAGAAGTGTTTAACAGGTTCTGCCAGAACCCACGCCGTCGTCTCTTGAAGTAATATTACTCATACATATACTTAGTTAAAACTTTAATTTATAAACACCGAGTATTCATAAATAAAACTATAAAATCTGTCTTGTGTGTGATTGTTTATTTTCTGTACCTGAAAATATAAACCTCTCAAATTAAGAGATTAACAAGTTTGAGATTAACGGCTCAAGATACAAAAAATCGGAGGGCTGCCCCACCCTGAGCCCAAAGCTGGCTACGCCCATGCTTAGAGGGAGGGCCGTGTAATTTTTAAGTATCTCTTGGCCTGGCCATCTAAGAAAACCTCCTGAACAAGGTTTGGAATGAACTCTGAAATAGCTTTTCCGCCTGGAGCAAGAATAGTGGGAAGAGTACCACTCATTCATTTCTTGCCGCATTAGGTAATTGAAAAAAACTGTTAAAATGTGCCTCTAGATGACAGTGTAATGTATTTTAATTATTTTTTAAATAAACAAATATTTAATTATATAGGTCTATAAAAATTCATGGCCACGATGAAGAATGAAATATGCTTATATTCAAAATTTTCTGATTACTGGCCATATTATGATCACGCGTGACAGGGCATCAAAGTTAGTAAGTTTCGAAACCACGAGGCGAGGTTACAAAATAATATATACCTAACCTACCAAATTAATTTCAAAGGTTGAGTACCTCTAAGCCATTTAGTGTTCTAGTGTGGATTTTAAGACTTTTTTATTGGTTTTTATAAACACCTAGCTAAAATATGCTAGACTGAAACACTAGCTGACTAAAAATATTGTCCTTAGGTGCTCCCTAGACGGTAAATATAATTTGCGGTCTATGGGCTTCCTTAATAGCATGTGCCTCCTTAATAGCATGTTAGTACCTTCGATTAAGTACATAATTGTTATAGGGTAGTATTTAAACGCAAATGAAAAAATATCGTTTTTCTATGCAATAAGATTCCGAATACCCATCAAAATTACTGATTGCACAGCAAAATATTCAACCCAAAATATCACTAAACACACTACAATTTATTTTCGCAGCGTACAGCGATTTTTTCTAAAGCAAAAGCTTTTTCATCAATGTACAGCTAATAATCTTAATGCACATTATACATGTTAACTCTTTTTCTTTTAAATATAGCTTCTATTTTTATATTATTTACAGCAGTTTTTCTGAATAAAACAGCATTTTAGTAGTCACAGTCATCTTATTATTTATTAATTACCACATAATGAGATCAGCAAAAAAATATAAAATTGCAACATGGAACATGGAAGTAAGCATGCAACATGCAGCAAGCATGGTTTCTGTCACGGCTCCGGCGGTCACATGCGAGCTTATCGTCGCAGATGGTTTTCACGCTCACCACCGCAGCTTCGGCTTACTGGCCGGCTCTGAGCAGGCCAGCCTCAGCCGCGGCGGCGAGTATTAAAACTACCTGCGCCTCAGCTCCGCGCCTACGCGGTTTTGAATTGCACTCTAGGGATAGGGCAAACAAGACTACGTGGAGTCGGTTTTGCAGCGATTCGTTTTCGTTACTAGCTTCAATTTTAATACAATATTTTTTAATTGAACTTATAAATAGCCATTTGCTAAATAAATTGAATCTAAATATTTGCTATGAAATATGGCAAATTTGCTATGCAGTCAGTATTTAATGCTATGTATGTAGTATTTTTGTACAAGAATAAATTTAACTGTATTGCATTATCAGGATAAAAGTAATGTCATATTGATGTATAATTTCGAATTATCTGCAGTTTGAGTTTTGTTAAGCATTTAGTTTATTTGTAGTGAAGTAAGTTATTTGATGTAAAAAAGAATATAAATGATGAGTATTTATTGATAGGTGATTATTTATTTGATATGCAATTTATAATATCCCATTGTTATATTGCGCAAATATGCTGACCGTCTAGGGACCGCTAAGCTGAGAGAATCTTACAGAAGCTCAAAATCATAAATGAAAAATGCAATTTCTTCCATTATAGTATTAAAATGGAAGAGATTGCATTTATTGTCTGTGGAAAGATAAATCGACTAACAAATTTTAAAATTAGTCGACTTACATAGAAAATAAATGAATGATATTAAAAATGCTACCTTTTTTATCTGTGTATCCGTCTTCCATAAATGAATCGGTGCGGCGAGGCGGCGGCATAGAAAGACTATCAATTTTCGTGAGTCGAATAGTGAATCTAGTCGAAAAGTTAGCGTTTGTTACATTTTTTCGCTCGGCACATTAGAAGCGCTTTTGGAAATAATACCACACAAACATGTCAAGCGAAGCTCTAGTCCCTCCTCCTGTGCTGTGGGCCCAGCGCAAAGAAGACGTATTTCTCACGTTTAGCATTGAAACTAAAGACCCGACTATTAAAATAGAAAAGGATTCCGTTTACTTCAAAGGTGTTAATGCATCAGACAATAAAGTGCATGAGGTAACTATACCATTATACGATGCTGTGCTTCCTGAAACAAGCGCCTTCGTAAATAAAGGAAGGTGCATAGAAATGATTCTTCGCAAAGAAAAGAAAGATTCTCCCTACTGGCCATCACTTACAAAGGATAAGAAGAAACCGCATTACCTCAAGGTAGATTTCAATAAGTGGAAAGATGAGGATGATGAAGATGAAAATGGTGAGATGCCTGGAGGTAACTCAATAGAAGAGATGCTCCGTTCAATGGGTGGTGGCGGCGGTGACAAGGCTGACAAACCCTCGTTCGATGACTTAGAAACGGACTCGGATGATGAAAATTTACCAGATCTTGAATAACACCTCCTGAGTGATAAAACTTATATTTAACACATTGAAAGTACATTATGTATAAGGTTTTTACAGTTATAATAAAATCACTGATAAAATGAACATGTTACATTCATTTTAATCATTGATATGTGCCTCTGTAACACACCACTTTTTTTACTTTAAAGCAAATTAGCAAGTTTTAATCTGTAGCTAGGAAATATTTAATTTAAATATATTCAAGAAGGATTAAGTAGTAATTTGTTTTTCAATGACCCCGCTTTGAAACTCACTGAAGGAACTTGATTGATTGCAGCCCTTTGAATTTACATTTGAAAAGTAATAAGTTTTATAAATATTAATAAAAGTGATAGGTTTCATGACTAAGCAATAATTGTATCAATTTATATGCATACATTGATTAAGATTGTAGGGATTTGTATATATGCGATCAAACATAAAGTTCACCTTTTTTATTAAAACAAAGCAACTGGACCGTAGAACTTGGCAAAATTCATATTCCAAAAGTTGCTGCTTATGAAGAAAGATAAAGTAAATCATGACTAAGTTTAAAAGTTTTTATCATAGTAATGAAGTATACTCATAGTAAGGTAGGTGAGGTAGGTCAATAGATTGATGAACCTATATATAGGTACAAACAAATACTAAAACAAGGTGGGCGCTTACATATTTACCCATAAAGAACAACCTGATGATAATTTACAACAACCATAGCCCGAAAACTCGAATAACTAATTTGAATAATTAAAAAAAATACGTTACACGAAAACTTGTAGGTTTACAGTTTTTTTAAACACGTCAAATGTCTATTTAACATTCTTTTTTGTATTAAGTCTCGGATACCGTCTTTCTCTGAACTATTCAAATTAGCTGTTGATGATAATCTAGTCAGGAAAGCTATCTACACACCCGTTACGTTTTAACCATTATTAACGGGAAAGCCTGTATGATGCAAGGAGGCCCGAGAAGGTATAGTACTTACACTAAGTAGGTATATCATACATTGTCGGTAGGTACTTCGATACCTACTTCAAAGTTCTAGAAAATTCTATGTGCGGTTTGGTCGATAACACTGCGGTTTAGATAAGTAATAATAAATCATGTTTGCTTAGCAATGTACAGAGTTACAATTTGGTTGCTATGATCGATGTCGCCTTAACTCAATTCCTCATAAATAAAAATACTTTCCATAAAAATATTCAAAATCAATGCTTTTTGTGTGAAACCCTTCTTGACACAAATTCCGTACCTTTTTGACGATACAATGGTTGAACCAATTTAGATAAAATGTTGAGAGAGATATGCTGAAACCTGGTCAAAGGATATTAGGTATACACCCTATAAACCTTGTAGTTTATAGCTTTTATAGGATGGTAACAGAATAGCACCCAATTGCTATTGGTTAATGAATCTAAGAGCCCTTTCTCACTAGCAGCTCCGTCCATCTCGTAGCTAAAAAACATTGACATCAATTAAGGTACCTTACCTACCTTCTGTGCTACAGTTATTATAGGTAGCATTACATGGTTATTACTGTTGATAGATATAACTTTTATAACTAACTTCCGTCAGCGGTTTTACTCGCGTCCCATAATAGTACTCAGCGCCCCGTATTTAACGGTGAAAGCTATTTCTAATCGGTTCAGTAGTTCCTGAGATTAGGGCGTTCAAGAAAACAAACCTCAGCTTTATAATATTAGTTGTTCCATATCTACAATGGTCTATCTACTACAGTAGGACAATGACCGTAAATGGATCAGCGGGGTTATCCAAAATGACTTTCTACAATCGTAAACGTGCATGGAAATGACCCAATAATACCCATACATATGTTTTACGTTTCTACTATAACTACTCGTAAACAATGGATCAACTTAGATAAGCTCATGCATAAACGCCGAAATAAGTTCATATTAGAACACAAGCAATTTCCCGGGGTTTCTCTTGCAACTTGCAAAGTACTTAGAGAGCTAGGAATAAAAGTACCTAGCTTAAATGCTTCCTCGATAAATGTGGCCATACCCGTCGTAGAACTCCTCCGATCCACTCACTGCTATTCAAAAATGTATCTTGAGCCACGACTCGAGTGTACCTACCTACCAAGCGGCCATTAAGTTTGGCACAAACTTCCTTTATCTAAATGTTGACCGCTCCCTTATACCATTAATTTACACTTCATTTATACTCGGCTTTATATCATAAAGGCTTTATATTATATCAAAAGAGCCCGTAGGTATATATATAATTCTGTCATTACGGGCTCTTTTCCCTATATAGTTACAAAGGCCGGAAGCCATATAATAGGCGGGCTTATACCTACAGACTTATCAATCTATGGCCCGGCTTGCCAGGGGCCGATTCTCCTAATTTTACTTAAGCAACATACGATTCACGTTCGACTGCGATCCAATCCCGACTCGATTACGATTGAAACGTATGTGGCATTCCGCTATTTTTTCTTTGAAATAAAGGTTTTTATCCTTTTCTGTCATTCAATAATGAATCATTTTGTCTGCAAATGATTTACGATTGCAATATGATTGTAGAGCAAATTACAATATAGACCAAAATCACCAAAATAGCAGACCCAATCGCAAATCAATCGAATGTCGTTGGAATACGATTGGTCTTATATTAGTACCTAGCAAAATGCCCGATATGGTTAAAACTGCTATTGCA
The DNA here is from genome assembly GCF_022581195.2 of Helicoverpa zea. Classification (NCBI taxonomy): domain Eukaryota; kingdom Metazoa; phylum Arthropoda; class Insecta; order Lepidoptera; family Noctuidae; genus Helicoverpa; species Helicoverpa zea. The sequence continues at coordinate 7,106,266 of NC_061462.1, forward strand.
ATCATATTGCGATTCGATTTCTATTCAATTTTGACATTATTATTGTTACCGGCACGGATATTGAGCTCTCGGCGGAAGAGTCGGGATCGCTTTGCGCACTGTACACATAAGGCAATAAATCGCTTCTGCGCAGGTGAAGGTTAGGGCTCAATATCCGTGCCGATAACTATAACTTAGGAGAATCGGGCCCCAGCTCGTGCTTTAACTCCGGATAAAGGTAACATTCATTTGTATTACAACTTTGTGATTATTATTAGAGAAAATTAAACCTGTACGTAGGTAGACAGGTACTTAACTAAGGAACGAGATTGCGCATTCCACTACCGTGCGACTGTGCGACTGACTCATGATGATGACCACGTTTCACGCTGCAAAAGATAATTTAGTTGTCTTTCAAATTATGATTTGGGTTCTCCCCGAATAGATGACAATATTGGCGTCTCTTGCAGCCGATTTACGGTATTTCCCCGAGTATAGAGCCTACCATATTCTTGTTCGTTAAAATAAAAACAACAATGAAATAAAATGAACCCATGACGATTTATTTAGATTTTTCGGAGAGCGACACAGCAACACTGAACAAATGAAATTGCTGTCCATGTCGTCGAATATTTAAAGTTAATGTCATACAATAAATAAGTCGGTTGAGGCTCTCACATTTCAACATATATGCAGCTCCCTGCCCAGGGCTAAATATCGGCGCGCCATGACTTTGGCAATCAAACATGAAGTATGAAGAATCAATTTTTCCAAACGCCAGGTTTTTTGTGGGACTTATCAATATTCCAAGCGTATTCTTCTCAAAGAAATAAGTCAACGCCTTACTCAAATTAAAACGATCGGGATAAATGTTATATAAAAATCCAAAAATGATATTCTCAAATTTAAAGGAAAATGAAAATGGATACATTTCATCGAATTTGGCATCTAAATCGGTGAGCCCAATTTCGTAATTAGCATTTGAGCCTACTTTTGTCATAACTTTTTTGTAATAATTGTTACCGCCAATGACTATTCCATCTAGGAATCCACTAGTCCAAGCGCTAATGTTGCATGCTTGAGTCATTCCGATGGCAACCACACTAGTAGCAAGGTATTGTTTGCCACGGATCATTTCATCAAAGGTTTTATCCAGAGGATGTATAGTTCCCCACAAGGAAAACAAATCTCCAGGAAATTCGATGTCCCAATCCTTCCACATAGTTTTCGGTGTTTTTCTGTCAAAACCTAAATCGTTTACGGCACTCATTCGAGACCACGGTATCGCAGGGATGTTCAGCCAATACATTTTTTCGTCGACGATTGGACGTATTTTTCTACGCTTCAGATATGGTAAGTTCGGATTATCATCAGGTCTAAAGAGCGGGCTTAATCTATAGTTCAAAGCGGAGTGCCGTGGCGCACTCTTAACGGATGTTAGTTCGAAAGTGTAGAATTCGGGGTCATCTGCCTGTCTTCCTGGCAGCACTTTTCTTATTCGCCGTATTAGAGCCTCAATGGAACGGTATAACGTCCAAGACGCTACAGCGCTTCCTTTTTTGGAAGGCTTCTCTACTCCTTTTGCATCTTCTTCCTTTATATCTTCACTCGGTGGAGGGTAAGGATCAAAAAGATGATAATATCCTTCTGTCTGACATATTACCATACTACATTGCGGATATCGTATTATAACGTAGCGCAATCTTCTCAATACAGCTTTCAAATATTGCTCCAGTCTTTTCTCTGGATTCTCATTAACGACAATAATTTTCTTGATGTTGATATTAATAAACTTTCCGTCCAGGATTACGTTTTTAATAACCCTCTTCTCGCAAACATTTAAATTTGTTGCTTTTTCATGAATTTCCAAACCTTTCTCTATACATACGTCTACCATTACGTGGTCCCATGTTCTGATGGGATGCATTGCTGCCATTAACATAGCAATAAGACTAACGAAATGACAAGACTTTACGTCTGCGCTGGGTTTCCTTTGATTAAGTGACGTGGTGCCTTCTATCCTGTACACCCCGTCTACAAGTTGATAGCCAACTGATGATTGGCTTCTGAATTCTCTCGCATCTAATCGTCTGTCTTCATCGTCCTTTTCTGAACCTATAATGGTTTGCTTAGATTTCTTTGACGCCGGTTTACCGGTTGCATAGTCGTGATCTTCAGGTAATTTGTGACGGGCCTCTTTCAGAAGTCTTCTAACTAATATTCTACTAAGAATAAATTGTTGGTCATCCGTTCTACCATCCTTATTGTAATTGATCCTGTGAAATAAAAAAATGCAAGTAGAAATATACACAAGCTATGAAATAAGGATAGACATGATGGTTAAGTGATAGTACCTGCTCACTAAGTCGTGCAGTGTACGAAACCGCAGAAAACATGCTTTGCCTTTGCTACCGCTGTCGTTTCTTAAGCCCATAGCGTTGCAAGGACTGCCGTCGAATAAGTAATAAAGTCCGTTTCTCTTGAAAATCGCACAGCTGTAAGAGGCAGTGGTTACCATGCCTCTGTCATATTTGTTAAAGAATTTTTTAGCCAACACATCTTCCATTTGCCAGCTTGCACCTTCTCCAACCACATCGATGTTAGCATGATACGCCTGTAACGGATATCATAGTTTTATACCTAAAACAATTAGGTACTATCATCTAACAAGACTAATATTTTATACACACCTGATGTCCAAGTGCAATCTTCGGTATGATATGTACGGGAGCAAGTTGAAATTTCTGCTGTTTGTTATCATAAAGCCTCAAGGCCGTTTCAACTACAAAATTCACGATACCAGGTGTCCAAGTATTGATGGAATACTTGTACGAGGTCACTATTGCCATGATGGCACCAAACGGTAGCTTATCGTGAGTTTCTGGGGCGTCGGGGTCAGAAACGGAGGTTGTGCCTCTAACTATTTGTGATAAATCTGGCAAGTCCTTGAAATTACTCGGTTTTTGAAGTTCTTCTTCAAGCGTTCCTTCATGTTGGTCCTCCATTAGAGGAGGCGTCATTTTCTTGCGAATCTTTCGCAGTTTGGAGCGATATTGAGCGTCCTGTGTTAGGAGCACGCGCCTATCGACGTTAACGGCTGGCAGAGTTTGTACTTCGTCTTCAGCTAGTTGCATCGGCGCCAGCTAAAATATGATTCGGAATATAGTAATAAAATTTGATTGATGGAATCTTGCTCTCATGTAACCCTGTCGCACTACGAATAAGTAACAGATCTTTGGATGTGAATGTGACAATGCGCTATTTGAAGATTACTAAAGACTCATTGGAAAGACAGGTAGGTAGCATGTGCATATTCTATCTACCTACTATGTCACTGAGCAAGAATTTGCGCATCAATGGCTTTTTATATTTATTACGGCATAATTCAAAATATGATATTACCATTTAAAAATAATGGTTAACTGACTCTCTATAAGGGGACATTAACCTTCTTTCGGCTTTACGGGTACTTTTTTAACACTCTGTATAAATCATTGTCGATAAAAAACAGACAAGTCTATAACGCACGGGTATCTCAGGTTCTGGTTGCGGCGAGGGCGGAGGCGGTGGCAGCGGCGGGGGTATCTCTGCGGCCTTGCGCCTCGCTTCCTCCTCCTCAGCTTTCCTCTTCGCCTCTTCCTCTTTAGCCTTCCTTGTTTCTTCATCTTCTTCCTCTTCAGCCACTTCTTCCTCCTACAACGCACACATAGGTCATCATCACCATCCTCCGAGCCTTTTTCCCAACTATGGTGGGGTCGGCTTCCAGTGTAACTGGGTTCAGCTGAGTACCAGGTAAGTAGTACCATACATAGGTACATGAAGATAATTGTTTAGTTGCCTAGGTACTTTGTAAGATTTGACTTTTGGGTGCTAAAATACAGGGTTAGGCTTAGTTTTGACTCTGGATCTCCAACCACTGATCTCCAACAAATTAAAAATCAGTCCTGTCAAGCTTACCTTCTAAAATATATAATATATATATATATATAATATAGATGAAACAAACGAATTTTCATGATTTCTTATTACAATTTGAATTAATTATTTTTTTTTGATAGTCAAGATTCTATGTAGAAATTTTATTGCAATGTCTTACAGTATAGTATCCATAGTATATGTTGGGTCTAATATAAAGAAGAATTATGTAGAAGAAAGTAATAACATACTAGTTTCAATAAATATCAACATTAAAATGCTTACCTCTCCTCCACCTTCAGGTGGCTGAAAACAGATAATTCGATTATTAAATTACTCTCTTTATGTAAATAACTATGTTCTCCTTTATGTAGGTACTCCCCCAATTAATATATTAGTATAAATTACATCCCTATGTACTGCGGCGTCAAGGTGCCACCTCGTCGCAATAGGCTACACTTACATTGAAAACTTGGTTCGCTTTTGTCGTCCATCTAACGCGGAACACCTTGCTACGAATTTCTATAACCCATCTTTGATTTGCGATCAGACTGAATTTTGTCAATAACCCCATAAGAGTAGTGTCAAATTCCTATCTGCAGTAAGCAAATGAATGGATGGATAGGTTATAGAAGTCCGCAATTCATTACTAGAAGATAGAAAATATATTCACTATAACAGGCGGCGGGGTCGGGGGCGGGGTGGGTTCAGGATCCGGATCCGGCTCTATGGGCTCATTAGTCTTGTCACGGGGCTTCGGCCACGGCGGCACTACTTGTGTCACTGACACCGTGGGAGAGTCCAAATTCACTGAAATATCATAAATATAATATGGAGCGTGTTTGACGAGCTCGCTGAGTAACGGACGCATTGATTACAGGTTATACTTGGTGCGGTCGATTCGATCTTTGGGTTTTTGGCTTGGTGATTATCTACGTGATTTTAACTAGTTCCTCCTTGTATTACAACTAGACTAGTATGACAGGCAGCCGACCAGAAGGCTAAGCCATGATTTTTAGAAGTCTCAAATGGCATTGTTTTTCGCAAATATACCAATGAGGATATCTTAACGTGATTAGAACTTCATTTTAACTATGACTTTAAATATTTAGTTACCTATCACACAAATACAGACCTACGCCCAAATCGAAACTACAATATTTCAATTTATTACCAGGTAACGAACTTTTCCTATTATTTTGCTAGATACTAACCTACTTTCGGTTCCACATGTTCGTCAACTTGCTTCTTATACCTCAACGGTACAGGTGGTATATAATCCTCTTGTACACTGTCTACTAGAGATATTATGTCGCCCATTTGTTCTTCATCAGCTATGGGCACCGGCTAGAGACACAGAATTCGTTATTAGATACTAGCCTCCACTCGCGGCTGCGCCCACACTCAAAAATCCACAAAAACGAGGCTTTTGACTAATAATAAAAATTTATACGTGTACCTACTAGTGATGTAAAATGAAAAAAAACGATTTGTTTTTTTTCACTTTATTGAAAAAAAACATGAAAAAAAACTTTGCATCGTTGTTTTTTTTCTAAATTTGGTTTTTTTTCTAGCCTACTTTTTAGTTCAATTTTCAAAATTTCCCTTTCGTTGAGTTAATATCAATGAATGTTGCCAATATTTTCATGAAATTTGGTTCTGTTTTATCAGAAAAGTACCGTAGATTCAAGAATAAACCTAAGACTATTATGTAACCTTAAGTATTAATCTTTAACGGTAAATGCCCTAACAATTTTAGAGTTATTATACTCTTGAAAAAAACAAGGCCCAGAAAAAAAACAGTTTTTTATCTGGTTTTTTTTCACACTAGAAAAAAAACGGTTTTTTTGCAACACTAGTACCTACCTAGACGACTTTTTAACAAAAGATCTTGAAATTCGATTATCTTGAAACGGGTTAACTTAACCCTGTATATAGAATTTGTACCCGAATTTCATTTTGTGTTTTTTTTTACTTTTTGCATAATTTGAATAAAGGTTTTTAGTATGCTATGACATACCCCAGTTATCTTCGTTTCCAAAATCTCTACGGGCATGACGTCATGGTAGATCTCCTTTCCATCGCCATGAGCTTTACTCATAGCCAGAATTTTACGTTTCGCCTTAGCCCCAGGCAGTTCTTCATCACTCAGTGTACACACTATTTGTAACTGAAAATTATATACAACTTAGTCAAGTAACCATATAAAGTTAAAAACCATTATGTATGAACTGATAGAACTTGTTTTCAATAACTACCTTGGGTTCTCTCTTCTTCAACTTCAATACTTTAAATGCGTGAATATAGAATTGTGTTGTCGCTGGTAAATAATCCCAGTTTTTAGTGAACGCACTGGCCATAGTTTCCGGATTCAGAAGCATCAAACAGCAAGCCTTACCGGGCTTCATCGATCTTAGACCATCAGTGGTACGCGGGTAAGGGTCAAACAAATAGAACATATCTTTTTGCCTCCACACAGCAAGCATGTAATTATTGAACTCTAATAAACCACAATTGTATTCGTGGCTAAAGAAATCTTCTAGCCCTGTCTTTATGTTGAGCAAGCATTCCTTTGTAGTGTAAAGTTGCCCTTTCACTCTTTCCCTGTATATAATTATCTCGCAAGCATAAGGACCTATAACTATTTCATTTGGGATATTATCAATAGTAATATCAGTCATTACTTTTGGGTGTGTGCAGTCAATGTAGAGTTTATTGCCTAGTCGCAATATTTTGTCTAACGTCTTTGAAAACCATGTATTAGGGGGTGAAATTTTCGCGTAAGTCATCGCGACAATGGCTATGGGCAATGCCTGCCTAAACTTTGCTTCCTCGAAGCATCTGTCACCTAAATGCATATTGGCGTTCACAATGGCACAATTTTCATTTAAAATTCTGTATCCCATCATAGCTTTTTCAGCTTGAGTTAGCTCTTTATCAGATTCGAAATCTTCTTCGCTTGTCTCATCTGCCATTTTTAATACTTTAACTGGAGCCAATACGAATTTCTGGTCTTCTAGAATGCTGCGAGCTAAAAGAATTTCAGCCACTGCATCAATATCTTTTACGTTTACGAGAGCAGCTTGGCCGTTAGCGAAATTGGAGTAAGCTCTTGCATCTCTGCCGGCTGGGTCAAATATGTAGTAGCACACTCTATCTTTCCATATCACTAATTTAAGTACCCTGTAAAAATAATCCAAGGAAGAATAAAAAGGCTATCACACCTACGTTTGTTAAGGAGGTGATTATCTATCCTCTTACCTTGATAACAACACTCCAGCTCTGTTCTCCTTGAAGAAAGCTTTCAGTCCTCGACACAAGTTGTACACGGTAGGATCTAAGGACATCGCGTATCCAACTATGTCAGGTTCACAAAGCAGTACTTGCATCCTCTTCGCGTTTAGAACCAGTATTTGTTTTTTGCCAAACTGCAACACTTCGCATATACCCTGAACTGCTGAATGATCATGAACTTTGTCTAAACATTGAATATACCTGGAAAAATTGAAAAATATACAGGTGTTTAATGAAAATCTTTAAGTTTTAACGAGTTTCGAAAATTGAATTAAAAAAATCGTACCAAACATCGCCAGCGTCCACTAAATTATCAATTAACTTCATCGTCCATTGCTTGGGGTGGTAATGAAACGCTAAGCAATAAGCCATAACGCTCATCGTTAAAGCCTGCCGGCCTCTTGATCTACTACCTGAAACATTATCCAGTTTATTGATCCTTTGGGGTTTATCGACATCTACATAATAACTGGAAATACCTACGCTTACTTATGTTAGGCTGAGACCGTATGAAACTACTAAAAATCTATGCTCAGACCTAATAAAGACACCTGAATGGGGCTTCACTAAGAATTAGGAGCAGTCGACCAATGGGCTGACCGAAAAAATAGCAGCAGCGTAGCAGGTATTTTTTCGTTTTCCGTGGGGCAGACAGAAGACTTGTTATAGTGAGTTTGGTAACTTCGAGAAACTTAAACAGGGCAATTTGGCAGTAGGTACATATTTTGCCGTTTTTTGGTGCACGTTTGCATGCATATGGTGGCCTTTTGTTAGTTGATACAATCCGATATCTAAATAACAATGAAATAAAAACATACTCACTGAATTTATTATCATACATATTGAAGGAGCCCGTCAAAATACCGTAGTGTATATCAGTCCTCTTGTCTTTAGTGCACGGGATGACCGTAAGTGAATGAGTTTGTAATGTCCCTCGTTTTAAGTTCATTGGTAAATGGACCTGTAATGGCAGATTTCAAAAAGGATTTAGTCAAGACAAATCCTCTTTTCGACCAATCTACTTTGAGGCTCATTTTCATTGGTTAGGTACACATTCAGGGTGAGCGTTTTATTCGTGCCATCGATGACCGTGTATGATAAAATAAACGTAATTTTTCTGGTTTTAAGCATTTGGTTCCTATGGATTTTCACGTCCAAGTCCATAGTGACGTTGTCTATAAACTTGGGCCTAAGTTAACGACTATAGTTCGGCCATTCAGAGAATGCGTTCCTGACACGTCGCGATTGAACTGACGACGTAACTTTGCAATGGCGTTGCAGTTACGATAAAAATATTTTTGCTGGTTGTTTACCGTTTTAACAATTGAGGAGCATTAAAACAACATTATTATATCAATAATCAATGAATGTTATAATTTTGTGCCAAACTGAGTGTCAAATAACTTGGTAAACAATATTTTTCTAAATCTATACTGCGCTATTACAAGGTTATGTCAGCGGTTTATATTTTGTAGTGCTGTGCTAAAAATAACAGGCAAGTATCGTAATCTGTTCTTATACAGTTATAATATAAAATAATACGTTTTGATTTTCTTTTTAAGAATTGGAAAATAATGGACTATAAGACTTAATTATAACGTTTATGAAATATAAAAATAAAACTATGACCAAACCGCATTTTTATACTTAGATTAAAAATGGTAACCCCAAATGGCGTTATGGGCCGCCATTTTGTGACGCTAAAACAGTCGTCCGTTGTCGTTTCGTGCGCATAGACCACGTTTTTCAAGTGTTTTCGATCTGTTTTTATTTGATTACCCGGCTTTTGTTAGACCGAGATATCAGGATTGATTCTGTTATTGATAATAATATAATTATACATGTAGGCGAAGATGATGATGAAGACACCACCTCCTCAAGCAAATCGGAGTCTGATTAATATTCTGTTCGCACATTCAATTCAATGTACTTGTAACAAAGAATAAATAAAACAATTTTATTATATGAATATTACCTTTTTTTGGTTTCCACTTAAATAACTAAAATATAAAACAAATGATTCCGCCAATTTAAAACGAAAATAATCTTAAAATAATGCGGCGGTTCATTTTGAAGGAACGGTAACGAACTCAGTGTTATGTTGTGCCCATCACTAGTCGTGACTAACTGATAGGTGTCAGGAACGCATTCTCTGAACGGCCGAAGTATAGTGAAAATGAGCTTTAGGACGCAGCATACTTTTGTCTGTCGGTGATGAAACTTACTTGTTCCGTTCTAGGTATGTCATCGAAACCACATACTGAATCATCGTCGTCCCTCAGATATTTCTGCGTTCCCGTCGCGCGTGGCTTTCCATCGGTACCACCACCAATATTTATGTAAGCTTGTTCTGGATATCTGTACAGCGAAATAAAACATTCTTAAGCTATGTTAGAAAAATATGAGAAGACAATAGACAAGGTGGATGCCATTTTCGTCGGTAACAAAACGGTAAAGACTTTTCTACGTTATAGTTTTAAAGGGGGCATGAAAAAAGACAGTTTGAAGCATATTGTGAGTAAATGGTCTTAGCAGATAAAAAAAACACTGAAAGAAGAACAGAAACTTACCCTCTCAGTTTCATAGCTAGTTTTCGTTTTTTCATTGCTGCGAAATATTTTCTGAAAAATGTATCATGTTTTAATTTATACTATCAAATGTATTACAGTTTATCACTGTTAAATATACGTACCGACATTTCTTTTTAGGGCAAGATTTTCTTTTGCAGACCCTGAAATCATTAAAAGCCAATATTTAAAATGGGTTGAATAAAAATTACATTAATTTTACCAAAATTGACCACAAAAATATGACTTACCCTCCTTTATAGCACGGCTTTGGTTTCTTTGGTCTGAAAGTAATATAAGAATTAATTATTATTATTAAACTGCAGAATTTGTTCACGGGAACTACTGATTCGAATTGAAAATAAATAATATACTCGTATTTCTGTGTCGGTCATAAAAAAAAATTAGTGATAGATTGAATTTATAAAACAAATATACTATGAATAATTGAAAAAAAAAAAACGTACTTTTGTTCTTTCGAAGAACCAGGTATATGTACCACATCAGGAACAAATTGGTGATCTCTGTTGAGAACAATACCACTGTGCGGCTTGAACAATCTGGAATCATATATTTTTGTTGGTATTTGGATCGGAAACGAATGTTCTAGATCCCGACATGATAAAAACCCTGACATGACAACAAAAATATTCAATATATTATAAACAACAAAAATTTAAAATATAATTTATATATCACAATAAAAATTCTACATAATTTACGATTAGGTACTAGTCATGACTTATCGTATTTATCACACTGTCGCCGTGATTAATGCTTGCAATTGGTCGATGACTCATTTGAAAAGCTAAATGTAAATTCAAAAACAAACCATAATTAAAATTAAACAATTTTCAAATATAGAATTAAATTAATGACCCTTACTCGTATCCAGATTTTGGGGGTAAAGGAGGTCGCATTTCCGAAGGTTTGACGGTTGCTTTTTGGGCCTGAATTACTTCTCCACTGGTTTTTGGACTGGGTACCTAAATATGGGAAAAGTACTTAAGTTATTAAATAGGTACCTATGATCAAAGTACAAACTTAAACTGAGAACTGGCCAAACTGAGAACCTCAATCTTTTGAAATCAGTTAAAAATAAACTTACGCTCAAGATAGATTTATCTGATGTGGTGTGTTTAACCACAGGTGCGGGAGTCGGCAGCATAATATCGCCAGGCATCAAGTCATAGTATCGGACCCTCTTCCTGTACTCACTTCTTCTACGCTTCTTTCGCAAAATACCGGCGGTTTCTTCTTCGCTCTCCGATGTCGAAATAAAGTCATACCTCGAATAAGTTTGTCTGAAATTATATAAAATTTTGCGCTGAATGGCCTGTTCGTTATAAAAGACTAGTCACGCGTCCTGAGAGGATTTACTTCACACACAGATAAAAAGTAGCCTATGTGTTATTCTGGTTTACAAATCACTACCTGGTTCTTTCATCATGGTGCGCCGGTTCCAATGCACAGTGACCGATGTATTTCAACCTGGAAAACAGAGGAAATTATTATCCACTAGCTGTTTTCCCACAGTTTTACCTGCGTCCTATAGAAACTTCTGCCCGTGCTGGGATAAAATATAGCCTATTTTTAATGATATTTAACATGTTACCTTGTGTGCATAGACGGCTTCATAGGCACGCATGTATCCTTAAAATGACGTGGTTTAAACGGTTTCGTTTTGAATTTAGGCGGCTTTGACATTTTACGTTTATTCGCCTCTGAAATGAAAACAACAATTTTTTAAATTCTCTTTCTTGTAGGACAAGTCAGCTTAGTGGATAAGTTGCACTAATAGTACGTGCGTCGAGTACGGCAAGGATGCGTATAGAAAATAAAAAAAAAACAAAAGTGGGTACCAAAGTTAATAAGTCTTAATACTTACTAGAAACATACTCTTCATATGTGAGCGCTTGGATGATTTCGGCCACATCCTTCGGGTCAGTTTGTTTCACTCTTGTGCGTTTACAATAGTGTTGTAGGTTTGATGGGCATTTGCAACCCCTGGAAGGAAATAGATGCTTTATTTAGTAAAAATTCTTACGTAATTGATGTTGATTATATAGTTAACTGTATTGCATTGTATATAGTTCCAACTATTTTGAGCAATTCAATCACTGGTGTGTGACAATCGCTCATATATGTAATATTAATTCCTAAGACTAGGAAATAAATAATGCACTTACTTCTTCTTTTTATTCATTTTTAATGCACTTTCTAATTTTTTTGGTAAATTTTAAGATTTTTGTTACATACGGGCCCTAAAATATTTTTGATAGATGTCCAAGTGACAATAAATAAACCAATTCCAATTTTAAGAAAGTTATAATCAAGTAGGTTTCTCACTAGTTATTTCTATTCATGTCTATTGAAGTAATTCTGAAATTCATCAAGGCAGTAATATTCTACTTGAGAACAGAAATAGCAGGTCAGTCTCAACTTGTTCTTCATAATATGTATCAGAAATACATAGGGCAGTTTGGGAATCTGGATTCACAGATGACTAATGAGAAAATCTTTCATCACATCTGCTTCAATAATATTTTTGTTTTGTATTTTTGCAATATAAAGTTAAATAATTCAAAAAATCGAATGAAAAAATATCATGAACTATTTGAGAATGAGGTAAAAACACCCACAGAACAGGAACAAAATCAACATCCATAATTTTAGCAAAAATGGTGGACCGGTGAAATATAACAAAGGCATAAAATAAACAGAATAATAACATCAAAACAAATACATATTTATTTTACTTAGAAAGAATATAATTTGCTGAAGAGCCCATCACAAAATGTAGGAATAGAAACATGTCTTTTATATTTTCAACTAAATAATACATTTAGTATTATTTTTTACATTATTTTAACTGAACATTGAATTATGAAGTGTTTCAATATCCTCTTTTCTTTGATCTTTCCGCTTCTTTTCTTTTCTGTATGCTTCATATGCCTCATCGTCCGTGGGTAACTCATGTCTACAAAATGGACATGAGTTTGTCTATAAAGAAGAAAATTTAAAACTGAACAAACCTTGTAATTGTTAATTATCATTAAGATTAAGCTGTGACCAGGATAACAAAGCTTGCTTATTATTTTTACTGTTATGCAAAATTTTCTTACAAGAAATGGGACAGGCATTGATCACCCCAGGATTAATTTAACTTAGCATATTGTATGAAGGCTTATAAAAATAGTGTAGTCAGAAGCACAAAGATTAACAACCAGCCTTACCAAAGGTATTGGGTTGCCCAAGAAACAGGGTTGAAGAGGGTAGATAGGCAGTTGCTCTATGTAAATCTCTGGTACTATGGTACACCCAGTTTAGGCTTGAAATATGATGAAGTAGTTAATTTAACTGAATTAAATAATTACCTTTTCAAGCCATGTCAAAATACATTTTGCATGGAATTGGTGATGACAAGGCATTTCCTTAACTTTTTCTCCAATATTGAATTTTTTCAAACAAATGGGACAGCTTTTGTCTTCACAATCAATTGTGATTTCAGGCAAATTATTAACTGCCTCTTTTGATGCTGGTGGAGGAAGCCTAAAAAATAAAAATATGAACTTACAGGGTACGTTCCATGTAAATGATTGTGTATATTCACTGTAAAGACGTTTATAGGTACCTATTTCACTGAAATTAACTTACAACAATAAAGTTGTAATTCATTAACTTACCTTGGCCATTCACCAATAATACTTTCATCATAAAACCCGAAATCTATCAGAAATCTAGCCATATCCAACAAATGATTGGGTTGTTGTCCATCCTGTAATTCAGTAAATCCCATTTCTTCAAAATATCCGGCCATAGTGTAATGTCCTAAAACATTTATTATGGTTAAATCCTGAAATGAAAATAATTTAGAAGGACACCAATTAATTGAAAAAAGTGAAGCCCTTACCAAGTAAGTTATTGTGTGCAACCTTATTTATTAGTACTTTATTAATTTATGTAAGAATGATGAAATTAATCATAAAAAACACAGTCACAATCTTTTATTTACAAATTATTGACAAGTCATTCATGATGAAGTTTATTGACAATCAATTTTAATGACATTGACACACGTGACACAGGTGATGTCACTTGAGACAGGAACCAAGATCCGATTTCACGATTTTTTAAACTTAATTCAGTTGAATATTAGATGAGAAACAATCATGGTACCTATAATATATCAGATTATCTGATGGTTCCGGAAAAGTTCGAAGGCTTGTTAAAAATGTATTTGTAAATTCAAGCAAGTCCTTGTGAATGAAGCTAAATGAAGTTGGAAATCCCACCCAATCAGGTAGGTACCTACTTGGATGCTCTGATGACTAGCAAGTAATAACGGCAAGGATTAAAGGCATACGTTGATGGCCTATAAAATGGTATATATATGCGTGCAAAAAAAAGACGTTAGGATTTCGAATTAGACTGGCCACGAAGCGTTGACTAATCAGTGCTGCAATTTGAGCGCACTCAGACCGTGTAGTATCCATATTACCACAGAATAAACTCAAGTTAAATGGTTATTAAATCAGTATAACAACCCACTATTGAATAAATGAATAAACAATAAATTTTGACACCATACAATGCAACTGACATTGCGTTATTAAGAGTCAGAAATGCGAATATTATCAACATCGTCCCGTTTATTTAAAATCACCTATGGTATATACAAATAAAGTTTATAAAGCATACCTTCAAATGGCATTATTGGTTTTTGTTTATCTCATCTCAATTTCTTTATATGGCATTCTGAAGGAAAGCGGGTCGATTTTTTACACGCAAGTGTAATATTATGTATGACTGTGATCAAAACAAACTACAGGAAACTAGTGTTGTGACTAATATGGTCAATCAAAGCCTCTTCTAGTAATTTTAGTTTTCGTTTTTAAGAATTACAGGCTTGTAGTCATGGATATTTCTATTTATTCATAATACTGAATAGTATACGACACATACTTCACCAAAATCACGTCATTTAAGACAATGCATCTAAGTCCCAGGATCATCCTACTGTCGTCAGTAGTGGTATGGTTCTCATTCTCTCCAATCTTCATGGCGGCTAGATCGCGTTGGCCTCTGCGAAGATACAATTTTTGGGTAATGAACGACGTGGTAGGCGACGGGTATAGGTGGCATTAACGTAACTGTGCTCAGAAGTTGGTTGCGAGCCCCCTTTAGCCACCACAACTCAATTCCGTCCTACCAGAGTCAGAGTCCAAAGTAAATAAAAAGGTGGCTAAGTGTCCAATGGACAAAAGAAGCCTGACCCTAACAGAATTGAGTCTAGGCAGATGATCATTAAAGTGTATTGGTATCATTTTAGGCCCAAGTTCACCGACAACAAAAATGTAAGTTAGTAAATTGAAGAAAGATATGCTATGATTCTTAACACGATTACGGTTGTTTTAAGAAAAACGGACAGTTATGTTGTCGGTGAAAATGGGTCTAAATAGGGACTTAGGTATGCCTAGACAAGTGGGAACCAGCAGTAGTGTAGGTAATGGCGCAAAGGATTACTGAATGTCGAAAGATATCTTATAGTAAATTAGGTAGTACCTAAAGTACGCCTAATTCATGGAAGCCCAAGTACGTACGTACTTATGCTATTTCGTAACTTATGACTAGGTATAACGTAGCTGTGACTAATTAAACTGATAATAAACGTTGCAATTAATTATTCTTCGCTGACTAATTCAATAATTCATAGAATGTGATTGCTGGGTGAACAATTACAACTAAGTCCAATCGGAACATTTAATCTTCATCCACCCATTCCATAGTTAGGAAATCATTGATGTAGGTTTTCTTTCTTTATATTCATTTAAGTACATACCTACGTTTGTACTTACTACTAAGTATTGATTGACGTAAACTTTTTATCTTATCTTTCTTCTTTATCCCATTAGGTACCTATACCTACCTAATCTAGCAAAAAAAAAACATTCAATGTCATTGTAATAAAGATATCAATGGCTACAGATGCGCAAGAGAGAAGAACAATGCTGTGCGTGACCTTGTTCCCGTATGTATTGTGACTAAGAAAAACAAAAGACCTAGTGGGAATTCTAGTTCAATTTTACCAGCTAGCTAAGTGATTTAATGAATTAATCATGGTTCAGGCTTATAGGTAACTATCTTTTACTACGAAACTACGTATAACGTAAAATAACAAGTAATCGTGAAGCAAAGCACATAGTAAAATCAACATTCCGCATCCAGATAAGGGTACGCACGAAGTGTTACTCAATGTATATTAGTTTCACATCGTCAGTCTACAAGTGGAAAGTGACGAGACTGGTCGCCGAAGTCGTGGTTCAGTAAATCTTGTTGTGCGCCGCGCTACTCTAACCGGTAAGATGATTTGTGTAAACATTCTTTAAAAAAATAACCGAACGTAAACTTCGGTACCTCAATTAGACTACTTAGGGTATTCTTGTCAAGGCTGTTACCTACTTTTGATGATATCATACAAAAAGTATTTGTTTATCTATTCTTAGTTCTGAATGAATACACACCTACGAGTCCTACGACGACTCATTAACAACTATAAGGTGGTTTACTTGGAAATCGGTAGGTACCTACCTACCTGTGTAGAGGTGCCTACACAACCAATACCTGCATATATACCAATTGTTTACAATTATTAAGGAGTTGTGATAACTGATAAATGATAGTTGTTTATGTAGTGGTTAATTAGTATTGGTCTTATGCAGGCAACAATGTAGGTCTAACATAACAACAACATCGCAAATATGTTACAACTGCAATTATTTAAATAACTAAGCACCTACCTATACTGATAATAATACCTGATAGCTTGAGTAAACTTGAACATAGTTTGGAAACACGTTACTACTCCCAAATAATGGTTCCATTGACCCCTATCTCGTGTTACCAGTGGGTGTTGGGTTGCTTAGCCGGATGAAAACTTTCACTAGGAAGCTATTTTTAACGGCCCAAACAAATAAGGGAACCTTTAATTCAAGAAATGGGTTTATTCTTTAGTCACAACACTAGTCGGGTATGAAAATAAGGAGGTGACTAAAGTCTTATCACAATGTTACTTAAGCGCATAAATATTTATTACGAATGTTATTTATTTGTTTCAAGTTATTTAAAATCTTGAGATTCTTGGAAAAACAAACTAGTCAATATAAACTCGTGGGCGGAAATTCCGTCATATTATCAGATTATGGCCTCTTATATTTAAATTTTGTTACTGACGCTGGCACATACGCCTATCTCACCTGTCATGTAACCTGTCTTTAAATCCAGTTATATTCTCCATTAATTAATATGCACATTTTTGATGGAACGATAGAAAAATCCAACTCATAAGTAGTCCACATAAGTTCTAAAACTATTATAACAACGCAATAATTTACAATCAACGTTATTAAGTACTTTGATTATGGGCCAAGTACCTACCTACTTTTTTTTAGTATTCGTGATTTTCGAAATAAATTTTTGGGAAAGTGTATGAAACGGTCCCGGTCCCTGTAGACTTATCTAGTTTAGGTTTATAGGTTCCTACAATTGAACCCACTTTGCTTATGAGTAAGATGCTAAAATTAATCTTTATCGTGAACTCACAGCTATCTTAGATGTAATTTGATTATTTCATATCTTGGCTCCTTGACATCATCATGTGACATCATGAGCGATCGTAAACATGGAGGATAACCGTAAATGTTGGAATGGAAAACAATGCCAACTAATTGTACCTAGGTACAGTAGGTACCTAATACTAATAGCATCATCGGTATCGGTAAAAAACGGAAAATGGACGCTTGACGCTGATTAAAACTACCCTAAGAACACTGCCTACTACTGCGTGCGACATTGCGCGGTGTGAAGTTAGCAGTTTAGCTGCTAAGTAAATATTATTTTTATATATGTATGTCTCTTCCAGACCTCGGGACTATAGAGTCCCGGATTTTTGGGAGGCGAACGTGGGGCCGAAGCCAACACGCTGAAGCCCTTTTGAGACAACTTTAATGAAATGGTGACACAAAACCGACGATTATCCCTGTATACACTATAGAAATGTACCCAAGGACAATCCCCGGTTCTGTGCTAAACTATTGCTAACTATGGATGAAAACTACTTGGGCTATTGTGATGGGATGCTAATGGACTAGGAATGGGGAAACTACGGGAACTATGGCACCTGCCGATGACAATGTATTAAATACATGTTAAAATGGCAGGTGGAGACTCGCCAACTCACTTACTGGGCCCCCGGGAATCAGTCACTGAAAAGCAACAAGAGGGCAACAGGGACATGAGCGGCTGAGAAGGGTGAGGATACCTCGGCGGACTTTAAACGCAGATCACGCGCTCCCTGTGGGTCCAGCATCACCGGCCCACTCGCCACTTACCACGAGGCACCTACCCTCCGAGTGGGCTGCTAACCCTGCTCTAGCGACTCCACTCTGACCGGCCCATGAAGGCAAGCCAAGAGGCGGGAGACCTATCCCCCGTCATGCTTCACTCCGGCAAGCCGGAGATGGGGGACAGTATACTCTCCCTGGAGCACTCGGATATATAGCCCCGCGGGGTCGCTACTCCCCGTCATCCGCCTCAGATGCCCTGCGGGGCAATATTATTACTAGCCTATAATGTCCCACTGCTGGGCAAAGGCCTCCCCATCTCGCTTCCACACTTCCCGATCCTTCGACCGAGTCCACTGTTTACTGTCAAGTAAATATATTAAAACAGAATTCCTTAAAATTCAGCAACTAACTTCAAACTCGCTAAGATACGTTGGACGAACGAAGGTATAGATAGGTACGATAGCTTTGCTTAAAGTAGATAGGTAGATTTTGAATACCAGTTCCCAACTGCAGATGCCGCGACTGCTTTAAATCTTTAATTTGTATTTATATTACCTACATGAAACCTTCTTGGATCGAAGCGGAACGCAGCTTTAGCATGTAGAAAAATAATAATTGTAGACGGGACCGATGTATGACAATAACATAATCGTGTAGGTACTTACGCTACCTATCTATCTACAATGTGGTAATGGCTTGGGTTATTAAATAAAAATTAATAACTCATGAGCATAACACATTCTATAATTCGTTTCGTAGGGATTTTCCGTTCATTTATTTATTATAAGTACCACGAACCTTTAATCATTTACTTCCATCCTAATCCTACCTATCAAGATAGTACTAGCTAGAAATCGACAGATAGGGTCGTAGATTAGAAGCCAATCCGCCGTGTAAATGTCTATTTAAATAGTTTTTTAATCTCTGTAACTATGTAACCTTTATTTTTTATTTGATATTTTCAGGAAATGGCGAACATCGTCTTTTCTATTATTTGGGCTTTAATCCTAATATTCATATCATTTTGGATCGCCGGTATTGCTGCTGGTATCTACATCATCGTCTTACCCTTCACAGTGTGTATAGAAGCGTTAACGGTTAGTATACAATTACCAATGAGTAGAACATTATTGTATTTTAAATATTGATGGATTTTAAAAATCACATTTGTTTTTACAATAAGTACATTAAATCTATTTGCAAGAATCAGGAAGCAGCCCAGGAAGTTCAAACTTCGTATTAGGCTGATGTACATCAGGGTTTACAACATTGTATAAATATGTACCTAATGATCTTAAAAATACTTCTCACTACGCTAAAAGATCGTAAGTCAAAATGCTTTTTGGAACTATAAGATAAATATTGACTTCTATTCTCTTACAGGGACTCACAGATTTCTTGTTGGCTGTAGTACAGTTCCCAAGATACTGTGCTCAGGCAATGATGGAGGGAAGAGGTCTCAATTAATTATTATCTGTATTCTAGTCAATTAATATAGTATTACTTTATAATGTTCATAATGTATTCTAATGTAATTATGCACAAGCGTATAAAGCTACGTCCAAGAGGTGCCATCTTCATTTTAATAAAGCTCGAGTATTTGTCGTAAAAGTTAAAAATAACATTCGTAATTTTAACATGTAAACTGTAAGTACTTTATGAATGTTGATGTGTGAACTGTTTAGTGATGTCAGGATGTCAGTAAAATTTTATTTTTGAGATTAAAGTACATAAAGTAAGAATATATTTTCATAGCAATAAGAAATTGTTAGGACAATTTTTTTCTGCGAAACCAATAATGAACGCTTGTTTTATTTTACAAATAAGTTTACTTTGTTCGAAACATTTTTACTTCTCCAACTATGGAGTACAAAAAATACCATTGTATTGGTAATTTTTTAAGAATTCAAATACATATTTTACACCAGAACGTATGCAAAGTTGTTGAAAATAATATTGCAAATAATAAAAAAGAACATTGACTTTTATTTATAATCTATCACTATCTAATTCTAATGTATGAAACAAATTTTTATTTAAAAACTTTCTCTTTTAATAAAAAACAAAAGTATTTACATTTCAATAAACATTAGAACAATATTATTATTGTTAAACAGGTTTTGTCTTAACTTCATATACAATATTCAAGTGTTAAAAGCAGATATTACATTCCGGATTGAGTTAAGGAATTCATTCGCCTGATTCCTGCTCTTGGCGACCGATGATCTGAAAAAAAAAAACCTTTTGAGCATAGGTACTACGAGTATTTATTCATCACCAAGATCTTATCATAGTTAACAAGATAATATTTAGTTCCGAATTATCGTCGATAAAATATGTGGTTTCATTTCGTTTCTCATTACTATAAATTAATACGGAAACGAACAAATACATATTAGCTTATTCAGACAACTCATTTAGTCTCTAGGTTCCCATTACCAAAACATTCCCTGATACAAAACAATTCACGATTAATTATCGAGACAACAAATCATTTATCATAAAGCCTTTTCATGATAAACCGCGTAGATAGCTTTCATGGTAATCAGTCAAACGTTGTCGCGAGTTTATCAGTTAAGTATGATTTGTAAATTCGTATATGACACTCCCATTTACATTTAGAGTGCGTTCACACAGACCGGCTCGGAGAGCATCGGCGCGCATTTTTCTTTTCACATCGACCGTAATCGGCTCCGACCGGCCGATCGGCGGAAGACCGAAAAAAATATTATTATTATTATTTCACACCGAACACCATCGAGAATTCTTAGTGACAAAAGCAGTGCACATGCAAAAATAAACCATACTACAAATACTAAGTAGGTACTTGATGTTCAACGTGTTAAGAATTTGCTCTCCTCTCCGAGCCGGTCTGTCTGAACGGACCCTTACTCTACAGCGACGACCGAGATAGTCGTCGTTTCCAGTGCATCAAAAAATCCCAATTTGATCAAAATAAAACTAGCATCGCCCAGCGGTTTCACCCGCGTCCCGAGGGAACCTCTGCACGAATCCGGATAAAAAGTAGACTATAGCCTTCCTCGATAAATGGGCGGACCTGAGATTAGCGCGTTCAAGCAAACAAAAAAACAAACTCTTCAGCTTTATAATTATATATCAGTATAGATTTATCATAAATCATCATCATTATTACTTTCTGTGATGGACCGATTTTTTTTATTGACAGATACGAAAGTTTGTTTTGAATGATTTAAATGAAATAGGATAGGTGTAATCGCTTACCTGTACTCTTGAAGTAGCCTTGGGTCCACAAGGTTGATGTTAATATCAACCTGCTTCAATAAATTAGACATACTATCGGTAGGATTCGTCTCTCGATCCAGCACACTGAATAAATGTGAACATGTTGAAATTATCAGATTAAGTTTGCAAATGTAAAAGCAAAAGCAGAATTATTTGTAAACATTTTTAAAACCTAATAACCCTTTTCAGGCTAGCTGAAAATTCCAATCAGTGTTTGAAAAAGACCCACAATTCCAAAAATCGCGATTATCTAATAAAAAAAAACTAAACATAGAAATAAATAGATTAATAGTGTTAGTCAAAATTACCTTTCCAACGATCTACACAAACGAATAATGTGTAAGTGCGCTCTTTCGACCATTTTTTGTAATTCACATTTCAGCTCTGACGACTGCTCTGA
This sequence comes from Helicoverpa zea, assembly GCF_022581195.2. NCBI lineage: Eukaryota > Metazoa > Arthropoda > Insecta > Lepidoptera > Noctuidae > Helicoverpa > Helicoverpa zea. The sequence goes on from NC_061462.1 coordinate 7,128,030, forward strand.
CTTCTCCAATTCTTTGTAACACTGGTTGCTAAAAATAAATTATGATGATAATAGAAAAATATAATTCAATTAATAATTTTTTTTTTCGTTCATATATATGTACTTTCAAGTTTATCTTGGACACCTACGACTGATGAAAGGTGAAGGAAAACATTCGAAGAATCCGGGACCATAAGATCTAAGATCTCCAACCCGCACCGAGCAAGCATGGTGATAAACGCTCAATCCTTCTCAGTGTCAGAGGAAGCTTGTGCTTTGCAGTGCGATGAGAAAGAAAGGATGATGATCATATAGCTAGTTCGTTCCACCCGTGTCTTAAGTATCAAGGTTACCCACATACAAAAATACATCCTTACAAACTTTAATTTCTATTCTAATCTCGCGTGTAGTAGGATGTACATAAAAACACTCACCATAATATGCGTACTTCACACAGTGCCTTTTTTATTTCTTGCAGAAGCTTACTTGCTATGTATTTGAACCTTTTTGTATTTTCATCTGCTATCAGCGGATCGACTTCCACATTTGTAGGGGTTAATTCCCTATTAGTTTCCAGTACACCATTTGTTTTACTAATATTTTCGCCGTTATGCTGCAAACTATTGTTGCCTTCTTCGGAACAATATTCTTCCTCAGATACATATTCACCACAGTCGTCATCATAGTCTTCTTCATCATTATGACCTTTATTTTTGTTACTTTGCACTTTTGCTTCTAACTCAGGACAAATCGTGAATTTTCTTACAACATTTGGCTGTTTGGTTGACTCATCTGCAGATTTTTTCGAAGCTTTATTTGCTGCTTGTATATTATTGGTTTCTACTGAATGAACCCCATTTGACTGTTTTCTTTCAATTGTTTGTAAGTTGGATTTGGCTGAATTACTCATTTTAACTAAATTATTTCCATTATTTAAAGTGTTACATTTACGATGGCTCGAATTTTTAAAGAATGAAGAATTTATATTAATTTTTCGTACAAATTTAATAGCTGTTGGTAATTCTTTCTGAAACAAAATATCATGAATTTTCAAATAAGAATCAACATTAATTTGACTTTCAATGATAAATATCGATAAGCTATGGATGGAATATGGCTTTAGGTGTTACTTTACGGGGCGGGGAGTAATCTTGGTTAAAAAGTTAAACCGATTCGACCGGCTCTGTCGATAAGTATAAATACCTCAGAGGGTTTCCTTTTTTTGGACTCTACAGATTCGTGCTGTAAGGCTCCTTGGCCAAGTAATAAACTGCCATCATTTTTATCTAGTCCAACTGGAAAATAACAGATAGTTAAAACACAAGCAAAATTAGTCGATCATATTAATGCGTATTAGATATCGTTCTCGCCGAACTAAATGGCGACTCGCAATTAAATTCCGACAAAATATGCGCGCGAGATTTCTGCGCAGCGAGTCACATAATTTCGCCATAAAAGTTTGACGAAAACTATAATCGCTCTAATTACCTGAGGATACTGATAAATCATTGCCCGACACGTTCTCATGTGTATTATCGATAAAAGAGTCATCCATATTCGGGTTTCTGATATCGTACAAAAGTTTATTCAATAATTCAACTGCTACTTGTATATCTTCGCAACTGGAACTCACCCTCTAAGATTATAAAAGAATCACCTTATCAATGATTGTGATTATGATACTACAAAATCGTATTTTCTATTTCAATACCTACTTACCTTTATTGCAACAAGCAAGTGCATACCATAACTATACATTTGCATGTATTGATATGGTGTGATATTCATCGTAATTTTGCCTGTAAAATAAAATCTTACTATAGCACGTAGGTACATAAAATAATAATAATTTTACACAAAGAATAAATAAAATTATCTTACCCTTGGCATCACTAACATTGAAGAGCAAGCTTGATAATTTATTTGCGGCATCGTTAATATCCTGAAGACTGCGGAATTTTATAGCAACGCATTGCGCTGCCTCGTGCAATGTCCAAGGAGGTGGCATATCTTTATGTATAAACGGTGGGTCTTGGTGCAAAACTTGACTTAGCACCTCTTCCATTATCTGAATAAATCTAGAAACCCATTCGTCACACTTCATTTTTAAATACTCTTCCATAGCTACACTGTCAACTTTGTACATAGGTTTTTCCGGAGTCTGTCCATTGCATATCTGCTGTTGACTTTTTCTCAAGTAACTGCTATTAATTTCAGCGTCGACATTACTATCAGAATTAGATATTATTCCCGAAGTTGACGTTTCATCAATTGTTATATTTTGATTAGTGGCGGAGTTCCTCACATCGGCAATTATACTCGACTCTCTACTTCCGAAACTTTCATCCAAAATAATAGTTTCGATGTCCCTACACGTTGGATCTTTCCTAGAAGTAATGTCTGTTTGTATGTCATCTCTCGTATTTTTTCTAGGGAATTCAATCTTCTCCGTATAAGACATTTCGACATGAGATGATTTCTGTTCAATGGGCGGAGGCGCTGTTTTTCTTCTACTGCGCCATTTAAACTGTTTCTTTTCAGTATAAAGGTTTGGAGTTTGATTATAACTACTACGTTTTAATTTAATTTTCCTCTTTTTCTCGGCAATATTTTTTGGTATTTCTATTGTATTTTGAGGAATTGCTGAAGCTTTTTGAGTTTGTTGTCCTGCCATATTCAAGGTACTGGTGGTGCTTGCAATGATATCTGCAAAATTAGTTTGAATACCTAGGTCTACTGTATTTTTCAATACTACGCATTCTTTTATTTTATCTTGTTTATTTTTTACTTTTAGATTTTGTGTTTCTTGTACTTTCGTTTGTTTTTGTATTTCTTGTCCATTAATATGTTCTTTATCTTCGGTATCAGTACCAGCACTGATAGTTTCTGTCATTTGTGGGGTATTGTTTGGCACCGTATTTTTATTTTTATTTAATTGTTCGTCGACCAAAAATGGTTTTTTAACATGTACAGGTAATTCAGTTTGTTTATTTGAATTATCCAATAAAAGGTTTTTAATCTCGTTAGTAGAAAAGATGTGTATGTTTGGCGACGCCTTTGTTAAAACCCCACTGTCGTCGGAGATAAGAATCTAAAAAGAATTATGGGTATATGCATAGGAACGTAAAGCGAAAGATTTCGATACATCTCTTATATATAAATTAAAACCAAAAGGTAGCTTATAGTGGGAGGCAATTGAGAAACATCAAATGGATACTTGGACTGGCTCCACACTAACATAGACTCACTTGTTTTATTCAAAGCGTGTAAAGAAAAGTATGTATTGAACCTTACCAGGATAATATTGGGTAGAAACAGGTTTTTTTACATAATTACCAAATGTTACTGTCTGAGATGACTTTACCTTACAAGATACTGGGAAAAGATTTTTACTTACCACGTGATATTTTTTATCCAATAGATCTTCACAAGTTTTAAGAATCACATCCGCCATATCATCTCTATTAACGTTAGATGGCTCTTCAGCTTCAGCAGGAACATAAGAGGAAAATTAACATTAATATTACCTCCACTTTCAGGACAGGCTACTAGGAGATACTAGGCAAGTTTATTCAAACAAGACATTATATTGTTGGGAAAACCTAATCTTATGTTGTCTCTCAATAAATTAAGCTTATGTTCAGCAATTGCTCCTAGAAGCATCAGATCAGAGAAATAGTCATTATTAACATTATAAAATGTTTCTTGCAATTCTTACCCATGCAAGCGTATCCAATCTCAATCTGTTGTGACAAAAATCGTAAAATACGTCTGGCTTGTATAATTCCTGTACAAGACACATATGTTTTAAGTTCTTCCATAACCCTTTTCGGAACCATGAGGTGGCATTTTTCATCTGTAATAATATTAAAATTTGATATACATATATGCTGCTCGTTGTCTAACCTGAAGTTTACCTTTTAAGCTAACCTGTATGAAAAGTATTTTACAGTTATCTAAGTAATCCGAAGATATTTTGAATTTAATAAAAAATAGATATTAATTTTATATTCAAACTCATTACAAAAGACATAATACATGAAATTACAGAGTGAAAATATATATACAATAATTAATTACCTGAATCTGTCAACACAGTGAGAAATTTAAATTCATTCAGGAGCACACCCAAATCGACCAATATAAACCAAGCATCTAGATTAGCATCAGGTGGAGCCAGACATTTTAAAGGCATTACATTAAGCTTTGACTGTGCTTCCTGTAAACGTGTCTCCGAGAGCTCCTCCTGAAAGCAAACCTCATTAGTACAATAAATAGTAGCCCTTGTCAGAAAGGCAAAGCAAGGAAAACCTTAAATTTTATACCATAGTGCCAGTATTTATATCAGCTAAACCAGTTTCTTTATTATTTGGAGCATCAATTTGAGGTGAAGTTTCAGATTGTCTTGCATTACCTCTATTACCAGATCCTAAAAAAATACAAAGGATTAAAAGATTAAAATATTGAAAAGAATAATAATAAATGTATTGTCCTTTAATAATCATTATTTTTACCTTCCAAAAAACTAGAATTCTCCCCATAAAATCTTTTTCTTATGCCTATCTTCTGCCTTAGATTATTGCTATTATTATTTGGAAATGCACACTTTTTACTTATTCCTCTATGAACTCTTTGGCCATAATTACGCTCTCTGGGGTTATGTGTTCTTGACTCTCTTGTAAATACTTCTTGCTTGTTATGACTGACATTTTCAGCATTATTAAAAAAAAGTCCTTGGATTGGCTGTGATAAGTTGTTAAAACTAACATTTACAGGATTTGCAGTATGGTTCAGAAGAGGAGTCATTGTGGGTGCCACAAAAATTTGTTGTGTCGGAGGAACATCCCACACTTTTGGATTATAATTGAGAGTAGTATTGTTTAAACTATATGTACCTATAGGTTGGTTGAAAGGCATATGCACAGGTTTTACTGAGGTAGGATTATTAATCTGTGTACCACGCAACACCCCTGACACCTGATTCAAATTGGTACATAAAGTTCCATTACTATTCCCAAAATTTGAGTTATTAAAAACTGGCTGTTGTTCTGTTACTTTGTTAATTATTAATGGTGTGTGAGGTGCTTTCAAATTATTCAAAAGATACCTAGGTGGGTTATCTTTTGGTTCTGGAAATTTTGTTGGTTTAGCACCTGGAATGCTCTGAAGACGTTTTGTCTGGCATTTTGCCTTCTCAATCTGAAAAACAAAACATGACATGAAGATAGAGTATAAATTATATTATGAGTAGAAATGTCTTGGTCAGTCATACAGTGTCCCATTTTTCAGGAAAGCAGTCTTAATGTGAATGATGAAAATGAGTTTTTAACTACATATTATAAAATGTGTGGTATTAAAATAAATATGGTAATAAAATGGGGGTGGGCAGGTAATTTAAAATTAGCAAGTAGCTTTCTTGTTACAAAACTTTGTCGACCAGTGTAAAAAAGATACATATACCGTGGTTAATATTTACCTCCGCATCACTTAAATTCCACGCAGCTTCTCCAGTTAAACTGTTAAAATAGTAAACATACCCTGGATGGGATTTAGATTTGCATACTATCCAGGAGTTTCCCACTGAAGAAACTTGTTGTCTAACTTCATCCCTTGTTACTCCACTCATTATATTGTATATTACTCCTAACTTGCTGCCAATTTCTTTCAAATCTAATGAAAATTTTAAAACCCGACTTGCAAATCTGAACCGCGATCGCAAGTAAAGTCACTCACTCACTGTCAAGTGTCATGTCAATTCATGTCATCTCATAACTCTTAACTGTCAAGCCCATAGATATAATATTACTAAACAAGATTGCGCACGTTCAAAATATATATTTACGAAAATGAACTCTATTCTGACGCAATAAGGTACTAAATTGGTTGCATAATACACAGAGGCAAATCCGAGCCGAGAGGGATAGTTCGAACGGAGGCTGTTTGTCTCTTTCTAACACCTTGCCAGCATAAAAAAATGTTGTGATCAAAAGTTTTGTCTTTCCAAAAACAATTGAATCACTTATATTTTTATCTTATTTTAACAATTGTAAGTCAACAAATTAATAACAATCGCATTAATTTATTCGTATTTATTATTAAAACATAAACAACATAAATTTTTATTTTGCTTTTTTTTATTTTCTAGTGGTAACCCTAAACATTCTTGGCGCGTAATCAGCATTTAAAATTTTGTTTATATTTTTTTGTATTAAATCAATTTAAACTATTAAAATGGTGAAAAAGTGTTGCGTTTCTACTTGCAAAAGTGAATCCTATGGTGGTTGCAATATATCGTTCCACAGGTTAGCTAAATAACATTTTCGTAAACCAAACAACTAGGGTGCCCATGAATTCTTGTGACGAGTCAAAATATGGGTGATGGATTTTAAAACTGTTGTACTATTCTTATAGCTTCCCAAAAAATGAAGAAAGGCGACATAAATGGCTCAGCAGTCTATATATGAAGTAGAAATACAAAAAAAACAGTCTTCACTTCGAATCTTCCTGCTTTTATACTGCTAATTTCCGCTAATTATTAAAAGCCTTTATTAGTATCTTAAGGTCACAAACTGCGTAAGTTAAAACTTCAATACTAATCTGTGTTTAATAATCTTAGCAAATTCGGATTTGTCTCACATAGCTTAATCTCATAGTCACCCTATTAGAAAGGGACAGACAGCCTCCGTACTAACTGTTTCACTCGGCTCGTTTTTTGGGTTTATATGCGCAGTCCTGTTTACTAATATTATGTCTATGGTCAAGCCCCAAACAGACAGTTGGTAATTTGACATGTAAAGATATCCTGCCTGCACACTGCACATTATCCTTAAAAGCACGAAAAGCTGGAGACTAAAACGTGCCAAGAACAACTTTCACGTAATTCACTCATTTTCGTATGAAAACAACCAGCCATTTTCACATGCACACAGTCACGCGTGCATGTGATAGCCTCAGTGTAGTAACTCGATAACACTACGACAACATAGGTACCCCCATTTAATTTTGTTTTGAATTACACGTTAGAAGTGTTTTAGGAGAAAAGTAATAAACAAACTCCAAAAAAGGTACTCGGAACCCGGCCATCAATATGATTTAATATAAAAATTACCTTATCAGGGGCCCGATTCTCCTAATTTTACTTAAGCGACCTTCGATTGACGTTCGACTCGATTCGACTGAGATCCAATTCCGACTCGATTACTATTGAAGCGTATGTGGCATTCCGCTATTTTTTCTTTGTAATAAACGTTTTTATTCTTTTCTGTCATTCAATAATGAATCATTTTGTCTGCAAATGTTTTACGATTGCAAAATGATTGCACGGCAAACTACCGTATAGACCAAAATTACCAAAATAGCATACCAATCGCACACCAATCAAATGTCAATCGAATACGATTGGTCTTTTATTAGTAGCAGAATGCTCGATATGGTTAAAACTGCTATTACGATCGTATTGCGATTCGATTACTATTCGATTTTGACATTATTAACTTAGGAGAATCATGGGAGAATCGGGCCCCAGATTACAGTGGTTTCAATAATACTTCCTTGCGTAGAAGAAGTACCAATGAGAAGTACCTACGTCTATTGATAGTCTATTGGTCTATTGTCGCTTCCTTTTTCTTTGGTTATTTAGGGGTTATTTGGTGGTAAATACAAGGTGTTGATTTGCATTTGTGCCATGGTTCAGGAGGAGGACATACAATACGTAAATAATCGATTGGAATTACAGTAGATGGGAAATAACTAATATGCACTGCTTTTTTTGTCATTGTAATGTCGTGGTATTTCAGAAGTAATCCAATTTTATGAATGAAATTTATGAGTGATCGTTGCGTATGCTTTGTGTTTGCGTTTGTGTGAGGGTGCAGCACGGTTTTAAGGCCAGTAACATACGCGTCAAGTTTAAATAAGGCTAGATGACATTTAAGGAATTCCGAAAAAAAATTAATGAAAAAAAATTACGTACCAATTTTTTTATTGATTTGGGTCGAGAATCATTAGCATAATTACCTCCTTGAATATGGCACGGATGCAAATCAACAGCTTGTATAGAGGTCAGTGGTTATTTGTATTTATGTCATCGAATTTATGTAGTCTATGATTTCTTATCGTTGCCTGTTCGAAAATAAGTATGGGTCTATGAGTGTATGAGATGAATGAAATTCCCATAGATATAGGATGTACGGGCGTGAACCTATTTTAAAACTATGGGAATTCCAGAGAGTTCCAAAAATGATTTCGTGATTGTTCATATTCCTAGTCTGTGTTGTTCATAGTTGTGCGTAGAATCGGTAACCAAGGATTAAATAAAATGTTTGGTTTCATGATTTCAATTTGGACGTTACTTGCCCTAGCAGTTATTGGTAACAAATATTTCAATTAGGGTAATGGTATGGTATATATTTTAAAACGGAATTGATCAAAAGGGATTTCATTTTAGGCTCTGATGCCGCAGGGGAGTTCAAAATTCTTCATAGTCCACCATCCCTCAAATTTTTGGAAGCAGACCAAACATATGAGAGCCTTTTAAAAGAAATATTTTCTGCCAGTCTTGGACTCTCCATTGAAGAGGTATTTCGCGTGTAGTCACTAGATTATAGAAGAATGTAACACTACGCAATGTGTTCTTAATTGGTGAAGCAAACTTCTGTTCCGGGAAGATGGAATTTATTACACCGATCCGGGAGCAAACCGTGGCCGCGGGCACGGCTTCGTAGGTGATAAGCGTCCTCCACACTAGGTACTCGAAATTCCTTGGCGAGGTCCTCAGTAAAGTTGTAAGCCAAAGCGTGAAAGGGTTTCATACTCCTCGCCTTCGCTAATCTCGGCAAACTTCGCTAGCAGTCATGAGGATGCTTGTCACCTGTGTACGTTTAGAAAATATGCTCCGTTAGGAACGCAGGTACCGACAGCGAAGTATAAGTGATTCTCCGTAGGTACCTAGTATAAGCCTAGCCTTATTGGAAGAGTTTCTTTCAGCTATTTTAATAGAGTCGACCCCTCAGTCCTATCAAATGTATTTGGACTTTCAAAGATTTTTTACTATTTCGGTAGGAATCAGAATGGAAAGGCTTACACGTCATCGACCCCTTTAACACTCCAGAAGCGGTGGTGGAGGTATATATTGATGGCATCGCAAGTCTTGGTATTCATGTGAGTAATTGAGCGCCTACGAAGCATTAAAATACGGTGGTTTGTCGTATTGCCAATAACAATTTTCGTCACGACCAGTTACATAAAAATAATCACGATTGCAGGCTGGAACAGACATGAAAACCTACCCACTGATTGTAGATGAATATGAACCGGATACCTTCAGAGGTGTTAAGCACAGAATAAATACACGTTTTAGTAATGGTGGCAACAAAATTGTTCACATCAAACTGTCAGATGATAATGCGGTATTAATTACTAACAGCCAGTTTTTTCATCAAAAGTTAAAGTCAAAGTAATGTCTAAAGTAAAAGTAACGGTCAAATTCAAATTTTCTATTAGTTTTGCTGTCACTTTAGCCTTGAAAAAACGAATTTGACCGCTACTTTTACTTTAGACATTACTTTAACTTTTACTTTTGATGAAGAAACTGGCCGTTAATCATATATTTGCTTAAATTTTATTAAAATAAGATAACATAGACTAACTTCATTATTTAATTTCTGCAGCTAAATGTGTTTAAAGGTGTTTTCGATGGTGTCCCATCTCCAGCGTATCCTGAACAAAGCCTTGTTTTCTTGAAGAATTCAGTTGAAGAAGATCGCCACTTTTTGAATGAGCTCGGAACTCTGAAAACTTTTATTGGAAAGGCAATTTTTTTTTGCATATTAATTTGAATGAATGTCGACCAGTAGTGTAGTGATTTTCTTTTTACTACAGCTTTTAGTATGCTTATTTGCAAGTACAGTCTGCAGTGTATAAAGCCAAGCTATTACACTTATTAAATAATAAGTAATTTATTTGTAGGTACAGAGTGGAGCTATTATTCCTGATAATATAATTGATTTCTACACTTTCCGTTTCCGCAATCTTCATGCGTTATCTGATTTATACGGTCCTATTTCCCTTCAAACTAAAGAGGCTAAAAAGCTGTTAGGTATGTTCTTTCGCAATCTTTAAAATAAATAAAGTCGTCTAAGTCTAAATAGATGTCCGGCTGCGGCGGCTTCTCTAATCTCTAATAGACCGATCTGACGGCAATCTGAAACGATCAAAGGGAGATGACGCGTAGGACCGACCGCTTAACGTGCTCTTCGGGAAATCGAGTAAAAAAGACAAAAAAAACAGCCCACTTGAGAACCTCCTCCTTTTTAAGTCGGTATGAATTATACCAATTATGCTGAAATTTAAATATTTTTTCGAAGGTGATGCTCTGCGAGACCTTTGCAAAGCATTTGTCAAGGCCTATGACCGCTCCGTATTATTGACCGCTGTAACAACCGACGTCGCTCATACACGGCGTGCTGCCCGCTCGCTAGGCTTGAAAGGCCCAGATGACCCTACACCACCGTCAGGAACGTCTAAACCCGTTTGGCCTTTTCCATGGATACAGGCGCCCCTCGGCTGGGAGAAACATCCTTATTTATACAGTAAGGCAGATGGGTCACCCGATTATGACTGGATCCAGAAAAACGAAGGGGTAAGATATTAAATAAACCGAATCATAAGGACACCCACCGTTGAAGGGCGCGATTCTACTAATTTTACTTAAGCGACATACGATTCACATCCGACTAAGATCCAATCACTACTCAATTACGATTGAAGCGTATGTGGCATTCCGCTATTTTTTCGACGATTGCAATATGATTGGAGAGCAAACTACCTTATAGACCAAATGGCAGACCAATCGCAAACCAATCAAATGTCATTAGAATACGATTGGTCTTATATTAGTAGCAGAATGCCCGCTAAGGTTAAAACTGCTATTGCGATTCAATTTCTATTCAATGTTGACAGACATTATTAACTTAGGAGAATCGGGCCCCTCAATCTCACGCAGTAGAGATGTAAAGTGAACGTCACGTTATATGTGACCGATTAATCTGACCGAGCATATTGGACATTTATCCAATTTGACCGGTCACTTATTGTCATTTATTGTCAGCAACGTCAGAATCGTTTTTTTGTTTAAAAATAGAATTTATTAGAAATAAACGTTTTTTCTTTCTTTATTTTATAAAACTACGGAAGTTTTAGAATCATCGAAGGTAACCAAATGTCATTCATCGATCTTTAAGATAAGATTTCGCCCGGCGGGAGATGTCGTGCGGTGTTCCGCAGGGGTCGGTTCTGGGCCGCTCTTGTGGAACATCGGCTACGACTAGGTGCTGCGCGCCGACCTCCCTAGCGGCGTCAGCGTGGTCTGCTACGCTGACGACACGTTGGTTCTGGCACAAGGGAGGTCGCACCAGGAGGCGGCCGAGATAATGACGCGCGGGGTTGCGACGATCATCGAGAGGATCTAGCTGCTGGGCCTGGAGGTGACCTTGCACAAATCCGAGGCCATGTGCTTTCATGGGCTTCGGAACGCGCCACCTTCAGGCTCCCAAGTCACGGTGGGGGGGGGGGGGGTTCCCATCGGCGTCGAGAGGGCGATGAAGTACCTAGGACTCGTCCTCGACAGCCGGTGGAACTTCGTTGAGCATTTCCGACGTTTGGGCCCCAAACTGGAGAAGGCAGGTGCTGCCTTCAAACGGCTCCTGCCCAATCTGGGAGGCCCAAACGCCCCCTGCCGTAAACTCTACGCGGGGGTTATGCGGTCCATGGCCCTTTACGGGGCCCCGGTATGGGCACGTTCGGTACGGCCGCGTGCTGTACACTACCTGAACGTGCCCCAAAAGGTGATAGCTATTAGGCTAATCCGGGGGTACCGTACGATCTCCCGCGAAGCAGCTGGCCTACTTGTTGGACTGCCACCGTGGGATCTGGAGGCGAGAGTCTTCTTGCGCCTGTACGACTGGCGCGAGGAGACACTGCGCCGGGGGGAAACTCCGCTGCCGCGGCAAGTTGTCGCGCAGCGGGCGGAGCTCCGGCGCGATCTCATGGTGGCCTGGAGGGAGCGACTGTCGCAACCCAGTGCAGGGCACGCCACCATCGTGGCGGTAAGTCCCCTCTTTGAGGAGTGGCTCGGGAGGAGTCATGGCGCCCTCACGTACCGCATGACGCAGGTCCTCACCGGAGACGGTTGTTTCGGGAGGTACCTGTACCGAATCGGTCGTGAGGAGGCGCCCGGGTGTCACCACTGTGCGGACAGCCCCGAGGACACGGTGGACCACACAGTCCAGGTGTGCCCCGCATGGGAAGGGCACCTCGTCGAGGCTTTAGGCGGCGGCGACCTCTCGCGTCCGGCCCTGATCCAGGCCATGGTCCGGGGCGAGGGGGAATGGGATGCCGTCGCCTCCTTCTGCGAAGCAATCATGCTCGAGAAGGAGGAGGCGGAACGCCAGAGAGTTCGCACCTCTCATCCCAGCCGCCGTGCTGGACCAGGTAGACACCACGGGCGCCGGGTGTCGCGAGATGACTCCCGGCCACCGTAGGTGTGGGTCTGTGGGCGGTGAGTTCCGGTGGCTCATCGTCCCTCTGTCTACTTAGACGACAGACCCGTGTCGACACGCGCTCCTCAAAGAGATGTCAGCAACCCCAGAGGGGCCCAGCAGGGCCAAGGCCTGTCGGGGCTGCGGGTTGTTCGAAAGAGTTACCGCGGCTCTGGTACATAAAAGGCCTACGACGGAACACGACGGTTTTTAGTCAGTAAGAGTCTGACACTCCCTCACCGCTGCTAACCCACAGCGGGAGGGGTCATTTGATGATTTTTAACGTCGATAAAAAAAAGAAGATTTCGCCGACACTCTATGATTAATGATTTGTCAGTATACATCAATAAAAATAAATACGTACTTGAGAGTCTATCTTTTTAAAAGGTTATCTATGCACTATGTTGGTTTAGAAAGGCAATTATAGGTATTATTTCACATTCATAATGTTTTTAATTTGCTTGAGACGAAAATAATAATTGTACCAAGTAAAAAATACTTATTTAATATATCTGACCAGTCTGACAATAAATGTCCAATGTGACCGGTCATTTAATATTAATTGACGGTCACTTATCGTATGTGACCGTCAGTTTACAACACTATCACGCAGCCGATGCTCTCCGAGCCGGTCTATCTGTACGGACCCTTAGAATCCAAATTCACTAAGCAAAATTAAACCAAACTTGTAAAGGTATGAGCCGTATATGCAGAACATTTTTTTGTTTTTAGGGAGAACTACGATCAGGAAAAGGCGAATTTAGTAACGATTTCACTGCTATCTTCAACATTTTTCTTTGGATGAGTATATTGTTGACCTTCAGTCTTTTGGCAGTTTTGTATGCATGCATGGATATGGATCCGGGTAGAGACTCTATCATATACAGAATGACCAGCCATCGTGGAATGAAAAAAGACAATTAAGTAATATTTAACAGATGTACCTAACTTTAGCACTAAAATCTCACTGACATGAAAGAAGGTATCGTTTAGATATTAGCGAGTTGAGACAAAGATATTTCAACGCTCATTTGAATGGGCTACAAGTTATGTATTTCTAAATTAGTAGGATAGTTCCACGGTCTAGTAAAAATTACTCGTCCGTGGATAGTTGATTGTACTTTTTTAAATTTATTATGTACCTATTCAATATCACATTCTATGTAAGTACGATAATTATGTTTTGTTTATAAGCTATTAGCATTTAGATACGATAAAAAGTGAATTTTCACATAGAATTTTTTATTATAAGTCTGACAACCAGTTTTAAGGAAGAGGTCTAAAGTTTAAAATGGTTTGAGAAGTTTTACAGAAAAGTCAGTTACTCCATGGAAAATGTTGGCACTCCTCTCAAGATGAATAGTTGGGAAAAGGCTAGGCTTATAATATGATGAACTAGGTATATACAATTTTGGGAAAATTAATCAAGGCACATTTATGCTTTGCACATTCATTCAATACTTTAAATTTGTGGAATTTAATTAAACTAAAATATTTAAAAAATGGTAATTGTTATTTGGTTGGTAGTGAATTTTTTTTATCATGGTAATACAGAAATCATATGACAATCATTTGAGTCCGTCGTATAATTCCGAACAAAATGGCTGTAGCCATGGCTCTGTTTTGGGTTTCTCTTGTTTTATCAGTAATCGGTAAGTACATTTTACATATTGCATTTGTATAAATGGTTGTTCACACTCATTATATCATATTCCTTTATTTTAAGGCTCCAATGCTGGGGGAGAGTTCAGTGTTCTTCATAGTCCAGAATCCCTTAAATTCTCGGGTTCAGGAAAAACCATGGAAAGTCTCCTGAAAGAGATCTTTTCAGCTGCACTGGGACTCTCCGTCGAAGAGGTATGTATAGAATTGGGTTAAGATCGTTCTGTGTACTCTGAAAATAAATTGAGGCTATTCTGATATCGATAAGCGCCCCGAAGTAATCCAGAAAAGGCCAACAAATACACCTACTCTGAACAAATCCATCTTTTTTATCTAAAATTAATAATGAACATTGTAAAGAATTTACGGTCAGATGACACATCTGAGAGGCGGATTTTTCTAGCTCACTTTGTCAAGACTTAGAAATAGCAGTAATTTAAAGATAGGTGGTAAATATACATCTTGATAAGTTATTAAATAAAATCGATCGTAATTGCAGAATTCAGAATGGAAAGGTATGTACGTCATGGATCCCTTCAACACACCGGAAGCCGTTGTGGAGGTTTACATTGATGGTGTCTCCAGCCTTGGTGAAACTGTAAGTGTTATCATATATTCAAACTTACTTCATTGACTCTTGATAGTTAATTACAACCTATTCATACCCACACCCTTACCTATCCTTTTGATGAGACATGTAAGAAAACTATTAATATTTTTCTTAATCTTTAAATTTTTGTTAAGTATTATACCTAAAACAAGAAGCAATTATGTACTATTATTTGCATCAAAGAATTAATTAATTTTCTATTAACAGGCAGGATTAAAGTCCAAAACCTACCCTCTGATTGTGAACGAGTACGAGCCAGACACATTCCAAGGTGTTAAACACAGGATCAAGCAGCGCTTCACTAATGGTGGAAACAAGATCGCTAATGTCAAGTTATATGATAGCAATGAGGTTTGTAACTAAACAACTTAAAATTTCATAGATTAGTGTATTTTCTGTCCAGAATTTAATACACGTATTTTGTTTGCAGCTCAACACCGAGGAATTTAAGAATGCGTTCGGTGATGTGAAGCCACCCAAAGTTCCCAAACTGAATTTAATTCACTTGAAGTACACAGTAGACGAAGACTATCATTTCATGAATGAGCTCGCTACTTTGAGAGCTATCATTAAAAAGGTAAAAATAATATATTCAATTTATCAATAACTAGCCCTTTTCCCACAGTGACTGTATCCGGATAAAATATAGTCTATGTTACTGGGTGACAATGATAGTTCCCAGCATTGAAAGAATTTTTCTAATGGGTTTATTTGTTTTGGAGCTTTCAACCCCTTGTATGCCATGTGTGTGGATTGTGCTTGGATCCACACGAGACATATTTTTTTTCTATTGTTCTCTAACTAGCAACACATGAAGTTAAAGAAACAAAATTCTCCTTTTTATTATATGAGTAATATATAAAATGGCCAAAATATATGATCATAACCAGAGCCCTCTAAATTAGTCAAGCAAAAGTGTAACAGACAATAATCACAAAATAATGCTAGATATGAGCATTAATGTAGCGTGCGTGTAGTTTTAATTTAACTTGAAACCAATTTATTTGTTTACAGATTGAGAGTGGTGCTATTATTCCTGATAACATTATTGATTTCTACAACTTCCGTTTCCGTTCTCTGCATGCTCTGTCAGACTACCATGGACCTAGCTCCCTACAAGCTAAAGAAGCCAAAAAATTGCTAGGTAAGGTTTTATTTATTATATTTTTTATTTCTATGAGCCTGTCATACTATCATGTTTATGGCTACATCATGGTAAATAATTGTCGCCATTTTTACAAGCTTTTATTTTTATAGAAACCTAAATAATAACTCATTCAACCTTTTTTAATGCAGCCGAAGCTATCCAAGACCTGAGCCAGGCATTCGTGGCAGCTTACGATGGCTCTGTGCTGGTCACGGCTGTCACCACGGACGTTGCTCACACTCGCCGTCCCATCCGATCCGTCGATACCCCCGGAGCTGATGGCAAACCTGTCGCTCAAGACTTCGAGTGGCAATCTAAGGACCTTAAGGCGGTAAGAATAAAAACATTAAAGAATACTTTTAACAGATAATAAAAGCGACTTCAATGTCAAACTTGAACCTCCTTTTTTCAAACCAGCATCTTTTGAAAAACAAGAATAAGAAAAATCGACTTTGAACACTCACTCTTCACAGCTTCTAAGACTAATTCATTATCATCATCAGCCTATCGCAGTCCACTGCTGGACATAGGCCTCTCCAAGTGCACGCCACTGAGATCTATTTTCGGCTTCTCGCATCCAGCTGACTAATTGTGAAAGATAAAAATAATCTATAGTTTCTTTTGTCAATCAATGATTTTATTTCATTTCAGAATAACGACACTGATGATGGCTACAATGCTGACTACCCTGCAATCTTCAACATCATTCTTTGGTTTGTGGTTGTAATGGCTTTCAGCCTCATTGCTATTGTCTATGCTCTGGCTGACATGGACCCAGGCAGGGACTCCATCATCTACAGAATGACTAGCACAAGAATGAAGAAGGATAATTAAATCCTTTACTCTGTGTTAAAAGTTCATAGCAGTATTGTATTAGAAAATCCAGTTTATCAATGTCATGGAACCAAAAAATCGAATGTTCCATCAAAAATTATTTCAATATTGTACATAATTTTGTTTATTGGTCATTCTGTAATTATGTAACATAACAAGTAAATAATGTTTTATATAGTGTTATTTTAGTTATAAATGAATCATTTGTTGAATACCAAACCATTGTTATTTATTTACAAATTAAATTATATAAATGCATACCTAGCCTAAGTAAAAGTACCATATACGCAAGTTTTTCGTATCATATCATGGATTAATCTCTGCATAAATTGTATTTTATACAAGCCGGTTTCCATCCGGTATTATTGAGTAGCTTGGTTTACATTCCTGGTACGTAAAATGAGTTGAAAATATTCTCCCAAGATTTCGCCTATTTTCTTGCGCGAAAACCAAGCTGTATTGCTTTTTGCCGAGTGTGCATGTCAAACACAGTATCAGTCAATGGCTGTGTGGGATATATTGCTGTTATTTATAATTAAAATAATTGTTCGGAAATAAATGTAAGTTCAATTGTAATTGTGTGATTGTATTCTATAAACCGATTGTGTAAATAAACGTTAATACCTATACACTCGCACTCTTTTTAATAAATTAAGCTTAAAAAAATATATCTTTAGCATTGTTCTGTGTGAGTTAAAAGTGTAGAATGCCATCACGATTTGGTCGAAATAAAATACATTCCTTGAACCAGTTCGATTTTATTTCATTTCTCCATTATTATATAGGAACAAGGAATGTTTTGTTTATGAATGCTCTTTCCTGCGACTAGGGGGCATCGCAGATTTCGATTAGTGGGAGTTTCATACAAATAACACTAAGGGTGACGACCCTTTTCCGCGAATATATACGTAGTTGCGTACTGCGACCCTAAAGCACCTAATTCTTACATAATCATAATAATCAGGTAGTCTAACAAGGTCAACTCTCAAGTTGCTAAGTGCCTGTTCACACTGCTGTAGCTGTAGAACCAATATCAAGGTCTCTTCATAGTTTGATTATTTCAAACTGGGCTATGATTTGAACCATAGACTAGAATAAACACTCAATATTTTTTTACACCTACGACCTAAAAATAACTTTCATAAAATAAAACCACATACACTTATTAGAAATTGTTATATTGTATTGATTTATTATTTAAGTATTATAAAAATATTAAATTATCATAGAGTTAACTACATATATTTTTATCTTCTAAGTTAGTACATGATTATATTTTACTTAAATAAAATAATTAGATCAATATAATAATTCATCTACTCACTTTAATCTAGGCACGTTATATTTTAAGGCACAATATTAAATTAATTAGTTCTTTAAACTATGCGTGTTCCTAAAGCACGACAAGATCCTAATCCAAAATTAAAACAAACATTTGTTAATAAACGCAATAACTGCTTCAAAAATGGGAATGAATTTTGTACTTCTTTGGGTCTGCATTAATCGACACAGATTGTGTTTAAGAAATTAATTACGTAATTGTAGATTCAAAAGTAATGGCAGTATAATATTTAAAATTAGTTTCTTTTATATTAAGATTTTTTGATCTTGTTGAATTTGCTTTATAAAGGCGGATTCAACGTCGGATGGTGTAATGATGCGCACGACGGAGTCTTCGTCGCAACTCGGCGGGGAACTTCTCGTAGCAGCGGCGGCAGGCGGGGCGCTCGTCGTACTCGTAGAACTTGCTCCTCGTGCTCAATGCTGCGTCACACACGGAGCACGCGAAGTGGTGCACACACCAAGCTTTGTTCAGAGCCGTGAACACTGGAAAAAAATAATTAACCTAGATTTTGCTCAAGACTTCGTTTGTTTGGAATTTTTACTTTGAACAGATTATTTAGTAATAAAATTATTGATAAAAAGTTATCGCTTCCTGAATAAACCGTTATGTGCCAAGTTTCATTCAGCATCAATTCACATAAATTTATAAATTCGGTAAGAGAAATAAGAATTGCTAAGAATAAAATGAATAATAATAATAATTATTAATCTTTTCAATAAAAATTAATAATTTACATATATATTTTATACATAATGTATTGAAATACCCAAAAAAAAAAAGGAAAATAGTAACACGACTAAAATGAGAAACGAGAAAGACGACAAGAAACTCTTTAAAAAATCAGCAATGTGCATCGGCTATGTGAGAGAAAACTAATAATGTTGACGAGAGCGGCCCGCCTACGCGCACGACTACCACCTCCGGGATCGTCGCTCAGCTCCGCCTCGCCGCCGCCGGACCCCGGACCACCAGTGATACCGGCGGCTGCAGCTGCGTCGAGCTCGAGCGACGAGTACTTCTCTCCGCCGACGTCGCCACCACCTGTACGTCGGCAGGGGAGACGCCGGCCACCGACGGGCTTGGGATCGGGGGACCATCAGGTCCCTAGCAGGGTCCCCGCTACCGGTGGTTGTGTGCAGCGCATGAGATGGACTCAGAAAATGAATGAGAACGTCATGCGCGCATACTACGGGTCCACAGAGGGAGGAACTAACCTCACTGCGTACCGTGATAGGATGCTGTCTCTGTCCCAGGTGCTTGAGCCAGCCGTCAACGTATCGGCCCAACGACTGTCGGATCAGGTGCGGGTTATCCAGCGCAATCACAGACTGGACGACGCCGCACTTGATCGGCTGCGCTTAGAGATGCTGAGCAGCCCTATGGTCACCACCTCGTCACAGGCCGCGGTGCCACCGCCACCTTCAGGCGGAGTCACGCCGCGGTCCAATCTCGTTGAACGGGATGAGGACAATAGGGTTGTAACGGTAAGTACTCAGTGCAACGAACGTGTGAGGAGTGCTCTGGAGGATGCGATTCAGGAATTTAGGTACTCACCCGTCGAAAACCGACCGCGACTACCTCGCTTGCCTATGCACAGACAGAATAGGGCGTTGGTGTGTGCTCTGGATTCGCTGTTGGAAAAATATTTTGAAAACAGCGAAGACCTCCTTGATACACACTCAATTATGTATTGCGCGGCTGTTGCGGCATGTCGTGTAGCTAATGTCAAATTCCCTGACAGTAACAGAGCTACACGACCAAAATCAGCGGTACCAGCTTGGCAGTGCAGGATTGAGCGTCGTATCGAGGGGGCCAGAGTACTCATCGGCAAACTATATTGCTTCAGGGAGGGTAATACCCGACCACGGGTGATGCGCTTTGTGAGACGTGCATTCATGGGGACTGGACTCAGTCCTCATGAATATATGCCGCGTATCGCGGAGCGCATCGACTTCCTGAAGCAAAAAGTCTGTGCATGGGCTAGCCGTATTCGAAGGTATAAACGACGGGTAGAACGTTACACCCAGAATCGTATGTTCCAGAGTGATCAAAGATGGGTATATAGAACTTGGGAGCGACCTGAGCAATACGTGATGGACGGGAGCCGGCCGGATGATGATGCCACAAACACGTTTTGGCGCAACCTCTGGTCGACGCCCGTATTTCACGAGGAGGGTGACTGGACACGTGATGTTGAACGGAAGTGTGAACAAATACCAGAAATGGAGGAGGTCAATATTACCTCCTCCGACGTAGCCTGTGCAGTTCGTCCGATGCAAAACTGGAAATCACCAGGACCGGATGGACTGCACAATTTCTGGTTAAAGTGGCTGCAAAGTTCACACCCCTGTTTAGCATCACAGTTTCAGTCATCCTTAGAAGCCGGGTCGCTCCCACAGTTTCTAACAACAGGAGTTACCCATCTGCTCCATAAATCAGGCAGTACCGCGGAACCCAAAAATTATAGACCGATCACTTGTTTACCGACGGTCTATAAACTTCTTACATCTATTTTGAGATTAAAAATAAACCAACATATTGAAAAATATTCAATTATGTCAGTTTCTCAAAATGGATGTAAGAAGGGGTCCCGTGCTACTAAGGAGCTGCTCCTCACTGATATGGTCATCAGCCAACAGGTTCGACGATCCCGAAAGAATTTGTCGACATGTTGGATAGACTATAAGAAGGCCTACGACTCGGTCCCCCATGCATGGCTTAGGAGGGTACTGGAGTTGTATAAAATAAATACAACTCTACGCGCCTTTCTTGCGTCATGTATGGAGCAATGGAGAACGGTTCTTCACTATCCAGGATGTAGACAAATTGAAGGGACCGGCGATCCTATTAAGATCGAGCGGGGAATATTCCAGGGTGACAGTTTGAGTCCACTTTGGTTTTGCCTGGCCTTGAACCCTTTGAGCACATTGCTAGAGGGTTCGGGGCTGGGCTATCCTTTGCGGAGAGGGGGTCAGGTTATATCCCATTTGCTTTATATGGATGATCTGAAACTGTTTGCCACTACAGAACTGCAGCTGATGAAGCTACTGAAGATCACTGAAAATTTCAGTAGTTGCATCAGGATGGAGTTCGGTGTGGACAAATGTGCAGTCATGCATGTAAAGCGAGGGGGAATTGTGGAATCTGAGGGAGTACAACTCTCAGATTCCATAAACCTGAGATCACTCTCCGCAAACGATACATATAAATACTTGGGTATGGCGGAGGGGTTAGGCATCAATGTGGCTGTCATGAAACAGTCATTACGGGAGCGTTTCTTTGGCCGCCTGAATAAGGTCCTAAAAAGTTCCTTATCAGGCGGCAACAAGGTTCGCGCCTATAATGGTTGGGTCATGCCAGTCCTGATGTACTCCTTCGGCATACTCAAATGGACTCAAACTGAATTGGATGCCTTGGATAGGAGAGTCCGCACACTGCTGACCGCAGAACGAATGCATCACCCACGATCGTCGGTGATGAGACTGTACATCCCACGGAAATGTGGAGGCCGAGGCTTTTTAAATGCAAAGACGCTCCACAACCGTGAGGTGTGCAGTCTCAGAGAATATCTTCTCAAAAGCGACGTGGGTATGCATCGTGATATGGTAGCAGTGGACAAAGGACTCACCCCGCTATCGTTGGCAAATGAGAACTGGCGCAGACCTGTGGTACTAACTACCCATGATCGCAAGGAGGTATGGCAGAGCAAACAGCTACACGGACGCTTCTTCGGGGCTCTTCATGGCCCCGATGTAGACTTCAATGCGTCCGTATCTTGGCTACGCTTCGGTGACTTGTTTGGAGAAACCGAAGGGTTTGTATGTGCAATTATGGACGAAGTTATCCTTACGAATAACTACCGGAGATATATCGTGAAAGACGGGACGGTTGACATATGTCGGGCATGTCACCATCCGGGTGAGTCTATCAGACATATTATATCTGGTTGTTCTCGTTTGGCTAATGGTGAATATTTGCACAGACATAACCAAGTGGCCAAGATTATCCACCAGCAGCTTGCTCTGCAATACAACCTTGTAGACCTTGAGGTACCGTACTACAAGTATGCGCCCGACCCAGTTCTCGAAAAGGACCATATCACGTTGTACTGGGATCGATCTATCATCACTGACAGGACTATTGTAGCCAATAAGCCTGATATTGTGGTGATAGATCGATCAGCGCGCCGCGCGATGATAGTCGATGTCGCCGTTCCGCATGACGAGAACCTTGTGAAAGCTGAGAAAGAGAAACAAATAAAGTATCTCGACTTAGCGCACGAGGTTGTCGCCATGTGGAGTGTCGACACGGCTGTTGTTGTGCCGATTGTCGTTACGGCCAATGGTTTAATAGCCAAGAGCCTCGACGAACACCTCAGGAGGCTCTCGTTGGGCGGCTGGATCAAGGGACTGATTCAGAAGGCAGTACTCCTTGATACGGCACGTATTGTGAGGAGGTTTCTGTCTCTGGGACCCTAACCACCGGTACCTTGGACCCTGTGCCCGATATCGGTGGCAACCTATTTTTTATATTTTTAAATGTTTTTTATTTTTATATTTAATATTTAAAAATGTAAATTATATGCTGGAAAATAAATAAATACCAAAATGAATAATATCTGTATATAAAGGACCATGAGTCAAATTGGGCTCATTGTCCAACAGAGTTATAGCATATGCCGTGTTTGTACTAAAATTGTTACTATGGGCACTACCTTCAATTCCATGGCAAAAAAAAGATATGCACTTAAATAGGTTTTGTAGAAAAGGACAATTGTTAGGAGTCGTAGTGCGCTTGGTTGTTCATGACATAAAACCTAATTCGCAGGATTTGATTATGCTAGGATTATGGGACCACCTCATAATCACCAGGTCAGGATCTG
The DNA here is from genome assembly GCF_022581195.2 of Helicoverpa zea. Taxonomy (NCBI): domain Eukaryota; kingdom Metazoa; phylum Arthropoda; class Insecta; order Lepidoptera; family Noctuidae; genus Helicoverpa; species Helicoverpa zea. The sequence goes on from NC_061462.1 coordinate 7,151,025, forward strand.
ATGATGGAACCCCTGAGAAATCGAGGGTAACTTTCGAAAATTGTAGGCGTGCATAGGTTAAAAACTTGACAATGAGGTGTACTTCTGATAACACTATGCAACAGTGAAGGTTTGGAGCTGACCTGGTGATGGAGACCGGAGAAGGTCGAGGGAACTCGACAACTTACATATTAAACTACCTCGTGTTTGGGCTTATATTATTCGTATTGATGGGAACTTTCCACAAATGCGGATAGTGACAACTATGCTTGTCACTGAAAAGCCAAAAATAAAAAAACTTTTTACAAACAAATAAAACCGACTCCCAAAAACACTGAAAAGCAAAAAAAAACTATTCTTAGGTGCATCGGCATAGAAGTCGGTGGCGTATAAACTCAAGAACATCCATTAGACACTGACTTCTAAACCTACAATGCCATAACAGCACTACTTTTTGCAGAATATTAGTTTATTTATGGTCGGAGAAAAATATTTATAGCAAAATAACCCCGTGGATTCTTCGCAAAAATGAGTTTAAATCTTTATATTTAGTGCTTTACAAGTATATTCAAAGTGGTCTCATCTCTGTTGGTGGGTGAGCCCAGGCTTCATACATTTTTGCCCATGGTCCTTTGACTTACCATCGCCAGCAATCACTTGGTTGCACACATAACACAAGTTTCCGAATAATTGATGATAATGCTGTTCGCAATAGGCAAGGCCCTTCTTTTCGTAGTGGCGATGGCCATGGAATGGCTTTTCACATTTGGCACACACAAAGTGCTGAAAGAGGAAATTCAGATTTTATTATTTTGCTCACCCTAAAAATTAACAATAGAATTTAATGCAGCTAGTAACTCATTATACAAACCTCAACATGCCAATGTTTTCCAAGGGCAGTAACAATCCTCTCTTCAATTGGACGACGGCAAGCGCCACAAATAGGGATGCCCATTTTATCATGGCAACGAAGGCAGAAGAGGTTGTTCTGAAAACAAGAAAAGACCGAATTTTAAGGAGCGAATAGTTGTTTAATGCGTGATATTACAGATCTTGTCAGTTAGCATCTTATGTAGGCCTTTTTTTTATTTCAGCTGTTTATATTATGTAGGCCTGCTACCAAAATCTATGATAATTTTAATAAAAAGTCTTACCACATCATTGGCAGCATATCCTGGGCGGTGCTTGACCTCCCTAGCGGTATGATCGAGCTCAACACCGCACGTGGCGCAAGTGAAGTGGTATCCGTGGTATACCTCGCCCCGGTAACGCAATGGCTCACCGTCAATAACTCCACTATAATGAAAATTAAGAAATACATCAGGATTGAGGATTGAGATGATCACGGTAAGAAAGGATTAGCTGTGCCAACTCTAAATTTAAAAAATATAGGCAAGGGCAGTCAGCGGAGGTAATGGTGGGGTTTAATACTAAAACTTTAAAATTTACTTACTGGCACTTATGGCACATGTAGTTGAGCAATCCATCGGCCTTAATACGCGCGTTACAGGTGTGGCACAATGCGCGCCCACCGTTTTTAATAAAGCCTGCATCTGCCAGTTCTACATTACATTCCTCACAACGGAAGCATGCTGGATGCCAGTTGGCGTTCATCGCTTTGATCACGCGACCAATCACAAATTCGCCTGAAATTACGGAAAAATCAACAAGTTTCCTGGAGTATTGATGAACTATGGGGAATAACATATTAGGTCCATTTTCTTGTAGAACAATGAATGATTCATGGATAAACCTAAAATAAATTTGTTACATTGTAATTTTACTTACAACTTTATTGTGTTATTTTCATTGGAGTGTACCAATTCATGAATAATCTTTACTTGTGAATAAAGTTATAATGCAATCTTTCACATTGCATGCAAAGAAGGTATGCCGAAGCCTGTTGGGGCTGCAGAGTCAAAAGAATTACTGCCGGCAGGACTGAACGGCTCCAGAAGAAAAATGGTGGGTTTTAGTCAGTAAGAGTCTGACACTACCTCATGTTGCAACCACAGTGGAAGGGGTGATGACATTTGATGATTTCACACAAGAAATGGCATGTAGGTAGGAAAGATTCTGGTAAAGTGATGATCATTTGCCAGCCTCGCATCAAAACTTTAAACAAGGACAATTATTATAAGTAATGTGACTAATAAATACCGCATTTTCCGCAACAAGGAGCGAACAGCACTTGGAAATCGCGCTCGCAGTATTTGCGGCCTTCAAACTCGTAAAAAATACCCTCAGGAAAGACACGGAAACATTGGGCACACCTGTGAAGTAAACATATTTGTTTATACATGTACACAGTATTTCAATTTTGTAAGTGTACTTTAAGGAACTTACACAAAGCAGTTGGTATGCCATAGTTCTCCATTGGAGTTCACAATCTTTTCATTAGCCTCAAAGCCATCCCCACAGCGGGTACAGAACATGTTGTCCAGCGACATTGTTGCTAATCTATAAACAAACACAAGAATTAATTTATTGAACACTCTTATTAGACTTAAATTGTAGACCTGCTTCACTTTTCTCTTATTTTTTTACATTTTTATTTAGTAAAGTTTTGCTTTAGTACATAATTAAATTTATGAAGACTAGCAATTTCAAGGATTTTATAGATTTTTTTTCTTTTTAAATATTCTCTAGATAAAGTGGAACAGGTACAAGGTAAGGTTATTACTAAGATCATAGTTATTTTGTTTGTAATGGTTAAAAGGCAGTATTTTCCTGGTGATGCAACAGGTAAATTTTTATTAAATGTGTGTTATTTAGGCATTTTAAGCTTGTTGATTGTTTGCATGAAAATTTAGGTATGGACAATCTCCATATTTTAGTATGATAAATGAAGACATTAATTTGACATTCAGAAATGGTATGTTTTGTATACAAAACTGCTTAGATATCTTGTGAATGATTACAATTGTTTTACTATTGTCACACTGTAATTTCTATATAATCATGCTCATTAAACTATTTGAAGTAACAAGACAAATTTTAATCCATGTAGTTGTAGGATTATTTTAATAAAATCTATAGATGTATTTAGCTACTACATTATGGAAAGCCTGAATTACATTAGAAGCCTGAATATTAAGTTTATTATTGTGCTGTGCTGTTCCCTTATGAACATATAACATCATTGATGATATACATATATGGAGGTGCCTGTTATGAGCAATTAATACAAGTAGGTTAACCACTCCCACGTCCCACTATCTCAGATGCAGCTTACCCTGGCATTTTCGCCGTCTACTGTTTACTACGTAAAATAACACTTGTTCTTCAATATACGTTCTGTCAAAAAGAAGAATTGTGTGAATAAAAAAACCTCAACCCTTTACCTGATCTCTAACTTTACGATTTCCAAGTATCCCAATAGATTGATACAAATAGAAGTGATGTAATGCTGTCAAAAATAGTTGAAGCCACACATTAATCAAAGAAAATGTTTACTTACGTAGTTGGGCTTCACAGAATTTAATACTTTTGTTCTTAATTAATTTGTTAGAACATTATAATTAAGTTTTAATCAACGATTCACGCACTCCACATAAAACAGAAACAATTCTCTGAAAGGAGTATTTTGGTGATGAATCAGATGAATGACAAATTGACAATGTCTGACAAATAATCTGACAGATGTGATTCATTGTGCCAAGAACTTTTTGGCAAGTATGGAGTGAATAATTCTGTTCGTGAATAATAATTGCTCTACAATTATAATCAAAAGGCAAATTGTAACCTCGTTACAAACGAAGAACACGGTCTAAGGGAGATGGTTGATTATCAGATCAAATAGTTCCGAGTTTTGGCTTCAAATAAATGTTAAGTTATTGATCCTGTGTATAGCAATACTGCCTACGAGAGCTTGCTACATAATATTCATCTGTGGCTACGAGCTCCTGTCATTTCTGTCAAACCAACAATACATACAACTGTCAAATCCAACTGAAGGAATTGCGCCAAAAGGATTGTTGAATTTCTTGCAATTCTGAATTCTGTCAAACTCTCAAAACGATATTTTATCACCACAGAACGTTACAATGGAAGATAAAGCTAATTTGAAAGCTGTAAAGGAATTGATATTAGATGAGCAAAAGTTAGTTACCTATATTTCTATAAGCAAGGAGCTATGTATTCACGTGAACGAAGCAAAATCTTTACTATCTCAAACAGTTGAAGATCTTAGAAAAGCATATCCAGAAACTGTCTTGAGCGTATCGTATATCATTTCTGGATTATTAAATGACAACAGTGGATGCCTAACTGTATGTCCTGAAGAAGACTTAGACGCACTCAAGAAAACATTCAAAATTATATTTTATCAGCATGTTTATTGCGTTAGTCGAGGCCCCAACTCCGTTGATAACGTTGCGTTGACTGCTGTGAACAAATTTGAAGATCTCACTTTATGTACTGGATTAATAAGGGCTAATGCTTGTACTAAACGGACAGATGATGAAATAGGAAATTTGAAATCCAAAAATCTTCCAGTTTTTAATGAACCGAAAACAGCAAACATAAGACAGAACTCTAAGAGCGTAGTTAAAGAGGCCAGTAAACATGATACACTTAAAAAGGAACCTGAAGTTAAAATGGAGCCCAATATAAAATCAGAAATCCCCTCACCAAGAAAAGATATGTCAAACAACAAAGCACCTAATAGTAAACCTAACAATAAAACAGCTTCAAAAGGAATTGCTGGATTCTTCAGTAAAGTTAATGGAGATAAAGCTAAGAAACTTAAAGTTCAGGAATCTGAGATTAAAGTAGAGAAGGATGTAGAAACTGAAGCAAAAACTGTTGAAACTAAAATATCACCAACCACAGCAGGAAAAAATACTTCAGCAAAGAATGGGAAAGATAAAATAAACAGTAACAAAGCTCTTACTCAGATCAAAAAGAATGCCAAAGTAGATAAAAAACGTAAAAGACTTTTACACGTGTCAGATAGTGAGAGTGAAACTGAGGATAATGATCCTTTCAAAAATGAAATGGATGTTGATCAAGACTCTGAAGATGAAATACCTCCAACACCAACCGTAAATACAGTTAAAATTACCTCTGGTATAGTAAACCCTAAAAAGAGGAGAAAGATTGTGGATAAAACTTATACTGATGAGGATGGTTATATTTTGACAAAGAAAGAAGAAGTTTATGAAAGTTGCTCAGAAAATGAGGATGAAGCAAAAGAGAATTCCAACCAAGTTAAAGAAAATGGGATTCAAGTTAAAGCACCTGTTTTACATGCTAAAGAAAACTCTGAGCAAGTTAAATCAATCAAAACTGAATCATCACCACCAGAGAGTAAAACCAAGAAAAAGAAAATATCACCACCACAGAAAGGAAAACAGCAGACAATTAACAGTTTTTTCAAGAAGGCTTAAAATAAATATAATAAAATGGTGTGCCTTAAACAGAATCATGTATATTAACTGTTCACTCATTTTATGTTTGTGGAGTAAAAACAAACTCAATTAAGTATGTTTGAATTTTATTGTTGTAACATTATTTTTCATTAAAATCACATTTCCAGAGTATTTGAATTTATCTTTTGGTACCAATAGCCACAACCCAATCTGGATGTACTTGCACATCTACTAGATATGAACATTTCGTGTTGTAGGTCGAAGACTGGACATCTTGGCTCGATACTTGCCTGTTAAAAAAGTAATTTAATTAGTAAATAAAGGCTCTAGTTGCCTAAATTTAATTTCATAAAAACAAAACTTACTTGGACTTAGAGTTACAATCCGACATAATTTTGACAATGCCATCCATGCCAGCTGAGCACAGAAGAGAATTATCGACCAATGGGTCACTGGGATCTGACAAAACCCTATTTGTCAAGCTAGGTTTCCCAACAGATGACCAATCCAATGCAGTAACTTTTCCATGATGACCTCTATACTCATGAATACAGGTGCACGCTGCTAAATCCCACACTTTGATTTTCTTGTCATCTCCTTGAACAAATAAAAATTGAAAGTCAATTAACATAATCTTATCTTATACCTATATAAAATTGAATTGCTATTCAAGAGTGGCTGGGCCGATTTGGCTTTTTTTGGTTTTTAAATGTTTGTAGAGGTGTAAGGAAGGTTTAAACGATACGAAGTTTGTTTGGTCAGCTAGTAATATACAAAAACAGTACCAGCACTAGCTAAATGAGCCCCAGAGGGAGAGAAGGCGAGCGTCCGAACGACCCCGCGGTGTCCGCACAGGATCCGCACCAATCGAGCGTCTGATACCATCCATAAGCGAACCGTACGGTCAGCACCACCAGTTGCTATATATGCTTCATTTGGGTGAAATTTTACACACTGAAAAAGAAATAAAAAAGAATGACATGTAAGTATGTATAATGAAGAATTTCTTTATTAGAAGTTTCTAGTTTCTACCCAGTTTTTGAAAGTCAATGTGAATTTAACCTGAGTAAAAAAGCATCCAGTTGGCAGACTGTTGCCCTTAATAGAGAAAAATGGAAGAAGATGGAGGAGGCGTATACCCATATGGGATCCATTTTTTAAATAAAAAATTAAAACAAATAATAATTAACATGTAAATGATATAAATAATGTAAATAAATGGATATAAATAGGCTTTAAATGAAATAATAAAATAGCATCAAACTGAACTGTTTTAAGTTAATACTTACTGTGACCTCAGACATGTGACCAACAAATATCCGAATTGGAAACGTTCTACTAAGAGACCACAGCTTTGCAGTCCTGTCGTGCGAGCCAGTAACAAACAGTCCACTCTTCGAGACATCCATACACCATATTGGGTAGTTATGACCTCTGTAATTACATAGCATATATAATAAGGTTTTAACATTAAACTTAGAAACTTTCATGCAGAGAAGAATGTTTAATGAACCTATAAATTGCAGCACAGGAATAATCAGTCAGCCTCCATGCTCGAATAGTGTTGTCTTGAGAAGCTGATACCACCAATTCTTCTCTTGGGAGAACACTGACAGCTTGAATTGGTCCAGAGTGTCCTCTCAAAGGTACTCCTGCACCTATTTGTCTAAAAGTAAAAATAAATGAATAAACATAGTTAAGACTTTGTTTCATTTTATGTAAAATCTATTTTGAATATATTTTTCTAACTTACAAGGTGTTATCATCAGGGACTAGCTCATGTGGTACAAAACATGCTAGTTCAACTTCAGAAATATTTCGATTGACACGTCTATTTATATTGTTTTGTCCAAGGTCCCACAATCTGATCTCAGAATTACTGAATCCTCCACATAACATATTACAGTACTCATCTGTTTTTGCACAAATTAAACTGAAAAGAAAAAACATGATATGAGTGTTTGTGCCATCTATTTGTTGTGATTTCAATTACAACCAATGTTTTTTATATAATACTTACTTAGTATCTGGAGCTGCTATTTTGTACAACTTCAAAGGAGCTGTTGATTCTCTGACCCCTTTGATTGCTTCTTGAAGTTCCATTAGCTCTTTATCAATACTTATATATTCTGCATGTCCATTACATTCTGCAAAAATATCTAAAAAGTTTTTAATGCATCGCTATGCACCGCAGTATCTATAAAGCAACAGTAATTATCTTAGACTGTACCATTTGTATCTATAATTTTTTCTTCAGAATTAGTTCCAGTGACACTGATTTCGTCATCCATTTCTTCTTCGTCATCTTCCTGTAAATTTTAAATCTGTTAGATTTTATTCATATTTGCTTAACAAGAAACAGTGTCCTGAGAAATTAGTGGTGGATAAATTAACTCAAGCTTAAGGGTGAATCCCCACTGAAAGAGCAACGGTCGGCAGCGGCCGTAAGAGCACGGACAATGTAAGAGCGCGGCGCGGCGCCGCGCGACCCGCCGCGCTCGCGCTCAATCACTTGCATTTACGGCCGCTGCTCTTTGAGTGGGGATTGACCCTAAATCTTAAAGCTAACACTTTTGAAAATGCTCAAGTCTTTATCAAGTCACTACAGTACCAAGGGGCTTCCTGAAACAGTATGTCTCATGTGACCTGCCATGGCTTTGCATCTACCTATAGATAAAATCTGTTCATTTTTTTTTGAGTGTATCGCCTCAGTTTTCTTTGATTTGTAATGTGATAGTATAGGTACTTACAGAATTCTTTTTATCTGGGTCATTATTAATGTCAATATGGAACCATGTTTGTAGAACTTGTATTAGGAGAACATGTCCATGTTTAGCTAGATAAGCTTTTAACATATTCAATGCATCTTGGGACAAACTAATATCATATTTACAGGACCTGAAAAAATTATAGCAAGTATATAACACAACTTAATTTATTGAAGTAGCTTTTTCCATCATGAAATGCTTTTTTTATTTGTTACCTGAAAGCGGCAATGGATGGTCGAGTTTCAACCTCCTGCAATGTGTAAATTGATCCAATATCATCGAGTATTTGATTCATATAATCCTTCTCAGGTGTTTCATTGTCGATTGTGCCATTTTGTAGGGAATTGAACAACTGCTCCAAGCTGTTTGGCCTGTACAATGCTGACGGTAGGTTACCATCAATTGGCTGATGATACGATAAATCTTTTTGTGGTAATGTGGCAGAATGTCTCTTAAGAAACATTTGCGCAGGCCCACCATGACCTCCTCTTAACATCTCTAGGTATAAGTGGCAGAGTAAAGGACATAATAATCCAAGAAGCTCATTTTTTACCTTTTCTTGTTTTATTTCTTTAATAAAGTTGACAAACCTAAAAGCAAACATGAAAAATTATTTTATTTATACCAAAGATACCTTCATTTCTGTTACAATGAAGGATATCTTAATTTATTTTACGATAAACGAGCTTACCTTGAATACTGTAAGTCGTATTGACCAGAATCATTGTTAATGCATGAAAATAAGATTGAATTAGCTCGACTTGCTTCACATTGAACAATCGTTGCTACAGCCATTTGATCAGCACTTCTGCTCAGATTATTATTATTATTAAACACGTCTATGTCCTGAAAGCAAGAAAACATTTATAAGTATTAAATTAAATCACTTTTGTAAACAGAACTTATTGAGATTGTAAGTTAAACTTACAGGATAGTTTCGACGTTCTAAGTAGGATGTGACCGCAGCTTTAATTGCATCATTTCTAGTCTTTTTCATTAAAGACATCAGTTTTAAAATTATTGGTATTAATAAATAACCAAAACAACAGCTGATTTCTTAAATTTGTCATTCACAAATAATCAAGAGTTGATAAATAAAGAAATCACAATAACACAACAACTCGGTCGCAGAAATGCTTGTTGGTTGAACAGATACTTCTCCTGTCAGTTGTCACTTTGACAGCTAAATGTATTTCTCGGCCGAGTATACGAATAGGTACCAAAGCTTTGTGTCACGCGATTTTATATATTTTTTTCAATATTTAGGAACAATTTTGGCTCCAATAGAGGTCATACAGATTTGTAAGTTAATATTAGGGTGTTTTAGTTAGTATAAAGGTGCCTTCAAGGCATAAATGAGAGCCATTGCCTAGCGGGGATGCAGTCGAATGTGCAATGCATAAGGCCCAGCGCACACCGCTGGAAACGCATTTCGTTGAATCGCTTGGGCGGATTCGAGTGGCGCACGCTGGGTGAGACGCTCGCCTTTCGTAGGGATTTATGAAAAATGAAGATTTTTTTCGGTGTATTTTGAGTATGTAGGATTGTTAGGATATAAGCATACACTGATTAATGGATATACACATAATGGGTTTGTTCATTTTCAATGTATGGAAATGGAATTTCTTTCCCTCATGAAACCTTTCATATCCATTGTGTTCAGTTAAAACTTTCAGGAGTTGTTTTTCAGACCTTTATGTGGAGCCGGAAGTAACTAGTCTAACCAAGGGGTATCGGGTTGCCCGGGTAACTGGGTTGAGGTCAGATAGTCAGTCTCTTCTTGTAAAGCACTGGTACTCAGCTGAATCCGGTTAGACTGGAAGCCAACCCCAACATGGTTGGGAAAAAAGGCTCCAAGGATGATTAATGTGGAGCCGGTCTTCATATTGTGCATTAACCATATTATGAAAGTATGTTTTGTTTTGATGAAGATTGAAACATTAAAACAAATAAATTAATAGGAATGTTTTATTTTAAATCAAGTTAAACGAAGTAACTGTTCAACAGGTAAAATAAGTATTTAGGTGAAGCTAACAAAAGAAATTGTTTCAAATAAGTTCGACTTAAAATAACGAAAGAAAACAAAATAAAAGAACATTAACTAACTCTAACATTAATCACACATAATAAAAATCTTATCTTCTATAAGTTTTTTGTAAACTAATTCCTGCTTGTCATTTCTAAGCTCTACTAATGGCACAGATTCGTCGTAGCCCATGACTTTCACATGGAACGGCCCTTGATCCAAGAAAATTTTTGCATATTCCTTAGTAATATCACTGATACTAACATCCGGATTTACTTGGACCCCAAATAATTTGGCTGTTACAGTTGCAGGTGGAAGTGTCGCCCACTCTTCTAAAATTTCTTTAGCATCAGATAATGGAATAATTTCAATGTTGCCATAGTCAACATATTTAACTTTAATGCGATTTTTCGTCTCACTATATTGTAAAATTGATGCACGATACCAGCGACCGTCTTCAGGAAAAACTGCCACACATGCTTTATTTTCAAATATACCATTCAGTGGAGATCCATTCATGCTTTCAGCCTGTAGGTCCTCAAACATTTGCTCGTAAATTTTAGTTGTATCATCATCTGCAATTACATTCAGCTCTAATGCTTTAATATCGTTTATAACTGTGATGTTACACTCGAATTCCTCCTTGATATCTTTCGGATATGTGATATAGTTTTCATCTGGTATAGATTCTTCAGCATCAATTATTTTATTCCAGTCTATTCCTTTTAGAGAGTTGTCTAAAGATTCTTTGGATGTAGATAACTGATCTGTTATAGTGTTAGTGTCAGTATCATCTACTACAATGTAGTCGGGGCTAGAGTCAGACTCGACAACTTCTTCTTTAACTGTTTGATTTGTTTTTTTCTTAGAAGCAAATGCCCTTACTTCTACAGGTTTAGTACCATCTATGTATTCCGCCATTTCAAAGTCTACTAGATGTTCGTTTATCAATAACTTGTCGTATTTCAACTCTATTGGCAATACCCCATTAACTGGTTCACCAGTTACTTTCACATAACACTGCTTTTCAACAATAGACTTGTGAATATAATCCAATGTTTGTTTATCCCACTGTTGTCCAATGGGACGGATGCGGCTTAAGACACATTTGTGTGCCTGCGTAGGTATTTGGTGAAGAGGAACACTTTTCCTCAAGTTTGCAAAGGAGCATATTTCTTCATTTCCATAATCAATATAGTGAATCATACATGTAGAATTTTCAGTATTAACTTCAAGTACTCTACCTCTGTAATATAGGTTATCTAAAAAGAACTGTGCTGCGCACGGCTCCCCAACGCTCCATTTAGTAAACTTCGCTTTTGGATCCGGAGCTTTAAAGCGCACATCGAGTGCTTTACGAATTAGGTCCAACGTATCTTGTTGATTAATATCGTGTAAGTAAATCACACCATCGTTGTCTATATACCTGCAAAATAATTGAACAATTCATTTAACTGCTGTAGAAGGAAAGTTCAATAATAATTTAAAAAATATCGCCAATCGTTAACTATGACATATGCATGCGTGTGTTTCGTTTGTACTTTTTGACTACCGCGATGTTATTTTCGGAGCGGCAATCATTTGAAGCTGTAGGTACTTACGTTGGTAATGCAGTGAATTCTTTGTAGGGCAGTGGTTCGGGCGGTAACCAGTCGGTTATGTACAAAATATTAGACGATTGTCCCGGTTTAGCTACACCATCACCGTCTTCACCTTCAAGAAAAGGTGATGATGAACCTTCATTAGCTTCATCATCAGATTTTATAGTTTTCAGTGGTACCATAGGGACTGGTTCTAATTGTAACCATTCATTTACAGATCCGGTTATATTAAGAAACGATAAAGTGTCTCCATTATCTTCAGTATTGCTATCAGCTGCAACCTGCAAAAAGGAAAGCTGTACTTAAATTCAGATCTTGTTTTTTTTTTATTCATTTGAATCAGATCAGAACTTACCACTTGTGAGTGATCAGGAACACAAAGACCTTGTTCAAGTATTTTATTATTTAGACAACGCCATGTAGACTTGTTAGGTTCCAAAGCGCCTCCATGAACAGTGTGATACACCCACAATTGAATAGGCATACTATTATCTTTAAAATTGCCCAGTTTGGTGATAAAAATTCGTTTGTATGCATCAATGAGTTCTTTTAAATATTCCTTGGTAATAAGAGGCCACTCATCTCCCACAGCTGGCATTATGCCGCATAGGTGGCACTTTATAGCCGCATCACCAAACGAAGAAAATTCAGAAGTGAGTTCTTTCAAACTAGTTTTAGGGATGGTTTCAGTAAAAGCAAAGTCACTGTAAAACACTTTTGCAGTGTCATTTTCCAATTCCATTATGTAGGCGCGGCGCCAAGTTTGTGACTGCAGACAGAACGCGCCACATTTGTCACCAGCCTTCCAGTTTTCTTTGCCTTTTATGTTCTTAGAGTAGTACTTTTGCATTTTTTCAAACAGCTCATTGAATGATTTTTGTTGATGAACTAATGAAACATATATCAATGAAGGTGATTGATAATTCAGAATTTTCACCTCAAGCCTTAGAGGTCCCTTGTCTTTTGCCTGCAAATCATCCTCGTTAACCTTTTTAGGCATATGTTTATTTAATATTTTAACCTGCGATGTTTTTGGTACAGGTGGTTTAGGTTGAGCCAGTGGTGATTTGTTTGTTCGGACCTGCTCTTCTACAGGGTTTTGGTTAAATCCGTAAACCCTGCAAAGGTATTATATCCATGTAAAATGTTAAGAAAAAGAGATATTACAATTATGTGAGTCTTACATTTGTAGTACTACACAAAAAGACAATAATATTAAAATGTTTACCCAAAAGATACAGCAAATCTATGCTTGATCATCTCATTGTTAATGCAAGCCACATGATCATCTGCATGATCATACAGGGTGACACCGATCGAGCCTCGGTTGCGCTCCACTTTGTTACGGTTGTCTTCTACCTTCAGTTCTAGCATATTCCCTGTATATTTCTGTAAAAGGTCCACTGCAGCAGCTTTCCATTTTTTGTTTAATGGCGTTATACCTGCCAGGTAGCACTCCGTTGCCTGTGGAAGTGAGTAAATAAAAAAAGGTTCCCAAACATAACAGTTTGCATTGGGGGTATGTGTTGGAAAAACTTAATACCAAAATAATTTAATCAATTTATTCTAAAAATCAACACTTTTTATTACATTCTCAATGCTGCTGGAATAAACCGCGAGAAATGAACCAATTAGGAAAATACTTTCACTGTTTGGAGTAGCAGGCTATATTTTATCCTGTTACGGGAAGTAGTTCCCACTGGGTATTTAGTATACAATAAAAAGGCATACTTACAAGTGCGCTGAGCTTAGTGAAGTTAGGTCGTATGTACCGGAGCGCAGTCCAGTGAACCAGTACTTCGTGCCCGGAGTCGGGCAGAGTCACCCTGACGCGGCCGCGGCCCGGCAGCTCGCACACTATGCCGCGAGCCCAAGCTGTTTCCGGAACACTGTCCCTGCAGTTCTCGAGATTCACCGCGCACACCATGCCTTAGGTAAATAAAGAAAAGTCATTTATTTGGATCAAAAGCAATATAAACGATAGCAGTTACAAAAGTTAAAAACTGTGGCGCAGTTGGTAACTCCGGACTACTACATAATTCATTTATTACATAAAATACAACATAACCAAAACGATCAGTTACGAGTGATAACTAACTAACAAGGCGTTCGGGTTTTTTGAGACATCTATCAACAATAGGCATGATGACAGTAATCAAAAATCATTAAAATAATATATTTATTAAATTAAACTTGAAGCTTGGAATATAAAACGCGCATTGTTTTCTTAATTAATAATGTGATTAATATGTATTTTTATAAAATAAAATTACGAAATAAGGCAATCCGCCATGATATCTTGAACACCAATCAGAGCTCGTGACGTCATCTCTCAAAACAACTCGCGCGAAAGCGCGCGAACGTCACATTTCGTTATTGTGAACTTTCACTGCGATCTTTGTTTTTAATTAATTAATTGTTTATAACACGAGTTATGGAGCCCGGATTTATCAAGGCAAACAGCGCTAATTTGCCTAGAATTGATATCATAATGCTGGGAAAGTTTTTGGCATCAAATAAAGATTTTTGTTCAGCTGAATTTAGAAATGTAAGTAAAACTTCCATGTAAGTATACTAGTTTAATTAAAAAACAATGAGAGATGAAACCTAACCTCGAAATAGTTATTTACATTATAAACTATGCTAGAATCTAGAGAACTATGTAATAACTTAGGTACATCAAAGTGATCTTCACAAAAATAAAGTTGTACCCTGGGCAATATTGCTTTTGAATCTCGCCTTGCAAGTTTAAGCCACTTGTTTCGTATTTTTTTATTGTGAGGAACGTACACAAATAACTTATCAGGAGTTGTTTTGGATGTGTTCTTACACTGGGGGACCCCACAACACCTATGCCCTTTCGAATTCATATTTAATAACACAAAAAACTTAATTATTGCACGAGCGTTGTTTACTTGCGTCTTGTAATTTCAGTCGTGACGTCACAAGTGACGACATGACACTGACAAGCGTTTTCGCGCCGGATTCAAAGTGGACAGAGAAAAATGCAATTATTTGATAAAAAAACTTCGCATTTTCTTAAAATTAATAATTTTTCATATAAAATAGACGTATACCTACATTATACAAAGGAATTTAAAAATTTGTCATCATGCCTATTTTTGGTATTACTTAAAATTATTATAGTAATATTAATTCCCCTAACTTTTTAATCTACCCTACCACTATCAAATCTCTCCATGGCTTTAAGGTTGGCTGTAAGAGAACCCAATTCTGGGTTAAGCTCGCCATTGTACATAAACTGTCTTTATTATTTTTATAATATATGTATTGTTAAGTGTGGCTGTAGCTAAAAAAGTTTGGCTGCAAAATGGACCTTATTTCAACGTCATAATCTGACATGTTTTTAGACAAGTCTTAAACTGACGTTTAAAAGTTTTTGTGATAAGACGGAAAGAGTTGTGAGTTCTCTATAAAAATGTCTATTTACGCTTGACATGACACATTTTTCATGCATTACTATAGTATCATAGAGATTGGCCTATCCCCTGCATAAAATCAAAGGTTTGGCATTCGAAATAATAATAAGTAGGCTTGATATTTTGTATACTTTTTTGTGTTCGTTGCTGGAGAGTTTGTGCCCCGATTTCTTCTTCCCAGCAAAAACACATAGGAAGTGGTGAAGGGTGGGCGTTTTGGGGGCTGTCTATTGTAAATTCCTGACGTTCAAAAAGTGCTGTCTTGCAGCCAAGTTTGATAAAATGATTTTTGATTTTGTTCAATATTTAAAAATATAGAAAGTATGTTGTGAAATACATAAATAAATGTGTATAAAGTAGGGGTTAGAGAAAATAAGGGTGTTGTTAACGTAGTAAGTTTGCTTGTACAATGAACAAATATAAAAAATATATATATAATGCGACTTTACCTATTTCTGGCAGATAAACTGTTCCATCTTTAGAAGCGAGGCTATACTCCTGTTCTAAATCTTCAGTAATTTTTTCATAAACTTCTTGAAGGTGTTGCTGAAAATAATATAATTTTTAGTTTGTTTTCTCTGTATTTTATTATTACATTTACGAGAAAGTGAATTTGGTTACGCTGTAAGCTGTAATAGTATTTTTTTTATTTTTTATTTTTATAGGATGAGCAATAATTCAATTTAATTAATAAAATATGTGAATTCCTTACTTTTCTGACGAAGAATTTGTCAGGGCTGACTACATGTGTGATCCACACGAATTCCGGAGTGTCGTTTCTGAATTCGTTGTGTCTTGTGAACAGCTTTGGCTTTTCTTTCAAGCCCATAATTTTTGGATACTGAAAAAGAAATGTTACTATAATTAATAATAGCAGCTTTTTACAAGGGAACGACATTTATACTAATACTAGCCGTTATCAAGCGGTTTTCCGGTCCCGTGGGAACTACTGCCCGTACCGAGACAAAATATAGCGTGTTACTCGCAGATAATGTAGCTTTCTAATGGTGAAAAAAATATAATAGAAACCCAGTCAAAATCTCGAGTTCTTGCTAGTTAAAAAACAGGTATATAATCATAAAAAAAACCATGAGCAAATTATGTTAGGTTGTACCTACGTTTTTTAGTATTTTGATATCATTATATGGACGCATTCCCCTTAAAAATAAGCAAAGCGAAGATCCCACAGTCTAACCTACGTAATATTTGAATGGCCTTTAAGCTACAAAATTAACACTATTTGTTTTATTTAATAAGGTACAAGGTACATCAACAATAATACATAAAATAGACTTTTGGCCGACCAATAACTTATATGTATATCTTTAACAGATGTACACAACAGGTTAGACTGGAAGCTGACCCCAACATGGTTGGGAAAAGGCTGGGAGGATGATGTACACAACATTCGTACATACAAATAAACAAAAAATACAAACAAATAAAACTAGGACAGACTAGGGTGTTAATTAGTAGGGAACATTAATATGAAAATGGACGGAATTAAATGGATACAAATAAGAAAAATCAACATATTGTCAATAATTTAACCTACCGGTAGATTCGGCTGCATCATTTTAGCACGATCGTGGAACACTAACGCACGTGCAAGATTGATGCCGTTCTCAAAAGTAGTGACGTCACAGTCCAATTGGAAGTCGCCGTTCGATAGAGGTTTGATGCTTCGAATGTGAATCACAGCCTGCTTGCTAAAATATAACGTTTGTTTTAGAAAGATTTAAGAAAACGTAAAATACTATTCCAAAGTATGCACACATTTTGCATTTGATTAATCGGTGACCGATTTGTAGCAGAAAATTAGAACAAACTGATAACAATAGAACAACGCACATGTCCTACATAAAACTGGTCAGATAATCCTAGTAAAATGTCCTCCAAAAAATTCGATCCGATTTATCTGTCATGCAAAAAGTCTGCAGGGCAGATTTATCATAACCACAAATTAGCCAGTATTATACTTTGAAAACTTACTTGTCAATTATGTTTTGTATAAGGAACGAATCTTCGCTGGTCCAAGCGCCAGTTTTCGGCACACAATTGGCCAAAGAACAATTAATCGCCAAGGGGTACGAATACTGTGATGGTGGCAAAATACGTAACCTGCAATAAAGTCACTACATTATTCTATTTTATTTTTGGTTAAAGGCAAGTGCATTCTGCCAATGACAAATGTGAGGTAAGAAAGCAAGCAAAGTAATATACACGACGCACAAGTTAGAAACTATCTTTAAAATTAAGAAAATGTAGTTGAGTCCATTGTGAAACTTGGTGGACGAAAGCAACCACGTCATTAGAGACGTTGACAGGTACTGAGGAATGTCCTACCCTACTGTATCTTCATATTTGTTGCTAATATGAAGTATGTACGTGGGTATATCAATAATACTAGCACGCATTGTGCATTTACCTAATTTAAAATCCATCATAATGACCAGATTTTATTGTATTTTTAAACAATAAACGAAAACAGGTCTATAGCCGATGTGATTATAATCTATTCTATTATAATAAAGAGGAAACATTTTATCGAAACTATTGAACCGATTCGAAAAATTATTTCCATCAAGATAACGTTTATACGTCAAGATGTTTTGAGAATGCCAGCACAGTAATTTCAAAAATACATCTCAAATACAATACTTATGTAATAGGAAGAAAAAGTAAGTCTTACCTATCGGGGGAAACAAACTCAATGCTTCCGAAATCAAAACAAAACACTTGGACAATAGTCTTATTATTTTTCGTGTCAGTATCAATAACTCGGCATCTTTGCCACATATTATCAGCCTTATTGAAAGCCAAGTATGTTTTACCTGTGCAAAAAATTACATTATAATTGAAATAAAACCGTGCAGTAAGAACAAACATTCTTAGGCCCTTTTCACATGTATACGGTTGCAGTCTGAACGGCACGGCTTCGTACCGTGCTGTAGGTACAACATTCAAGTAGGTACTTAACTCAAGGTAAACAGTCTTGACTGGATTTTTTACAATTAACTATATTATATACTTACTACTGCTTAAAATTAAGTTTCAATTGATGAATGAATTATTGTTTATTGTATATTCTGATTTTTAAACAGTTTTAAAATAAAAAGTTCCATTTAAAAGCTCTCTATTTATGTTCAGTTGAATCCGTTTATAATGATATTGTATTATACTTTACAAAAACTTCATACTAAGCGGGCGTCGGTTATTTTGACACATTTTTAACAAAATGCGTCACAATAAGCGAAGTCATTATGTTATGTGACTTAATTATAAGAATTTTATACCAAAGCCAAAGTTCACTGTGCCATAACCGTGCTAAAACCATGTACATGTGAAAGGGGCCTTATGTTATAACATAAACAATGAAATTGATGCCGTTGTGACTCAAATCAAAACATGTTAATAAGCAAAATGCTTACCGGGAGTAATATGATTCACCGACGGCTTGACAAATGATACTGCGTTTCTAAATTCGCGTACCATATCTTTGATCAATCCTTGGAAGCACGCTCGTTGTACGTAAAAGTTGTGAGGGTCCACAATATGTGAAATGTAGATCAACTCTTGGGAACCTAGAATTATCAAAATCAATGAAGTAACATACTTTAGAATTATTTATTAAACCAAGAGCATTTAAACAACTAGAGTGAGACGCCATTGCCATGCCTTTTGGGAGACCTTCTGCACATGTGTGCGTTAAGTTTATGATCGAAAATGCATGACTGAGCAGACGGTTACTAGTAGACGGATACTAGTGATTATTAGTGCTCATGGCGTCTCCTGTAAATATCTAAGTTATGGAAAATACCTTCAGAAAGTTGTTGTGGACGTAAGTTTTCTTGAAATGGTGCAACTGGTTGGACAACAGGCTGCTGCACATAAGAATCTGAAATATTATTTTACTGTTAGGAAACTTTTTAAAAAAAGGTCATTTATAGGAACAGTAAACAAGTTTATCTGTGATGTTTCAAATATAAAGTGGTTCTCTAGTTTTGAGTAACTTGTGGGAAAAGCAACGGAGGCTAAACTACTGGACTGGTTTAAAAAATTCTTTCACTGTTAGGACGCTACACTATCCCCGAGTAACATAGGCTATACTTTAACCCGATATGGGCAGTAATTCCCACGGGACATGGGTGAAATCGCGGGAAAACTACGAGTAGTAATATCACTACATAGTATAAAACAAAGTCGCCTTTGTACGCTTAAATCTTAAAAACTACGCAACCTTCATGCGGTTTTTTATCAGATAGTGTTTCAAGAGGAATGTTTATATGTATAATGACAACCATTAAATAGTGCGGAAATACTGTTATCCCGTGCGAAGCCGGGGCGGGTCACTAGTAAAATCATAATAGGTAACTTACTTTGAGTCAAGTAACTCCTAGTTGAGGTTTCACTGCAGCTTGAGTTGAGTGATGAAACAGATCCACTCTTGCTGCGGTATTTAGGAGCAAACTTGTATGGTTGCTGAGGTTCTTTTGGTTTCGATTGGGATGATAGTCTTGCGTCTGTTAAGTAAAATGTACATATTTTATCATTAATTTGAGAATTTTATAGTTGAAATGTTTAGTTATGTAAAAACACATAGGAAGTGGTGAAGGGCGGGCGTTTTGGGGGCTGTCTTTTGTTTTTGACGTTCGAAAAGTGCTGAATTATCAGCCTAATTTGAATAAACAATTTTGAGTTTGAATTTGTAAATAGTAAGACCCTCTAACTAATCTACTATCATACTAATGTTATAAACGCAAAAGTCTGTATGTATGTGGTGATGTAAAATGAAAACAAAAAACGATTTGTTTTTTTTTTTCACTTTATTGAAAAAAAAAAAAAAAAACATGAAAAAAAACTTTGGATTGTTGTGTTTTTTCTAAATTTGTTTTTTTTTTTCTAGCCAACGTTTTAGTTCAATTATAAATTAAAGGACAATGCCAGGGTCTGGGCTCAAAGTTTGCCCAGCAGTGGGAGTAGTTCCAGCTGGTTCCATAGTGCACTCTGAACATGAAATCCAAATATTTTTGAAATCGGTCCCAGAGGTCCCGAGAAAAACCGGTTCAAATGTTCTCCATAGATAGTCACTTAACAAAGCGTGAGCCATTTGCCCAGTAGTAAAAGTGGTCGAAATAGGTTCTTTACTGCACTGTTAACACGAAATCTAA